>NC_059181.1:138858823-139161853 GCF_019923935.1 Bubalus bubalis | reverse complement strand
AGCATGAGCTATTTTAATGTTGCCATCATTGTAAACACATACTGAATTCCCCATTTCTTAACTGTGCAGAAAATAGGACAACTTCTCTGCGTTTGTTCCATTTGACTCGGCTTGGAGGCTAGAGATTGTAATAGATAGAGATTTTATGTTTCTAAAAAGAAAAAGATGAAGACACAGAGTTCCAGCCAATATGTCTTCTGAAAGCTTGAATTTAGTAACAATGAGTAGGTTCCAGAGACTTGAGACTTTTCTGGCCAAGCAACTATGAACAGAATGTCCTTAGTGGTTGGGAAGGGTCAGCTCTGAAGAGTGATCCAGCTGCTCAGGTCCCTCGCATCCCTCAGGAGGCAAAGTCACTGGTTTATAAGGACTTCTGGGAAGCAGGGCCTGCCCCCACCCAACCCCAGCAAGTCCAGACACAATGCTTTTGTGAACACAGGCCTTGAAAGGAAGCAAAAGGGCTGCAGTGGGTTTGGGCCAAGAGATAGCCCTGGAGTGAGGTTGAGAAGAGTGGGGTGGACTTTTTTTGCTTTAGGCTGTCCTGTGGACCTCTGAAAGCACCATATCAAATGACTGGGGAAGTTCATACAGCAACATGGCTATATCTTATTGCTGACCCATACGGATGCCACAGAGGTCCACAGGACAGCCTAAAGCAAAAAAAGTCCACCCCACTCTTCTCAACCTCACTCCAGGGCTATCTCTTGGCCCAAACCCACTGCAGCCCTTTTGCTTCCTTTCAAGGCCTGTGTTCACAAAAGCATTGTGTCTGGACTTGCTGGGGTTGGGTGGGGGCAGGCCCTGCTTCCCAGAAGTCCTTATAAACCAGTGACTTTGCCTCCTGAGGGATGCGAGGGACCTGAGCAGCTGGATCACTCTTCAGAGCTGACCCTTCCCAACCACTAAGGACATTCTGTTCATAGTTGCTTGGCCAAGGAGAAACCGATTCCTCAGGTCTTCTTAAGGCCTTCCAAGATCTGGACCCAGCCCATGTGCACGGAATAATTCTTGTTGATCCAGCCATACAAACTTATTCCTCTTCCCATAAACATTTATGTCCAATTCTATGCACAGGTTTGATACAGTGTCTGTAAAATACATGTGATTCTAAACCAGTGTAATTTCTATCCAGCCCTGGAAACCCAGCAAGAATGTCTCTTCTAATATTAGCCTTCCTTACCCACCTTTATCTGGGCCCGGAGAACCAATGCCTCTTTCATCACTGTACAGATACTGACCTATTGAATGTGATTTCCACCCTCCCCTCATCCCCAGCAACAGATGGTAAGAAATCTAGCTCTGAGGAAACAGGAGAAATTGCTTCACTTCTTTCACTTTCTTACTATGGCACCCCTCCTGCTGTCTGTCACAAGAGAGTCCAGAGAGGTCGTCATCATTTTAATATCACACAGATCATTGCACAGGACCCTCACAATGATGACGTCATATTAACTTGAGCTGATGAACAGCAAGTGAAAGGAACTGTACATACCTTAGGAAGATACATGACTGTGAGATAAACCCCATCAAACTCAGGGTCCTGCCTCATTGGTGAAGTTATTAGGGGTCCAGGGGCCTGAAAGAAGTTGCCATGCATTAGCGCTTTTCCATAACCAGCAAAAGAGCACAATAGCTTGCAGGCTTCTTTGGATTTTGTAGAGAACAGGCAGCACATTCAGCTGTGCCGCTCCATCCACTTACCAGGAAATCCATAATACTGCCATTTGTGAGGAGGGCCAGAAGGAAGCAGAGGTTCTGTAGCAGAGCCAAGCTGGGAGGAAAAACTGTCCTACTGCTTGGCTGTTACGATTTAGCAGACCGAACTGCACTGAACTGAACAGTCTTAGAATTGCTGAACTGTCTGTGGCAGACAGACATGCTCTGTGTAGACTCTGGCAAGCCCCACTTAAAGAATTACTGCACAGTTGCCTAGAGTTTTTGAGTGAGGCATACTCTTCTTTCTCAGCAACTCTCTGTTAGAAAAGCAACTCCTGGCTTGCTACTATACCCTAGGAGAGACTGAACATCGTGTTGCGAAATACCAAATAACGATGTAACCTGAATTTCCTATCATGAAGTGTGCATTGTTAATCCATCGAATCATAAAATTGCATATATAGATCAGTATTCCATTGTAAAATGAAAATTGTATATAAGGACAGAGCTGAGTAAGTGTGGAAGGCATGAGGAAGCAGATGGCTCCAGTGTCCCGTGTTCATACTCCACTGCTTTTCCCTCAGCCCCCATAGAGTTTCCTGTGACCAGTAAACAGGGAAAGAAAAGAATAGAACTGGCTTACATAGAGATCTGTGTGCATTGTTGGAACCAGCCAGAAGAAGATGGAGAGTACATTGCAGACTCACTCAGGGTCAGCCCAGAAAAAGTATAGTGAAATATTACCACTGGTCAGAACTCCAAGTGTCCACTGGAAGGAGAAATGGCCTCGAATATGTATCTATTCATGACCAGTGATGAATAGCTTGACTGACTGGTTAGGGACTTGGAAAGGACAACATTGGCAGACTGGTGCCAAGGAAGTGTGGAGAAGATATGCCTAGATGGACTTCTCAAAGGGAGCACAGAGTATATTTATGTCTCATGTACATGCCCACCAGAACATACGCACTTTAGAGAAGGCTATCAATGCTTAACCAGATAAGGTGTGCTAGATTGCAAAATGATTGCAAATTATTCCTGTTCCTAAATGCGTGTCTTTTTAAAAAAAATTTTTTTGTAGGTCTTAATTTTTATTAATATTAGTTTAAATTTGTTTACCCTATAATTGAATGAAATTCTCCCCAGATTCAGGCATTGAAGGAGTTTGTTAGGGTTTTTTTTTTAGGCTGTAAATATTCATCTTCAGTGTCTTTGTCATTTTTTTACTCCATGTAACAGTTTCTAGTTTCAGAAAGTCTCAGAACGTTTATACGTGACTTCAGAGTTTCCTTTCTACTTTATTTTTAAATGAATTTTTATTGGAGTATAGTTGATTTACAATGCTGTTAGTTTCAGGTGTGCACAAAGTGAATCAGTTTTACATATACATATGTCCACTCTTTTTTAGATTCTTTTTCCTTGTATGTTATTACAAGATATTGAGCGGAGTTCCCTGTGCTATACAGTAGGTCCTTGTTAGTTATCTACTGTGTATATATCATGTGTATATGTCTACCTCCGCCCCGCCTCCCAATTTATCCCTCCCCCTTCCCCGCCTCTGCCCCATAACTATTTTAGCAAAGTGACTTTTTCCATCTCCGCATCAAGAGGTAGAGCCTATTACTCCACGTCTTAAATTGAGGCTTGACCAAGTCGTTTGCTTTGGTTAGTGATTTTCTGAAATTTTTATTTATTTTTGCCTGTGCTGGGTTTTCATTGCTGCACGTGGGCTTTTCTCTAGCTGAAGTGAATGAGGGCTACTCTTCGTTGCAATGTGTAGGCTTCCCATTGCAGTGGCTTCTCTTGTTGTGAGGCATGGGCTGTAGAGCATGGGCTCCGTGGTTGTGGCATATGGGCTTAGGTGCTCCACGGCATGTGGGATCTTCCTGACCCAGAGGTCGAACTGCATCTCCTGCATTGGCAGGTGGCTTCTGGTGTTTTATAATAACACAAAGTTAGATGTGAGTCCGTCTTCCTGGAAATGAGCCGGAAATAATATACTGAAGAGGCCAGGTGGAGAACTGACATGGTTCAGAAAACAGCCTGCCAATCTAGGTATGTGAGTGAGGCCTTCCAAGATCATTCAGGCCCATTGACAACTGACCTCAGAATCATCCAGAAGGATCATCCAACCAACCCAAAAATCATGAGATATAAATACCTATTGTTTAAGCCAGAAAAGAGAAACTATTTTATACAACTCTATGTAAATAAATTTGAAATTTTGGATAATTTTTATTATAATCCAACTTGCTAAATTGGCTCCAGTAGAGACAAAAAGTCTAGTAGGCCAACTGCAGTAAGAATAATAATAATAATAATAATATTAAGTTTAGCTGGGAGGGATCTCCCTTGCTCCAATAAATGGCACCAGATTATGAAGTCTTTTGGAGAATTCTACAAAACCTTTAAGTATAATCTTAGTCCAATAAAACTTTGACAACTTTGGAGCATAGTAAAAGAATCAGTGCCTTCAGATACACTTTTAAAGTTTTTATTTTAATTATTTCACCCAGAAAATTTGCAAGAATAATACAAAAATTATCACATGCCTGTCACCTAGACTGTCCAATTTATTGTTCAGGGTCATGTGTTGCATTTAGTTGTCATGTCTCTTTTTCCTTCTTTAATCTGAAATAGTTCCAGTCTTCCTCTATCATGACTCTATTTTTTGAAGAATATCGGTCAGTTATTTTTCAGAAAGTTCTTTCAATTTGGGTTTATGTGATGTCACCTCATAATTGGATTGAGGTTACCCTATCCTTTTCTTTTGTCAGTCAGAAGTACCACAGAAGTTATCTTATTTCCTTCTCATTGCATAATATCAATATCAGGAGGCACATGGTATTGTTTTGTTCCAATATTAATGATGTTGATATGTAATACTTGGTCATGGTGATGTATGTCAGAGTTTACCACTATTTTCCCTTTTGTAAATGATACATATTTCTTAGGGAGATATTTTTAGACTGAAAGTATCTTGGTTCTTATAAAAGTTTTAGCTAATAGTTTTAACACAGTGTTATCATTTTGTTAAGCATGATTGAGTTTTCTTTTTGGGGTATAGTTGCTTTACATCGCTGTGTCAGTTTCTGCTGTATGGCAAAGTGAATCAATGCTAAATATATTAATACATGCATTTCTCTTTTTTTGAATTTCCTTCCCATTTAGATTACCACAGAGCACTGGGTAGACTTCCCTGTGCTATACAGTGGCTTATCATTAGTTATCTATTTTATAAAAAGTATCAATAGTATATATGTATGTATATATATACACACATATATATACATATATATACATATATATACATATATGTGTACATACATATACATGTATATGTCAATCCCAGTCTCCCAATTTATCCCACCCAAGCATGATAGATTTTTTAAAACCTTTTAAACATAATTTTAGACCTACAGAAAAGTTCAAAATGTAGTACAAAGAATTCCCTTATATTAATCACCAGGATTACCAAAAGCTTATGTTATTACATTTGCTTTATTGTCTCCGCCCCACCCCCCGTCCCCGCCATATCTATGTATGTATTTGTACATGTGATTTTTTTCTGAACTACTAAAAATAAGTTGCAGACACAGTATTTCAATTTATATTTCTTAAAAGCAAGGTCATTCTCTTTTAAAAAACATAGCACAATTACAAAAACTGAGAAATTAACATTAACACAGCTTATCTACAGACCTTATTCAAATTTTTCCAGTTATCTCAATAATGTCCTTATGAAAAGAAAATTTGAATCATGAGTTGCATTCAATTGTCATGTCTCTTTGCTTAGTTTCCTTTAATCTGGAGCATTTCATCATTTCTTTTTTGTCTCTCATAACCTTCACATTTTTGAGGTGTGCATAGTAGTTATTTGTAGAATGTCCCTCAATTTGGGTTTGTCTGATGTGTTCTCTTGATTAGATTCTGGTTATGCCTTTTTTGGCAGAACTATCACAGAACTGATGCATTTTTCTCAGTGCCTCACATCAAGAGGCAAAAAATGTCAATTTCTCCCATTGCTGATGCCATTAACTGTGATAATTTTGATCATTTTATTAAGGAGTTGTCTCCCACTTTTCTCCACTATGAGGTTATAATATTCCCCTTTGTACAAATATCTTCTGGGAGAGACCTTAAGACTATGTATTCATCTGTTATACACCAAATGTTTAACCCTCGTTATAGCATACATTGTTAATTTTTGTCTAAATCAATTATTATTATGATGGCTGTCAAATGGTGATTTTCTACTTCCATCATTTCTTCTACACTTACTAGTTCATATTCCATTGTAAGGAAGAGTTCTTCCTTCTTCCACATTTATTTCAGTATAATAGATTCTTTTTTCTCAATGGATTATAATGTTATTGCCATTGCTTATATTAACACTTAGATTGTCCCTTATTTGGCCATTGGTACACACTTTAAGAGCTTCTCTGGTTGCTTAGCAGTAAAGAATTTGCCTGCCAATGCAGGAGACACAGGTTCGATCCCTGGGTCGGGAAAATCCCCTGGAGAAGGAAATGACAAGCCACTTCATTATTCTTGCCTGGGAAATCCCATGGGCAGAGGAGCCTGGCGGGTTACAGTCCATGGGGTCACAAAAGGGTTGGGCACAACTTAGTGAGTAAACAGCAACACAATTTATTTAAGCCAGCTTCTCTGTCCTTTTCACATGTACACGCCATTCTTTGACCACTTTCTTTTCTTGACAATATGGTATTCAACAGTCATTATGTACTTTCCAAGTATCAGCCCTAGGATTAGCCAGTTCTTCAAAAAACTTGATTCCTTGTGATACAGAATGGTATTTCCAAACTAAGATTCAAATGCTAAATATGCTCATTGCTAGTGTGGTGTCACATTTCTAGGCTCTCTACATGGGCAAAGCTAGGAAACGTGTTTTTATATGTAAATATTTATATGTATATACATATAGACACACCTGTATCTCTATATCTGTTTTTCATTCTGTCATTCTATCTACCTATCTATCTATAGTTACTTCAAAAGTGAATTTCGTGTAGGTATCTCATGTTAAGTTTGTTTTGCTATAGTTATGCATTATCAATTCTGAAACTACTTTCTGTGAATTCTCAGTTCAGTTCAGTCGCTCAGTTGTGTCCAACTCTATGTGACCCCCTGAATCACAGCACACCAGGCCTCCCTGTCCATCACCAACTCCTGGAGTTCACCCAAACCCATGTCTATTGAGTCGGTGATGCCATCCAGCCATCTCATCCTCTGTTGTCCCCTTCTCCTCCTGCAACAGAGTCTTTTCCAATGAGTCAACTCTTTACATCAGATGGCCAAAGTATTGGAGTTTCAGCCTCAGCATCAGTCCTTCCAATGAACACTCAGGATTGATCTCATTTAGGATGGACTGGTTGGATCTCCTTACAGTCCAAGGGACTCTCAAGAGTCTTCTCCAGCACCACGGTTCAAAAGCATCAATTCTTCGGTGCTCATCTTTCTTCACAGTCCAACTCTCACATCCATATGTGACCACTGGGAAAAACCATAGCCTTGACTAGACGGACCTTTGTTGGCAAAGTAATGTCTCTGCTTTTGAATATGCTATTTAGGCTGGTCATAACTTTCCTTCCAAGGAGTGAGCGTCTTTTAATTTCATGGCTGCAATCACCGTCTGCAGTGATTTTGGAGCCTAAGAAAATAAAGTCTGACACTGTTTCCACTGTTTCCCTATCTATTTGCCATGAACTGATGGGACCAGATGCCATGATCTTCGTTTTCTGAATGTTGAGCTTTAAGCCACTTTTTCACTCTCCTCTTTCACTTTCATCAAGAGGCTTTTGAGTTCCTCTTCAGTTTCTGCCATAAGGGTGGTGTCATCTGCATATCTGAGGTTATTGATATTTCTCCCGGCAATCTTGATTCCAGCTTGTGCTTCTTCCAGCCCAGCGTTTCTCATGATGTACTCTGCATAGAAGTTAAATAAGCAGGGTGACAATATACAGCCTTGACATAACTCTTTTTCCTATTTTGAACCAGTCTGTTGTTCCATGTCCAGTTCTAACTGTTGCTTCCTGACCTGCATATAGGTCTGTGAATTCTAGTATTAAGCCAAAAAAAAAAAAATGCATTATGTATAATGGAGGCTAGGATTCTCATTGCCAGAGAAGATAGTTACAAATATGAAAAGGGTAATACTAAATTGAATCATGTTTTGTTAGTTTGCAATTAGAGGTATTAGTATGAACTCATGGTTTGATAGAAGATATATAGATCAATGGGCTTCCATTGTGGCTCAGTGCTAAAGAATCTGCCTGCAATGCAGAAGATGTGGGTTCAATCCCTGGGTTGGGAAGATCCCCTGGAGAGAAATGGTTACCCACTCCAGTATTCTTGCCTGGGAAATCCCCTGGACAGAGGAGCCTGGCAGGCTATAGTCCATGGGGTTGCAAGAGTCAGACACGACTTAGCAATTATAACCAACCATACATAGATAGACACATAGTTCCAATTGCTATGTCTTCAAGTTCACTAATCTCTTGCTATGGCTAAGGTAATGTTAATCTTATCCAGTATAGCTTTCATTTTAAATATTGTAATTGAATCTATAGAATTTTGATTTGGACTCTTTATATTTCCCATGTTTCTTTTTACTGCTTTGAACATAGATATACAGTTATATTTTAATTTCCTTTTCTGCCAATATTAACAACTGTGTCAGATTCAGGTCAATCTCAGTTGGTTTCTCCTTCATTATGGGTTGTGTTTACCAGATTCTATGTATGCCTGTAATGTGTTACATGCCAGAGAGAAATGTATTCTCTATGAATTTCACCTTGTTGGATACTGGGTATTCCTGTATTTCTAGAAATATTTGGTATCTTTTTATTAAGATGCAGTTTAGTTACTTGGAAAGTTTGATTCTTTGGATTTTTTAGGTAGCGCCAGAACCATATTTAGTTCAGGAGTAATTATTCCCCACTACTAACACAAGAACTTTCTGAGTACTTTACCCAATGCTCTTAATTTTGGTATTTTTAAGTCTGGCAAGTAGGAAATAGGTTCCATTCTCAGCCCTGCATAAGTGCTGGGTACTGTTTCCTCCAGCGCTTTTGGATAGCTCTTACCCAGTTTTATCTTCCCTGGTGGCTCAGACGGTAAAGCGTCTGCCTACAATTCGGGAGATCTGGGTTCAATCCCTGGGTCTGGAAGATCTCCTGGAGAAGGAAATGGCAACGCACTCCAGTACTCTTGCCTGGAAAATCCCATGGATGGAGGAGCCTGGTAGGCTACAGTCCATGGGGTCACAAAGAGTCGGACACGACTGAGCGACTTCACTTTCACTTTTACCCAGTTTTGCAGTCTCACACCCCACACATATGTATCCCTGAAGATATCCTGTTTTCTCTCTGTGCAGTCCCCTCCCTGGTGCTCTCTCTAGCAAACTTGAGCTACTTCATTATCCCCAACAGTTCTTCCCATCTCAACTCAGAGAGTCCACCCTGCTCTGCTGCTGAGACCTGAAAACTCAAGTCAGTAAGCTGGGACAATTGTGGGGGATACATCGTCTGTTGTCCCTCTTTAAGGGTCACCATCCATTGTAATCTGATTCCAGTGTCTTGATAATATTTGTTAGTCCTTGATTGTTCACACATGAGAATAAATTAGTTTCCATTATTCTATACTGACTAGAAGTGGGATTTCTTTTTTTAATATCTTTAAACATTGTGAGCATAGTTATTTTGTGGTCTCTGTCTGATAATTGTTGTTCAGTCACTAAGTCGTATGCGACTCTTTGCAACCCCATGGAGTATAGCACACTAGGCTTCCCTGTCCTTCACCATCTCCCGGAGTTCGCTCAAATCATGTCCATTGAGTCAGTGATGCCATCCAATCATCTCATCCTCTGTTGTCCCCTTTTCCTCCTACCTTCCATTTTTCCCAGCATCAGGGTCTTTTCCAATAACTTGGCTCGTCATATCAGGTGGCCAAAGTATTGGAGCTTCAGCTTCAGCATCAGCCCTTCCAATGAATATTCAGGGTTGATTTCCTTTAGGATTGACTGGTTGGATCTTCTTGAAGTCCAAGGGACTCTCAAGAGTCTTCTCCAACACCACAACTGCAAAGCATCAATTCTTTGGCACTCAGCTTTCTTTATGGTCCAACCCTAACATCCATACATGACTACCGGAAAAACCATACCTTTGACTATATGGACCTTTGTTGGCAAAGTGATGTCTCTGCTTTTTAATATGCTAAGTTGGTCATAGCTTTTCTTCCAAGGAGCAAGAGACTTTTAATTTCATGGCTGCAGTCACTGTCCTCAGTGATTTGAAGCCCAAGAAAGTAGTCTGTCACTATTTCCAATTTTACCCATCCATTGGCCATGAAGTGATGGAACCAGATGCTGTAATCTTAGTTTTGTGAATGTTGAGTTTTAAGCCAGCTTTTTCACTCTCCTCTTTCACTTTCATCAAGAGGGTCTTTAGTTCCTCTTCACTTTCTGCCATAAGGGTGGTATCATCTGCATAGCTGAGGTTATTGATATTTCTCCCAGCAATCTTGATTCCAGCTTGTGCTTCATCCAGCCTGGCATCTCGCATGATGTACTCTGCATATAAGTTAAATAAGCAGGGTGACAATATACAGCCTTGATGTACGCCTTTCCCAATTTGGAACCAGTCCGTTGTTCCATGTCCAGTTCTAACTGTTGCTTCTTGACCTGCATACAGATTTCTCAGGAGGAAGGTCAGATGGTCTGGTATTCCCATCCCTTTAAGAATTTTCCACAGTTTGTTGTGATCCACACAGTCAAAGGCTTTAGCATAGTCAATGAAGCAAAAGTAGATGTTTTTCTGGGATTGTCTTGCTTTGTCTATGATCCAACTGATGTTGCCAGTTTGATCTCTGGTTCCTCTGCCTTTTCTAAATCCAGCTTGAACATCTGGAAGTTCTTGGTTCAAGTACTGTTGAAGTCTGATAGTTACATTCATTGAAATTTTGTGTCTCATTTTGGTATATTTTTCTGCCTGCTATTGCCCATGGTGCCTTGTTTGTTTATGTGCCTGGTTATTTTGGTCATCATACTTGAACAATTATCTGCAGCAATAACTTTAGGCTAGGATGGAGTCACATTCCTTCAGAAAGATTTCCATTTGCCTCTGTCAAATGGAGCACTTGGGGGATTATTGGGGCTTTTCCATTTGCCTCTGTCAAATGGAGCACTTGGGGGATTATTGGGGCTTCTCTCAGTTGAAGATAATGTTAAATTTTAAGGCTTGGGATTCCCTACATATCAGGCCAGTAGAACCTGCAATGAAATTCTGTTTGAGGGCTGGGCCACATTCTACACCCCTTTTGGGGTGTCAGCTTATTGAAGGATGGCTCTCCCGTTAGACTCCCTTCTTTGTCTACATCTTGACCTTTGTTTTGTGTTCCTCTTGTCTTAAGATATTATCAGAACAATTTTCTGATTTGGAAAATATTCACATGGTAAAAGTGGCCTCCTCATTTGTCTCTCTAAATGAGGTCTCCATCTTACCTTTATTTTGTCCAGACTCAATGGACGTGAGTCTGAGTGAACTCCGGGAGTTGGTGATGGACAGGGAGGCCTGGCACACTGCGATTCATGGGGTCGCAGAGTCGGACACGACTGAGCGACTGAACTGAACTGAATGCTTTATTTACTTTAAGGCTTTTTAAATAAGAATACATTGTTTATTTTTATACAGGATTTTAAAAATTGCTTTCAGATTGTTGGTAGGAATAACCTGGCCAGTCTTAACAAAATCCTGGAAGTACGCTATGGAGCTGGGGAGCCTCAGACATTGGCAGATGGAGATGCTAGTGAACCTGTCCTACCTGCTCATACACTTTCTGGTCCATCCTGTCTTTGAAAGCATCTTCTTGGTGTGTATCCTTTTTCTTCTATTTGCTGAAATTTATTCTTGAGACACATCCATTAGGAACACCTGACTCTTTTTCTTGAATTTATACTTAATTTATTAGTAAAGGGGTCATGGTATGAACATATCTGGTTGATTATGCAATACTGACAACTTCTGGTGAGCTCTCCAATGGGCCTGCAGGCTGGCTTTTGGAGGAAGATGCCTAATTCTGCGGTGAGGCTCTTCCTTCATAGGACTGCCTTCGTTTCCAGTTTTCTTACTAGGGTTCAGCCAGGACGGTGAACAACTCAGCATAGTTAACATACAGAACATTTAAGACATTCCTAAATTTGGGAGTAGAGAAGTAGTTGAATGAGGAAACCTTTGAGCTGTGCAAGTTCTTGGTCAATCAGAACTGTGCGCTTGAGTGGGCGGGGCACAACACCTGCCCGGTGGGAGCCTGGCTCCTGTCCCAGGAGCAGCATTTTATGCATGGGCCCTAAAGCTGTGCCCCAGGGTCAAATATTTACACCAGACGGAATGGCTTTCTATCTGTGGGTGGAGGGAGTTTCTACTTTCATATGTTCCCAGACAACATTGGGACTCAAATAATATGCTGCCAGGCCTGTCTCAACCCAGAGCATAGCAGCAACTATACCAACAGCAGGGCTTTGAAGAAAACTAGGACCACAGAGCACTTAGCAACCACCAGACACAGTTTATGAAACCAGGGACAAAGCCCAAAGACAAAATCCACCAGCTCTAAATGGGAAATGCCATTTAAAAAACGAAAGGGGTAATTTCTGTGGCCTTACTATGAGAGTCCAAGATAACAAATTAGAGGAGCTAACGTATATGCTAGGTATCCTCTTAAGTGTTTAGAAATGCAGATTCATTTTGTTCCCATAACTCCACGAGGTAGGTACTATTGCAATTCTCCTTGTATGTATGAGGACACATAGGCACAGAGAGGTTAAGTAACTAGCCGAAAGTCACACAGCTACCAAGATGTGGTCCGTGTCCTTAGCCCAGCCCACAGTAGGTGTTGGCTGGGTTATGCTGAGGTCAAGAAAGAACATAGACGCCGGTCTTCTACACCGTGAGGGAGGAGGGCAGTAGGTCCGGGGAACACAGGGACAGCCAAAGACAGCTGCATTCGCAGCATCTATCCTTGCTGATATTATTGCTGGAGAGTCATTCACACTGTGTGATCAGGGAAGAGACAGGATGCTAAAGGAAGGAGTGTCCAGAGTGGAGCAGTAAGTGGTTTTGTTCAGCGTTCGTTCACTTAGAGATGTGTGTGAGAGGTGACAGGAGGATATGGGGGTGCCGTTTGTCCTGAGCCCTAGTTTCACTCACCGGATGAGGACAAACTTGACCTATGAAAAGCTGCCATTAGCCCTGGAAGGGGGCTTCCCTGGTAGCTCAGCGGTAAGGAATCGGCCTGCAATGCAGGAGATCCGGGTTCGATCCCTGGATCGGGAAGATTCCCTAGCTGAGGGCGTGGCAACCCACTCTACTATTCTTGATTAGAGAATCCCATGGACAGAGGAGCCTGGCAGGCTGCAGTCCATAGGGTCACACAGAGTCAGGGACAGGACTGAAGAGACTAAACCAGCACCAGCAGCCCAGCAGCCCCCAACAGCGGCGAGGCGTCCAGGCAGGTCTCTGTCTCCATCTAGCGGCAACTGTGGGGAACGACACCCAGAGGCGACCTTGCAGCTGAGAGCCGAACTCAAGTTGGGAGGAGAATAGAGGAAGGGTTCTGAGCTCCAGGGGTTCGGAGGAAGGGCTGGAGGTTGTGTGAACATTAATCCCCTTGAATCATAGTAAAAGCAGCTCCGGAGCATTTCCCCGCAGCGGTCACCAGGTCTGCAGAGGCTTTTGTGAGGCACACAACTTCAGAACCACAGCTGGAGCGTCGGAAAGTGGGGCCCAGAGCAGGTGGCTCCAGGCTGGGGGACCCTCCCCCTGTGTGGGAGCCCAGTGAGCAGAGAGCCCGTAGGCGGGGCCCAGCCCTGCGCCCTCTGCTCACAGAGGCAGGACGTTGGAGGGAGCACTGCACCCATGAGACCTTCTGGGTGGTGGCGTTCGGGCCCTCTTGGTCTTCAGAGGGCCGGGCGGGCCTCGTGACAGGGGCCCCTGGGACGGCTCACCTCCTTATCGGTCAGAGGCTGGCCCGTCAGCTCTCGGGGCCTTGCTTCCCTCCGCAGCCCACAGACTGGCACAGGCCCAGCCTGTCGCCCAGGCTCTTCTTCCCTCCCTTTGCTGTAAGACCCGGGATCCTGCCTCCTCCCCCTCTGTAGCTGCCACCTCCACCCCTCCCTTGGGTTGCCCTTTTCCCTGGAGGCCTGGCTGCAGAGGGGGTCACAGCCCCCCTGCGCCTCCCTTCCTGGGCCTCGGAAGCCCGGCACGCAGAGCATCCTGCTTCAAGGGCTGCCCTCCGGATCAGGCACGAGACGTTCAGGCACACACAGCAGGCCCACTAACACTACTAACTAACTACTAACACTACTAACCAACCACTAACATTACCAGCTAACTACTAACACTACTAACCAACCACTAACACTACCAACTAACTAACTAACTACTAACACTACTAACCAACCACTAACACTACCAACTAACTGCTAACGCTACTAACCAACCACTAACACTACCAACTAACTACGAACACTACTAACTACTCGCACCACCAACTAACTACTAAACTACTAACTACCTACTAACAATACTACCAAAAGCAGCAGGCACAGAGCGCCCTCCAGAGGTCTCCGAGGCCCAATTGTGGGTCTGTGGGTTCCTTCTCCTTTTGACTCAGTGTTGACACCTGGAGGCCCACTTGGGCTCCTGTCCTTCGCTTTCTTCTCTTAATGGTTAACTCTCCGCACCTTCCCCTGTTTTAGTGTGCTGCCTTGCAAGATAATTGCGACCTGACCAGAATATATATTTTTGTAAAATACTGTTCAAATTCCCCCATACTATGATTTTTAAAACAAGTCTTTATCATTTATAGCTTGTTCAAACAAGATTTCTAAATTCTTTACTCCTGATATCCGGAACAAGAGAAGAATGCCCAATTTGTCAATTCTATTGAACATTTTAGCCAACGTAATCAGGTAAGAAAAATGTACTAAAGGCATCCAAATTGAAAGGAGGTAGTAAAATTATCTGTCTTCAAAAATAAAATGATTACATTTCATGAAAATTCCAAGAAATCCACAAAAACAATATAAATGCTGATTAATGAATTTAGCAAGTACTATAGGATACAAAAGCAACTAACAGAAATCAGTCGTATTTGTATAAACTAGCAATGAACAAATGAATTTCTGGGTGTGCAGTATAGGCTTTGGTATTTTTTAAAAAGCCCGCTGTGTGACTTGAAGGGGCAGCCGAGGGTGAGACACATTAGCACTAAGTGATCAGATGAACTCTTAATTCAAGGCACCAGCAGAAGTCTGCTGAGGGAGTTGGTGAGAGACACTGTGCCCTAAAGACATTGGCCTATATCCAGAATCCTATGATGGTATGGCAGCTGGTGATACAGCTCTGTTCAGCTCTTCTCTGAAGCCCTTTTCTAATACCTATCCCCTGGACACCCAAGTGAAGTGTCAATGACAAGTGTGAGAAGTGGGGATGAGGAACCTCTTTGATATGTGACAGGCTCCAAAGCTCATCCCATGGGCTTACACACTCCCTAATCTCCTGGGTGGTCACTGTATGCACAGTGTAACAGAAAGAATATCTTAAATGTTAGCAGGACATTTTGACTAATTACCAAGGCCATACATAGAAAAGATCCATGCACCCAAATGTTCATATCGGCTCCATTTGCAATAACTAAGACATGGAAACAACCCAAATGTCCATCGACCAATGAATGATTAAAGAAGATGTGGTATGGAATATACTCAGCCATAAAAAAAGAACAAAATAATGCCATTTGCAGCAACATGGACGCAACTAGAGATTATCATACTAAGTCAGAAAGGAAAAGACAAATACCATATGATATCACCTATATGTGGAATCTAAAATACAGCACAAATTAACCTATATACAAGACAGAAACAGACTCATAGACATAGAGATCAGACTTGAGATTGCCAAGGAGGAGGCAGGGAGGAAGAGGGATAGACTTGGAGTTTGGGGTTGGTAAATGCAAACTCTTACATATAGAATGGATAAGGTGCACAGGGTACTATTCAGTCTCCTGGTATAAGCCATACTGGAAAAGAATATTTTTAAAAGCATGTATATATATGCAGATGGCTAATAAACACATGAAAAGATGCTTAACATCACTCATTATCAAAGAAATGCAAATCAAAGCCACAATGAGGTATCATCTCATGCTGGTCAGAATGGCTGCCATCAAAGTCTACAAACAATAAATGCTGGAGAGGGTGTGGAGAAAAGGGAACTCTCTTACATTGTTGGTGGGAATGCAAACTAGTACCACCATTATGGAGAACTGTGTGGAGATTCTTTTAAAAAACTGTAAATAGAACTGCCTTATGATCCAGCAATCCCACTGCTGGGCATACACACTGAGGAAACCAGAATTGAAAGAGACGTGTGTACCCCAATGTTCATCACAGCACTGTTTACAATAGCCAGGACATGGAAGCAACCTAGATGCCCATCAGCAGACAATGGATAAGAAAGCTGTGGTACATATACACAATGGAGTATTACTCAGCCATTAAAAAGAACACATTTGAGTCAGTCCTAATGAGGTGGATGAAACTGGAGCCTATTATACAGTATGAAGTAAGCCAGAAAGAGAAACACCAATACTGTATATTATCGCATATATATGGAATTTAGAAAGATGATAACAATGACCCTATATGCAAGATAGCAAAAGAGACACAGATGTAAAGAACAAACTTTTGGACTGTGTGGGAGAAGGCGAGGGTGGGATGATTTGAGAGAATAACATTGAAACATATATATTATCATATGTAAAAAAGATGACCATTGCAAGTTTGATGCATGAAGCAAGCACTCAAAACCGGTGCTCTGGGACAACCCTGAGGGATAGGGTGGGAGGGAGGTGGGAGGGGGTTCAGGATGGAGAACACATGTGCACTCGTGGCTGATTGATGTTGATGTCTGGCAAAAACCACCACAATATTGTAAAGTAATTAGCCTCCAATTAAATAAACTTAAAAAAAAAAAAGAATGTATATATAAACTGCTTCCCAGGTGGTGCTAGCGGTAAAGAACCTGCCTGCCGGTACAGGAAACCTAAGAGACACAGGTTCAATCCCTGGGTAGGGAAGATTCCCTGGAGAAGGGCATTGCAACCCACTCTAGTATTCTTGATTGAAGAATCCCATGGACAGAGGAGCCTGGCAGGCTATGGTCCATAGGGTTACAAAGAGTCAGACATGATAATGACAAACTTTCCAGGAAACAGAAGTGAAAACATGATAGAAATGATGATATATGAATATATTCCAATTTTTTTTTTGGCTGCACAGTGTGCCATGTGGGATCTTAGTTTTCCAATCAAAGATTGAACCCGTGCCGCCTGCAGTGGACCACTGCAGTGTAGCCAACCACTACACCACCAGGGAGGTCCCAATAAATTTCATTTTAGTATAGACTAATTTGTATGAAGCTAAATATCAATTTATACTTGTGTGTGTGTATATATATATCTATACATATGGGGCTATATGGCTCTTATCGTCCCAGTGACTGCCCTTTGCAGTTCTTTATGCGTGTCTTCCAAAACCTGGCTGCAGAGGAAGGTACAGCAGCCACTGTCCACTCCTCCCTTCCCTGGGACCCCAGATGACTAGTACCCAGATAATTCTGACTTTAAGGATATGACTTTTGGGACTTCCTAGTGGCTCAGTGGTAGTGTCAATGTAGGAGACAGGGGATCGATCCCCAGTCCAGGAAGATTTCACCTGCTGTGAAGCAACTAAGCACACGCACCGCAGCTATTGAACCTGTGCTCCAGAGCCCAGGAACTGCAGCTACTGAAGCCCATGTGCCCTAGAGCCCATGCTTCACAAGAAGAGAAGCCACAAGACAAAGAGTAGCCCCCACCTGCTACAACTAGAGAAAGCCCGAGTGCAGCAACAAAGACCCAGCACAACCAAAGATAAATAAAAAAATAAACACTTTTAAGGCTATGACTGTTGACCATCTTGGGAAACATTCAGGACATAGCAGAGCTTATCGCTTGAAGAAACAAATTTAAAAGAACCAACAGTTCTCAAAATCATCATCCTGCTTCTGTAGTTCCCAGTTTCATTTTGACTCTGACAGTTCCTGAACCAAGATTCCAGTGGTCTCCCATATTCTTCTTCATTTCTTCTCTTCTCAACGTGCTATCTTTTGAGAATCTAAGACATGAAGATATAAAATAGAACACCATGAGGTGCCCGTTGATTCTGTGTAACAGTGATCTGAGAGATTTTTCAGAAATCTCTAATTTGGACTTCCCTGGTGACCAGTAAAGAATCTGGCTGTAATGCTGGAGCCGCAGGAGATGCAGGTTCAATCCCTGGGTTGGGAAGATCCCCTGGAGTAGGAAATGGCAACCCACTCCAGTATTGTTGCCTGGAGAATCCCATGGACAGAGGAGCCTGGCGGGCTACAGTCCATAGTTTCGCAAAGAGTCGGACATGACTGAGGCGACTTGGCATGCACCCTGATTCACTAGGCCTCTGCCTTTCAGGCAGGAATGATTTCTATTGGTTTCGTGTAAGATCCTATCATAAGTAATGTTATAACTTATGTCTGGAGGTCATTCTAATATACTTCTAGGGCCTGACCTAACATAAATACTGGTCTGGACCATCATATGATTACTTCAGTGACACCATCTCCGTGAAGAAGAAGTACTCATTTGACCACAGTGAGGTTTCTAGAAAATGCTCTTTATTTAACTAGGAAATAATGCAGGTAAAGGTATCTTTAGCTCTACATGAAGGGGACAGCAAACTGCAAAGGCTCAGATAGTGACAAATTTAAGCTTTGTAGGCAATATATGGTCTCTGTTATATATTCTTCATTTTTTCAAACAACTCTTTAAAAATGTAAGGACTTTTCTTAGCTTTCAGGCCTTACAAGTACAGATCACTAGCCAGATTTATTCTGTGAGCCATAGTTTTCTAACCCCTGTTTAGAGAGTCTCACCTCCCAAATCCATCAAAGGCCTCCACCATTTCTTGGGCTTTCCATAGTGCCAATATAGATTTATGATGCATTTACCTTCTCTGACTCCTGAAAAGGGATTATGAAATTGATTTTTGTATATAGTGTGAAGGAGGAGAAAAGTTTCATTGGTATACACGGATACCCAGTAGTCCCAAGACCACTTACTGAAAGGCAGTCATTCCCCATAGACTTGAAATGACACTGTTGTCATGTATCACATCTCATTTAGACAGCTATGGATTTCTCATCAGTAAGCATGGAGAGCGGAAGACAATGGAACATCCTCTTTATTGTGATTTTATTTTTTTATGAAATACAGTTGATCAACAATATTATATTAGTTTTAAATGTACCTGGAACATTGTCTTGAAAGTGCTGATGGGTAAAAAAATCAACCCAGAATTCTATATCCACTGAAAATATCCTTCACAAATGAAGATGAAATGTTTTCAGAAAAAATAAAGCTAAGATTATTTGTCACCAGCAGACATACACTAAAATAAATGCTATAGGACATTCTTTAGGCTGAGGAAAAATGACACCAGGGGATTACACAGATCTTCAGGAGCCAACAAAGAACATCAGAAAATTTGACTATCTGGATAAATACAAAAGACTATGCAGTTAGCACTCTGTATCCATAAATTCTGCATCCGCAGATTTAATTAATCATAGACTAAAAATATTTGAAAGATAAAAAATTCTAGAAAGTTCCAAAAAACAAAACTTGAAGCTATTTACATAGCATTTCTATTTTTTCAATTATTTACATAGCATTTACATTGTATTAGGTACTATAAGTAATGTAGACATGATTTAAGGTATATGGGAGAATGTGTGTATATTATATGCAAATACTATGCAGGGTTGCCACAAACCTCCAATTTGTAAAACACACAGTATCTGTAAATTCCAATGAAGCAAAGTTCAATAAAATGAAGTATGCTCATAACTACTTTAGCTATCTTATGATTTGTGTTTATGTAACTTTTCCACCTGTTTAATTTGAGTCTATGTTCTGCAGATTAAATGTACAATAAACATCCTGTAAGTGGGTTTTCTTTACTTATCCATCCTGGCGATTTCTGCCTTTTAGTTGGAATTGAGTCCATTTATATTTAATATTAATATGGCTGGGTTTATGTCTACTGTTCTGCTCTTTTCAGTTAGTCCAGTCTGGTCTTTCTTCCTTTTTGCTTCTTTTCTGTCATCTTTTGAATTATTTGGGTGCTTTTTAAAATACGTTTTTATTCCTTCTCTTGACTTCTTAGATACACCACCATTTGTGGTCAATGCTAGGGTTTAAAATATAAAACTTTTATTATATTCTACCATCAAATAATATTATGCTTGTTTAGGTATAAAATAATGGAATAAAGTTACAAGAGTGCTTTACTACTCAAATCTTCTGGTTTTATTTACAGATATTTTACTGCTACATGTTTTAAATACACAATATGCTATTATTTTTATTTTATGTAGTCAATTTTCTTTAAAAAAATCAGAAAATGTAAAACCTGCTTTACATTTGCCTATATATTTATTATTTCCAGCAATCTTCATCTTGTCATCTGGAGTTTCCATATGCCATCATTAAATTTTAGCTTGAAGAACTTCCTTTAACATTTATAATAGAGCAGGTGTGCTGGTAGCCAATTCTATCAGCTTCTGTTTGCCTGAAAATGCCTTTTTTACCTTAATTTTTGAAGGCTGGATTTTCTGGATAGAAAATTATAGATTGGCAGGTTTATCTAACAGTGATTTATAGATGGTAATCCTTTGGCTACTTTGCATCAAATTTAATAAGAAGTCATCTGTCATTTTTATTGCTGTTCTGCTCCATGTAACCAGCCTTTTTATTCAGCCTACTGTTGATTTTCTCTTTGGTAGTGATATTTAGAAACTTGATTGCTTTCCCTTACTTTGGTTTTCTTTGTGTTATTTGACCTTCCTCAATCAGAATATTTATAATTTTTATTTAATCTGATAAATGGTTTACTTTTATTTCTGCAAATATTTTCTGCCCTTTATGCCTGCATTTCCTCTCTTTTCTTTCATGAACTCAAAGTACATGAATGTTATTTTGATATTATCCCAAAGGTTACTGTGATTCTTTCCGTCTTTTTGTGATTTAATTTTTCAATTTATATTGGAATATAGTTGATTTATAATATTGTGTTCATTTCAGGTGTACAGCAAAGTGAATCAGTTATACATATACATATGTTTACTTTTGTAAGATTTTTTTTCCTTATAGGTTATTATAGAGTACTGAGTAGAGTTCCCTGTGTTATACAGTAGGTACTTGTTGATTATTTTATGTATAGTAGTATGTATATGTTAATCCCAAACTCCTAATTTACCCCTCTCCCCCATGTTTCCCCCTTGGTAACCATAAGTTTGTTTTCATCTTTCCATCTTTTTGTCCTTATTTATCTTTGTGCTTAATATTGGATGATTATTGTTATGTTTCATATTCACTGATATTTTTCCCACACAGTGTTAAATATGCTATTCAGTATCCTGTGAATTTTTCTTTTCAAAAAATTTTTTAGTTTTAGAATTTCCTTTCGGTTCTGATTTTAGTTTCTATTTGTTTATTTCATTTTCTGTTTTTCTCTCTTATTATGGTCAGATTTTCCTTTAAATCCTTGAATGTATTTGTAAGAACTCTTATAATCTTTGTTCACTCAATTTATTCAGTTACATCTGGGTCAGGTTCTATTGGCTAAGTTTTCTCTTGGGTATGAGTCACATTTTCATGCTTGTATGTGCATCTCAAGTTTTAGATTCTATACACATACATGCTCCTGCAAACACTTAAGGGAATCTTCAGAACTCATAAAGACTACATTCCTATCTCTATATCTCACACCATTGATTTAGAGGAAACCAAATTATCTTACCTTCAGGATCAAACTCTCAGCTTACTGAGAAAAAGAAACAAAACGAAAGACCATTTTCTCTATTTCATGATTACCTACAACCATAAACACATTTTGTTTGTAAAGAATGAATATGCACAAAGCAAAGTATCTGGAAGGCTTCTAAGCAAACTACTAATAGGATCTACCTCTCAAGAACACAAAGTAGATTATATGTCAATTATACCTCAAAAAAGCTGGAGGGGTGGGGAAGAATACACGATAGAGTCTACATGTTTTAATTATGCCTGTCTTAAAGACCGAATGTTTGAAAGCAAACTCAGGTTATTTTTGAAATTCACAAAAAAAACAAAACATAAATGGCCCTATTATAAATTTAATGAAACAGCAAGTTATAAAGGATCAGTTATTGTAAGATGCTATTTTTTTCTATAGAAATAGACATTGTTAGCATTTCCCTGGTGGTCCAGTGTTTGAGACTCCATACTTCCAGTGCAGGGGTGTGGGTTTGATCCCTGGTTGGGGGAACTAAGGTCCCACATGCCACGAGGCCAAAAAGTAAATAAATAAAAAAGAAAGAAATAGACATAGTTCTATGTACAGGGGTCTTCCCTGGTGGCTCAGTTGGTAAAGAGTCTATCCACAATGCAGGAAACCCAGGTTCAATCCCTGGATCGGGAAGATCCCCTGGAGAAGGAAATGGCAACCAACTCCAGTATTCTTGCCTGGAGAATTTCATGAACAGAAGAGCCTGGTGAGTTACAGTCCATGGGGTTACAAAGAGTCCGACACGACTGAGTGACTTTCCCTTTCACTTTCTATGTACATGCTGAAACGATTAACTGTCCTGCCTTTAATGGTCATGAAAACAAAAGCTTTTGGCAAATTATTACTTAACATAAAATCCAGTGTTCTTGGGTATGTTTAATTGAAAGTGGCCTTGCTATTAAAGATCTGAGAAAAACATGGAAAAAGAAAAAGTTTCTAACCACAAGAAAAATCCCATTATGGATGATCTCAGTTAAAATTTATAGCTAAAAACCTCTGTCTAGAAGCACAGAAACACACACACATGCACACAAATACAATACATATAGAAAAAAAAGGACAGAATGCAATAGATTGCCATATCAATTGAGTTTGTCAGAATCTCCTCTCTTTCCTGTTTTATAATTGATTAATTTATCATTTCTTTGCCAGACGTGTATATTGTCATTAGAATTTGATCAATAGCAAAGGAAATTTATGAGTATCCATTATCCAATGCTGAGTGAAGAAACAGTGACAAAAACTCCACCTATGGTATAACCAGGATACAACTGAAAAAAATAATGTGTTTATTTGTGGTTGAAAGTTTTGTGTTTCAAGCACTGTGTGAGCAAATAGGGGAGTTTATTGATGAACAGTAGGCTGTATTTGTTTCATTAAGTAATATCAGCTCTCATGAATGAATGGTTGTACATCTTGTCTACAACATTTGAACACGTGTACCCATTAAGCTGTCCATAGTGGTTCCCTTGGGATAGATTGATTTGGGATGAAGTGTTTCCATATGTCTTTCAGAGATGTATGTATTCTGCAATAGTCTTCACAATGTTTATACTATAGTGTAATTCAATAGCAAGTACAGAACAAATATGTGCAGGAAAAATTATTCATGACAACTTGCTGTGTTTATCTCAGGAGTACTGACAGATCTGAACATATACAACAGGAGGCTTGAAGAGACAACTTATTTTTTAAGTTCTTAGGCTTGTGACTTCCTTGCACTTCTTTGTAAATTGACTGTTGTACGTGGACTTACTATTAAGAACCATGTCTAATTTTGAGAAATCCCAAAGTCAAGAGACTACTCTTTAATAAAATAACCAACATTTCAAAGAATATTTGATGAAGTTCGGAAATTATTCTAGCTTCAATAAATGCAGAAAACATATTTGAACACCAGAAATCTGAAGGAATTTTCATTTTATTTTTAAAAGTTATTAGTATATTGTCTAAGAGTTGAGAATGAAATTTTAAAAGTCTTTTTTCTTGTTAGGATTGAACATTCATTATTTTTGGCCTTTTGACTTCTCAAAATTTGAGCAGTTTGTCTACAACAGCTATTTCTTTTGTAAATCTCTTGGATAATAAGGCTCTTCCTATAGGAGAATAAAGAAATTCCAAGTTCTCCAAATATGTATATGAAATATGGAAATTGTATAAGATAATGATTATTTTGTCAGAACTACCTTCAATATGCATCCAATTATGTTTAAAGAAAGAACATAAATATTTGTACATCACATATAACCATCTGTATGTCTACACGTGTAAAAATTATATATTTAATCATAGTGATTATTATGATAAGAATGCAATTAAACTTCACCCTCTGTGTCCATATATGCATGTATGAAATGTGTCTTTATGTGTATATGTGTGTGTGTGTGTGTATATATATATATATATATATATATATATGAAAAGTGAAAGTGAAGCCGCTCAGTTGTGTCTGATTCTTTGCAACTCCATGGACTGTAGACGACCAGGCTCCTCCATCCATGGGATTTTCCAGACAAGAATACTGGAGTGGGTTGCCATTTCCTTCTCCAGGGATCTTCCCGACCCAGGGGTTGAACCCATGTCTCCTTCATTGCAGGCAGACGCTTTACCGTCTGAGCCACCAGGGAAGTATACATATACATATATATGTATAGATATATATATACACACACACAAGTATAAATTGATATTTAGCTTCATACAAATTAGTCTATACTAAAATGAAATGTATTGGGACCTCCCTGGTGGTGTAGTGGTTGGCTACACTGCAGTGGTCCACTGCAGGCGGCACGGGTTCAATCTTTGATTGGAAAACTAAGATCCCACATGGCACACTGTGCAGCCAAAAAAAAAAACTTGGAATATATTCATATATCATCATTTCTATCATGTTTTCACTTCTGTTTCCTGGAAAGTTTATCATTATCATGAAAAATTGCTAAGACTTAATTTTTAATAGGTAAAAATAAGCATTGATGAACTATTATTGATGATTATAAAAAATGTGACTGCTTTCATCATCATGACCCTTTGATAGAATACACACCTGGATCACAATGTTAGAGTGATGTAGACACAAACTTTATTTATACAGTAATGTGATCTGTTGTTATATTTTCTAATAAAATATTAAGGTTAAATTTTAAATAAAAATATAGTTTAAATTTTTGAAAAGTGGGAAAATCCTGTATTTTCTGAGGCATATGTGTATAGTTGTCACTCAATATTTGTTTTAAGAATATATATATATCATGTTAGCATAAAAAAGACTAGAAAATGTAGATCTTGAAGTAATGGTGTCTGAGGGTTGGCATCATAGGCATTAAATTTCAGTTGTTAAATAAGTGTCTTATGAGCTGAAGATTTCTTCATTAAGAGCCGAATATTTTTGGTGAATGTGGCAATTGAGAAGCTCTTTGCCAGTGTTTTACCAAACATCAGGTCTTGAAAAATTTTCATGAAAATATGATCCAAATTATGACGTACAAATTAATGTCATTTTAATATAAATTTGTTGCCTGTGAAGCTAAATATACATGTATGTATGTATGTGTTTATTGAAATGAGTGCATAAGTATATGGAAGCAGTTTGTATGAGCATGTTGAAAACATAATCCAAATGTTAATCAGTGGTACTAACGAGTACTGTTTATGACAGTACTCTTGATCATCACATGGTTCTTTTCTGAATCCTTTGTAAGCACCATGTTGTATTTACATGTGAGAACATGCTATGTGACTGACCCCTAAGATATAATCAGTGAAACATATACACAATAAAGTCACAGGAAGCCACTGAGGCCCTTTAATGATGTAGGAATGTGTCAGTGTTCTAGTGTTAAATGATGAAACCATGACGCTAAATCATGTCTGTCCCCTCTAACTGGAATTTGTACATATTTGAGTATATGTATCATTTCACTTGGGCACTGTATAGCATACAGTCTTGACAACTATCTAGACACTTATCTTAGGCTTCCGGACAAATAGTTACCTCTCTCTTAGTACCCCCAAGTACCAGCACCCAAACCAGTAAATGGAGGAGGATGCACAGGGAACCTGGGAAGTGAGCCAGGTCAAGAACCACATGTACTAGTGCCTAGATTTGCTCTTCTCCAAGCCTGTAGGTGCAAATATTTTCTGTTCCCCCTTAGGCCTGGATCCCAGAGATTAGCCTCTTAATATCCCAAGATAATTTGGTAATGAGAAAACACTGGAGATAAAATGCTGAGTGAAGAAAAAGTATAACTGCAAAGACTAGGTAAGTGGAAACTGAGTTCTTGAACCAAAAAGTTGTCTGAGTGGAGTACAGGTTTAGGCCTCAGTTTGATGCTGATGGAAACCAAAAGCAGAATCACTATAGTGTGAGCATGTTTCTTAAAACTGGGCAAGAAGCAAGGCAGCCATGTTTCTTGCTGCCTGTTTATCTTGGTCACATTTTTTTCACACCAGACGGGCGGGAGAAGAGGGCATGGGCTGTGGGAGGTGTGCTGTTAGATAGAATTTCTGGAGCAATACTGCCATCATGAGGAAATCCCTGGAATAAGTCCCAAAGGTTTCCTCTGAAAGGACTTTTCGTCTGGAAAGGTCCCTTCTGTGAAGAGACTGAAGGGCTGGGCATCCAGCCCGAGCTCAGTGCCTCCTCCAGAAGCCAGCTGGGAGCTCTGGACTAAGGTGGGGTTCAGGTCTAGGGGCTGGCCTTTGGGGAGCCAGGACAGCCAGCAGCTGCCAGGAAATCCAGGCACAGGAAGTCGTGGGGTGGGGTCTTGGTATTCTCCCAGGGTGGGCGGGACCAGAGGAAGCCACTAACAAAGTCTTAGGCCTGTGGGTATTTTTCTCTCCCAGCCCTTCTGAGCACGTGGTATTCCCTTGCTCTGGGACCTGGGCCCTTTGTGGTAGCAGAATCAGAGCACAGAGGACAATGCCTGGGGGCTTATAGTAAGACCCAGAGTGTTGCTGGAGGTCTCAGGTCTATCCAAATTGGAGCTGGTAGAGGCTGAAGAAAAGTGGAACCATCCAGCCAAGCCAAGAAGGGTTAGTACTTCTGCTATGAGAGCAGACCTCACACAAACAGATGGGAAGCAGAAACAAGGGAAGAGGATTGAAGATGAACCCACGTTTTAAAAGTCCTTGTCTGCCGGAGGTGGCATTACCTGTGACCTGGCTTCACTTCTTCATACATGGCTGTTGTAGCAGGTACATTGTAAAGAAGCATGATTATTTCTAGAAATGTGAAAACAGGTGGCAAAATTTTAAAACATGTCAAAATTCCGAAGAATATTTAATGCTGTTTTAAAAAGCATTCAAGCTTCAAAGTAAGAAAACTTGTTTTAATGCTCAAAGTAGAGGGAATTTGAACATTGTTTTTTAAATACATATATGTGCAAAGTGAAGAGAGAAGAATGCATGGCAAAGATGTTTTAAAAGTGGTTATTCTGATTGAGGTATCGATTGTTTTCAGCTTTATAATTTCTTAAAATTTGAATACTTTGCCAGCAGTAGGTATAACTTTTGTAATTTCTTAAAATAGGAAAGTCTTCTAGAGTACTATATAAAACATTTTGAAGCACACAAAAATATATTGATATGCAGATATGCAAATGATTTAAGGTAGTGCTGAAGATTGTGTAAAACTACATCCTACAATATGTATCCAATTCTGTTTAGAGAGAAGCAGACCTGTGTGTATGTGCATCTTTGTATATTTGTGTCTGTATATGTATGTATAAACATGGATTTATATCTATGTATATACTCATATATATATAAGCATTTTTAAAAGCTACATATTTAAAATGATGGTCAGTGTTGTAGTGAGTATGCTTTTCAACTTGAAATTTTCAGGCGACATATAAATAACATAAGGTATTAATGAAAGATTACAGCTGCATGTAAAGGGTGTGAGTGCATCTCCTTAAAGTCTTAGGATACACATCTGGGTGATGGAATTTGAGAGATACCAATTTCAATCTTCAGTTATTGAGTTCTGTTTTCTTCCTTGATAATTTTAAAAGAAATTTTTAAGATAAAAATTGGGTGTAAAATTTGAGAAGTATTTAAAAAAGAAAGCTTAATGTTCTGACTCATGAGTAGCCAGTGTCTGTTCCAATATTAGTTTTAGAGAAAAAAAGCATGTACATGTATGTCATAGTATTAATGATTAGGTAAGGCAAATCTCAAAATCAAAATTCCTGAGTGGTGGCATTATCGGTATTTTAGGTCCTGTGGATGAATTTTAAAAAGATTAAGTGAGAACCTAACTAATATTCTTTAATTAATGGGTCAGTCAAGTAGTTCTTTGCAACTGTTTTATTGTCTGAAATCCAAGTCTTGCAGACATTCCATGATAATTTCAAACTACCCAGGAAACAGAAGTGAAAATTTGGGATCTAAAACAGGATGCATATATAAAACCAATTTAATGTCAATTTATTGTAAGTTATTACCATAAATACAGAACTATATGTGTGTGTGTTGAAAGAATGGAAGCAAATGTGCTAAAGATGATCAGTGTTTAATACAGATTTTCTGACAGCATGTGTACTCTTGATCAGCACATGGTTGTTTTCTGAATGCTTTGCAAGCACCATGTGTTGGTTGCTTATAAGAAAATAAAGGAGACTGATACCTAAGACTTAATGGCATACAGATACATAATAACAAAGTCACAGGAAGCCACTGAAGGTCATAATCACATGCATGGGAATGTGGTGTGTTCCGGTGTTAAATGATGAAACCGTGAAACAAAATCCTGTCCCTTCTGACTGGAATTTATATACGTTCAAGTATCCATGTCATTTCAAGTGGGACAGTATGTGGAATTCAGATTGGAGAGCTATCTGGATCCTCCTCTTAGGGTTCCAGTCAAATAGCTGCTTCCCACTCAACACCAAGCCTAGTGCCCACTCAGAAAATTTAGAGCTCCCAAGGAACCTGGCAGTGAGATCCAGTGAAGAACCACGTGGCCTAGTGCCTAGGTTTGTTCTTCTCCAGGGCCTTATTTCCATCATTTTCTTTCTCTCTTAGCCCTGGATCCCTAAGACTGCCAGTTAGAGTAAATAACAAGGGACAATGTTGGGGATCAAGGCAGGGAATGGTTTGGTAGCATAGAAATGAAATTCTTGAAAACATGGCTAATGAAGATAGGTGGTTTAGGCCTCAGTTTGATTTATGAGGGAAACTAGGAGCAAAAATATGTCTGTTTGAGCAAATTTCCCCCACACTGGGCAATAGCAAGGCAGCTTGGTTTCCTGGCTTCTTTGTCTCTTGGTGGCTCAGATTGATTGGGCGGGAATAGGCCTAGGGTGGGTGGAGGCGGGCTGGATTAATTGGCTTTTCCAGAGCAATACTGCCACCAAGAGGAAGTAGTCTGACAGAACCCAAGGTGTTAGAACTCCTGTGAGACCTAGAAGTTGAGAAGCTTGCCTTTTGCAAGGTTGAGGGGATGCTGGCCCTGAGCTGGGCCTTCTTCACTTCAAATCTGAAACATTTGGGTCTAGATATTCTTGAGGCTGTTCTTGGTTAAGGGCCATCAAGGAAGATATGGAGACATTTAAGAAAGCATATCCCAATGGTCAAGAACCCTATGAAGATGTAATGTGACCTTTGACCTCTGCACCCTACTTCAGCTAAGCAGATAGCAAAGAAAGCTTGTATCAGATGAACTAAGCTGCCTGAATTCTTTAAGTTTGACTTGTTCATATGCTAGACTAAGGAAGCTAGATGTATGAAGACAATGACCCATATCTGCAGTTCGAGTTGGGTGTGACAGAATTCCCTAGACCTAGAATTCTTCA
The DNA here is from genome assembly GCF_019923935.1 of Bubalus bubalis. Classification (NCBI taxonomy): domain Eukaryota; kingdom Metazoa; phylum Chordata; class Mammalia; order Artiodactyla; family Bovidae; genus Bubalus; species Bubalus bubalis. The sequence goes on along the minus strand of NC_059181.1, from coordinate 139,132,414 downwards.
TGCTCAAGAATTTTCAGTTCACAGATTTTCGTATACATTAAGAGACTATATTTGGCCAGGAAGTGGATGGAAGCCTAAAACAACAGCACCTTTCTGAGTGTCAGGAATTCAAGCGTGGCACCATGACCCAGCAGTAGATTGTAACTCTTGCCAACCCTAACTACTGCTCAACCATTGGCACTCCTCTCAGATCAAAAGCTGCTTCAGGATGAAAAGTTAACAACAACAACAAAAAACCCACCTAGTAGGAAAGGTGTCAAAGGAAAGAGGAGACACTTTCCAGACAGTAAAAGGCCATGTAACACAACAGTCTTACTAGTAGAGATTTTCAGACTCACCAGTACCAAAGCAAATTGCAATCCCACATGTGCTCTTATAATACTCTTCACTCTTCTTATAACCCTGAGCAAACCACTGAAAATAAAACAATATCACCCAGTTTGTGTAAGGATTTGTATAATAGAATTGGACAACCTCCTAACCAGGTGAGATGTATTGTCAGTTGACACAACTCTTTGGAGGTCAAATGGTCAACATTGCCCAGGTCAATTGGTTATCTTTCAGAGGAGAATACTCTTTGTACGGAGACTCTGCCTCTCAAAAGTAATCACACAGCCACACTCTCACAGCAAAGCAGAAAGGTGGGGCCAAGGATGATCATGAAGCTTTCCTTTATAAGAATGGGAGGGGCAAAAGGCCCATTTTCTAGGTTCAGCTACAGCAAGTTCAGCTAGCGCAGACAATCTTCATCAACCTTTGGAAAAACTGAAATGCATTCTCTTTAGTCTTTCTCAGGAGAGATGTCCAAACCTTTGATTCAGGGGCAAAAAGCAAAATACTGAAACTTCAGGATCAAACCATCCTATGTGGCTAATACAAGAAAATGAAAAGAAAAAGCTTATCTTTTTCTACTTATTACATGCATGATTAATTCAGGTTGAACACATAAACACATGCATTTTAAAAAGTGAAGAAGCAAAGGGAAGTATCTGGAAAGTGTACAACCAAACAACAGACCGTGTCTAACTTTGTAGAGTGATGTTTCCCATGGCTTACCTTCAAGTTTTAACTTTCTGCTTGTCTGAAGTCTTGAAGTGTTGAAAGCAAGAAAAGCTTGCATTTGGAATTGTTTAAAGAAGTAATGGACATTATCCCATTATGCAATTAAGAAAAGACTGTGTTCCAAGATCTATTTTTCTTATAAGTATGTGCACAGGTCTATGTATATGCAAGATTTAAAGACCTCACTCTTAATTATTATGCCAGCAGAATGGCATTTCTAAATTGTGCCTAATAGAAAATCTGGTTTTCTGAAGCATATTTAATGTCATATGAAGAGGATTTTATGATGTAAGACCTAAGAAAATGATAGAAGGAAGGAACTCAAACTTCAAGAATATTGCACCTGTATCATGTAAGTCAAAAATCTATACAGCAAACCATGAAAGCCATTGCACAGGTGCCCACACATGTATAATTATATAATAAATGTAACATAAAAGCAGAATGCAATAGCTTAGATATCAATGGTATATCTTTTGAGTTCCTGTGACTTAGAATATCATTTCTTTACTGCTTTATATTTGGTCAAATTACTGAGTCTTTTCTAGATTCATGTTATTCTTATGATTTGATCAATAATAAAGGGATACTATGAAATTTAACCATGAAAAACTATCGTATTGCTCATGAATAGTTAATGCTGTTGGCAACTGCCCACTGTCCACTGCTGACTCAAAAATTCATGGCACCAAACTCCATGTATAGTGTGACCAAGATGGGTTTGAAGAAAAAAAAAGGAAATGTTTTGTGTGTGTGTGTGTTTAGTGTTGTGCTGAGGAATATAGGGAGTATAATGATGACATGTAAACTAAATCTATTTAGCTGTTGAGAATAGTTGTATATCACTTTTATTAAATTTAAACAAACACTCATCAATGTGTTTTTCAAGAAGCCAATAATAAATTTGTAATTTGAAAACAAATTCAGAACAGATATGCACAGAAGAAATGATTACCATAACTTATTTGGTGGCCATTTGATAACTAATGTATTTATATCTCTAACTGATGACAAAAAACAAAACATTTGACACACCAATATTTTGAAAACAATTGTCTGCTTGAATGGGCATCACTTATGCCCTCACTGCACTTTAAGAATGGCTAATGTACCTGGTAATTTTGTAAACAAGAATGCTTCAATCTAAGAAATGCAAAAAGATGGGAGGCACCTTTAGAAATAGGAAGTATTCCAGGGAACATTTAATGATGTTTGCAAAAAACTGAAACTATAATCAGTGAAGAAAACATGTTTGAACACTTGAGGTACAAAGGAACTGGGATTTTAGGCTAAAAAATATATGTGCACAGGAAATATTTAAGAACATATGGCAAAGATAGGTTAAAAGTTATTTCTACTTTTGACTGAGGTGCCATTTATTTTTGGCTTTATTAATAAAATATGAACAGGTTGCCAACAGTTAGGCATCATTCTTTTAATTGCCTGAAGGAGAGACCTCTTTCTAGAATAAAATGTAAAGAAATTTCAAGCTGGGTAAAATATATATTGATATGATATTGATAATTTATATAAGGTTATGCAGAAGACTTTGTGTAAAACTACACCCAATATAAGTAAAATTATGATTAAGCAGAAACAAGTGCGTACATGTGTACATATGCATATAACAGATACATTATATATAGTATATATTCAATATATGATAAATAGGGTGATAAAAAGCATTTTCATAAACTATTTACTAAAATGAGGACTTGCAAATTTTATATAATCTTAAAATGCCTGGGAATCAAGAGTGAAAATTTCTATGGAAAACATAATGTACTAATATACAGTTTTAATATAAATTATTGTTGTGTTTGAACCAAATGTAGAATTCCGTGTATTGAGAGGAGTGGAAAGATATAATCCAAAAGGTTATGAGTGGTCATAAGTTTTATGGTAGGTCTTTACTCTTGATCAGCACATGGTTATTTCTGAATCCTTGGCAAGCACATCTTACTTATTACTGAGGAAATGGTTTTAAAACTGATCTCTAAGAGACAAATGGTAACACACACATACCTATACCCTATTAGAAAAGCAATTGGAGGCCATTTAATGACACGAGAAAGTAACCTCTGATGTGGGTCATTGTATGGCATATAATGAGGAGAGCTACGTGGACCCTCTTCTTGGGGTCCCCATCATATGTCTGATGACATTTCAACACACAGAGCCTAAGTCTTTACCTAGAAAATGTTGAGACATCCCTTGAAGTGTAGAGATAAGCCAGGCAAGGACATACAGATGCGTAGAGATGCCCTCCTGGATGAATTTTCAGCATTTTGTTTTTCTGTTTAGGCCTGGATCCTTGAGACTTACCCACAAAAGTAGACAACTTGATGACTTGGGAAAAGGCTGGGGATGAAATGCTGAGTGAACAAAAACAGAACTGTGAAGACTAGGCCTAGTGGAAATTGAAGATTCCCGATTAGAGTGGGTAGTTTTAGGCCTCGGTTTTCAGATGAAAATCAAAGCATAAGTACAGCAATGAGCAGGTTTTCTCAAACTGGGCAAGATACTAGGCAGCCATATTGCCTGGTGACTTTGCCTCTAGGTAGTGTTTTTTCTGACGGGTGAAGAGGGCTGGGGGGCAGGGAGGACAGTACTTGCTGGCATAGACAGTGCACTACTGCCCTCATGCGGAAATAATTTAAAATCTACCTACTCCAGTTTTGTTTGGTTTCCGTGATGACTTTCAGTTTCGAAAGATCCATTCAGTGGAAGGGTTATGTGCTGCTGCTGCTGCTGCTGCTAAGTCGCTTCAGTCGTGTCCGACTCTGTGGGACCCCATAGACGGCAGCCCACCAGGCTCCCCCGTTCCTGGGATTCTCCAGACAAGAACACTGGAGTGGGTTGCCATTTCCTTCTCCAATGCATGAAAGTGAAAAGTGAAAGTGAAATCGCTCAGTCGTATCTGACTCTTAGCGACCCCATGTGAGCCCTGGTCTTAAATTAGGCCTCCCTGTCTTCTCTGGATTATTATAGGAGCTCTGGCCAAAGGCCTAATGCTGCTATGACAAAGGAGAGGTCCAGGTCTAGGAGCTGGCCAGCGGGACTGGCTGGACTAAGCCATCTGCCACAAGGAAGTCCCAGCACAGGAAGTTGTGGGGTGAAAACTTCAAGTAGTTAAAAACACATACAAAGACGCATTAGTGCTCAAAGTCCTGAAACCTAGGATAAAGAGAAAATTTAGAGGATCCTGGAGAGGAGTAAATATAAGGTTTATAGAAGACTGGACAAGCATTATGCAAGCTACAAGGAAACAGACTGGCATCTTAACAGTACTGAAGACAAAACAAAGATAAAATGATCAACCCACAAGTTTATACCATCAACAATGTCTTTCAAAATAAGGAGAAATGCTTTTTCAGACAAAATCTAAGAGAATTCATTATTAGCAGACCTTCACTACAATAAATATTAAAGAAAACTCTTCTGACAGAAGGAATGTGGTATCAGACAGACACACAGGATTGACACAAAGAATTAGAGATCTATAGAAATGGTTAAAATGCAAGTAAATACGAAAGGTGTTTTTCCATATTTCTAATTGTTTTCAAATATGTTTGATGTCTGTTAGAAGAATAGTAGTTTATTTTAGAGGTATAAAGACAGCACGAAAGATTGGAAGCAAGAACGTTTTGTCATAAGGTTCTTCCACTACATGAGATGTCGATATATTTATTTGAAATCAAACTGGGATTAATTGCATGTATATTTTTTAAACCTGAGTTCAACTACATATGGGTTTCCCTGGGGGCTCAGAGGGTAAAGAATCCACCTGCTACTGCAGGAGACCCTGGTTTGATTCTTAGGTTAGGAAGATCCCCTGGAGAAGGGAATGACTACCCACTCCAGTGTTCTTGCCTGGAGAATCCCATGGACACAGGAGCCTGGGGGGCTACAATCCTTGGTGTGGCAAAGAGTTGGACATGACTGAGCAAGTAAGCACACATGCACACAGCCACATACAAATTAAAAAAGAAGTATAAGTAATGAGCTAATAGTAATAAAACTAGAATCATAAAAAATGCTCAACAGATCCACTAGAATTTCAGAAAAGATGAAAAAAAAAAAAGAACTAATAGAAAGCAACCAGAAAAATGATATATTTAATTGCTGCCATATTAATAATTACATTCAATATAAATGATCCAAGCAAGTATTTAAGAGACAGAGATTTTCAGATTGTATTACTTAAAGTAAGAACTGAGTATGTTTTGGCTGCAGGAAATCCACTCTAAATATAAAGATATTGACATGTTAAAAATAAAAATGATGGGATAATATATACCAAGCAAATACTATAATCAAAAGAAAGCCATACTGCCTCTTTCAATCTCTAAGGAGAATCCTAATGGTAAAGGATATAGACCCAAACGTAGAAGAACTATATTGGAGAAGATCAACTTTAAGGGAGAAGAGAACTTTAAAAAATAATTATTATTGATATCTTCAAACAGGCAAGAGATAATATTTCAACTATGATAGAAAGGATATGATGAAAAAAATAAGGTTACAATGAAAAAGAACACAATTAAAAGTAACATAGCAGAAATACTAAACTCATCAAAGAGGTTGGAAAAAGACCATACTTGTAATTTTAAGAATTGAAAAAGGGAAGAAAACTAAGAAAATTAGAGTGCATCAGTAAATGTGATTTATTATCCAAATAATAGGAGTTCCCAGCAAGTTCACAGAAATGTAAAATACTATATACCAGGTTGAAAGGGGCCACTAAGTTGCCAACATAGTGGGTAAAAAGAGACCTGCCTGAAGACATATTATTATGAAATTTCATCACACCAGTAACAGGGAAAATCTTATCACCTATAAATACAGAGAATGACTTTGAACTTCTAAACATCAACACTGGAAACTAGAATTCAATGAAACAACATCTTCAAAATACTGAGGAAAAATTATTTCCAACCTACAATTCTATACACAACCAAATTTTCAGTGAAATATAAGGATAAAGATATCCTTGATTTGCAAAATCTTAAAAATTTACTTGCCATAGATCCTTTTTCAAAAAGTTACTTTAGCCTGTATTTTCAAAAAGTTTTACAGTTAAAGGGGAAAATATGGGTTGATTCAGGAAATTGGAGCTCTCATAGAGGAGATATGAAAAATAAATCCCCAGAATGTGGATGAAAGAAATATCAAAATGATAAACACCAGACAGAGGGAAAACCAGGATGCATCCAAGGGCCTCAGAAAATTATGAGATAAATTTTGCCAAGTAGATCACATTGATATAAATACTTAATATGAATTAGATTCTTGAGAGATATTTTAGGTAGCTTGTATACATCTATAGATAAATATATAATAAATTTATATCAGTCATTATGCATGAGCGAAATGCGATTTTTAAATAACATGTTTTCATTATGATACATATGAAGTATAGGGATATTTCAAAAATAACTGTAAATTAATGAAACAAATAGAGTTGTTTGTTTAATATCTAGGAACAAACCCCAAGAATATAAGATTTTGGCAAGATGTTCATTATGCAGTATGTAACCAAAGAAAGATATAAAAACATATATTAAGTATAAATTTATTTTATGAACAAAAACTATTAATATTATATCTGCAAGGGAAAGAAAAGAGCCATAAAATTTTAAAATTCTAGTTACTACGTATAAAAAGTAGAATTATGAGCATTTATTCATTTCTAATTTATAACCTTTTTAGTTTTGAATATTTTAAAGTGATGCATATCACCTTAGCAGCTGTGGGAAAATAAAGCTATTCTCATAGTAAAATATAAATTAAGGATATAGGCCCATGTACAATAATTATTTTGTTTAAAATATAGGGTAAAATTAGATTCAATAATATCGAACACAATTTCTAAAAACTCACATATGCACATATAGTCACATTCACCAAATAAATTCATTTCTGTTGACCAAATTATATAATTTATGTCAATGTGTATAAAAACAGATTCCTAAACAAATATGCATGAAAAATATCATCAAAAATGTACATACAATAAAATGTACTTCTACCTGAAAAGCAGATGTTGGAAATGATATGAAAATTCAAAATATAGGCAGGCATGCATTGAAATCTTAAGTTCTAATAATATGTCCCCAAGATTCACTGGAAACAAATAATCTTCTATCTATGCTAATCTAGAGAAGCAAAAATTAGCTTCTGCCATAGAAGTGATAGAATCATGTGAAAAATAATCAATATACATTTTAATTTAAAAATGAATATAGGTGGTACATATGGAATTCCAAGTTGGATGTGCCATTAACCAGTAAGAGTTACTTTAGGCCTTAAAGAAAGAATCTCAGGAGCTGAGTCAAAAAACAGCCTTCCACCAAACATAAAAGTATTAGTGTGTCCCAGAAAATGGATGGAGACTCTCCCTGGGAGGCCTTTGAGGACAGGTGACTAGAGACAGTCTCCTCCAGGCTTGGAACTTCCAGCATTTTCTTCCATTTAGTCCTGGTATTCTGAGACTTGTCCTGAACTTGATAATTGGGATAAAGTGCTGGAGAACTAATGCTGAGTGAAGACGAGCTGAACTGTGAAGCTGAGATCTGGTGCAAAGCAAATGCTTTATGGAGAAGATGCCTGATGCTGAGGAGTAGTTTAGTTTGATTATAGACGGAAATGGAAAGCAAAACCACTGTAGTGTGAGCAAACTGGGCCATGTGTGAGACAGTTTTGCTTCCTGGTGCCTTTTGTTTTTTTTTTCAGACTAGACGGGCGGGAGAAGAGGGCCTCAGGGCAGGGCTGGTTGACATTTCTGGAGCGCTACTGCCATCACGAGGAAATCATTTGGTGGAGCTCTAAGCCCGTCACTATTTTCTCCCAGGAAACCCAGAAGTTGAAGACTGTTGGACCTGTGGGAGGTTGAGCATACTATAACTCCAAGCTTTGCATCCTTACCTTCATCCCAGAGGCTTTCCAGGATACATTGACAAAGACAAGATATAATTGTAAAATCTTCCAGGCACAGGAAGTCTGGGTGGAGCCTCTCCCATTCCAGGCAGCACTACAGGAAGTGGGTTAAGACCCGGAGCAGCATTTATGATCATTTGCCTCCTCTTCGTGTCCCTTGAGCATGAGGGAGACAGTCTGGGACACAATACTTCGGCACACTGGGACCTTGGCACCATTTGGCAGTGGTGTCAGAGCTCGGAATGCAGGGAGAAAAACCTCACTGTTTATCATAAGGGATATTTTGAAGAGTGTATTTGAGCTGAGAAGTGTAATTGATCAACAACAAAGTGTCATTAGCTCTCAGGAGAGTCTTGAAGACATTTGGCAGAACATGCTTCAGTGACCTCTGGTGCCTTATGAAGGTGAAAGCTGACTCCTGACCTCCTGAAATTATTTCTGCTGAAACAGACCAAGAGAGAAAGCCTGGACCAGATGTGCTGGAGATCAGCACTTTGACTTAGCCACATGCTTGAATAGAGTAGACAAGTGTATATAGAGAGAATCGTGAGCAACACAAGGAGTGGCCTCAGCTCTGGAATTCCTTAGGCTCAAAAGTCCTGTGTTCACTTCACCCCAGCTATCCTTAACAGAAGCCAATGGACAGAGACTGGATAGAAGACTAAGGAAATACTTTCTCCCTGATTTCAGTATTTCAGTTACAGTGAATACTAAGAACAACTATTGTCAATGATTACTGCCCTTCAGCGATTGACATCCATTACAGATCATTGGCTATTAAATGGAAAGCTAAAGGAAAACAATTTAGCAGGAAAGGAGAAAAAAGAACGGGGCTCAACCTTCCCAAAAGGCCATGGAACAGAAAAGTCTGTTGGCAGAGGTTCTCAAATTCACCATTACCCAAGTAAATTATGGTTCAAGAAGTTCTCAACCATCTCCATCTCCCAATTAATATATCCTGAGCGAGCTACTGAAAATGAAGCCAGCAATATTGCCCAGTGTATGGTTATTTGTAGAAACAGACAAGCTCCTATGAGCTAGGAAGCATTGTCAATTGATTTAACTTGTCCGAGGACAATTTATGTGCATATTTCACACGACCATACCCTTCCTCCAGATACTATGCCTTCCAAAATTGATCACACAGCCACATTCCAAATAGGAGATGAGAGTGTAGGGAAAGTAGATTCATTGAGCTTTCGTTTACAATGGCTGACATTGCAGAGGGAAAGGACCCGTTGTTCTCGGGTTGGATCTCACTTGGTTCAGTTACACTAGATAGTCTTCTTAAGTCCTTGTGAAGACTGAATTCCATTCTCTATGATCAGGCAAGGTATCGCACACCTTTGATTAGGGATTAAAGCAAATTCAGAATCAAATCATCCTAGTTTGTTAATATAAGAAAAGAGAAAGGGAAAAGTAAAGTCTATGCTTATCACATGTATTATTACTCAAAGTTGAATGCATAAATATATATGGATTCTAAAGAGTGAATATGCACAAAGGAAGGATTCTAAGCAAACTGTTTTTTGTGTCTGCCTTTCTCGAGTAATTTTTCTAAGGTTATGCCATCAAGTTTTAACTTTATACCTGTCTGAATCTTTGAAATACTAACAAACCTGGGTTACATTTGAAATAAAAAAACCAAGATATAGCCCTCAGGCTTTAAGATAAGCTTCCGTGTAAGATTTCATTTCTTTTAAAAAAAATCTGCATAGTTCTATCCACAAATGGAAATGAAAAAGGTCAGTTTTTTGCAGTAAAGAAAACAAATATCTTTGGGCAAACTTCTAAGTAATACAAAATCCAATGATCTGAAGGATATTTAGTGACATGTGAGATACCCTTGTGATAAGAGGACTCAGAAATGTATGACAGAAGGAAAACAACCCCAAACCCAAGGATATCCTTATACTAAGGTATCCTTATATAAGTATTCTTATACTAAGGTATCCTCATAAGGATATTCTTACACCAACAACCCCATGAGAGCTATACATGGGAACATTCAAATGAAACAGATTTAGAAGGAAGAGCAGGAGAAAGAAGATAAAGATACAAAGCTTGTTTCCATGGACTGCTCGGCCTTTCTCTAAGGGGTTATATACTGAGATCATATCAGGTACAGAAGAGTAAGTGGCACTAAAATAGGCGAGAGTTCAGGAATCCTGATGTACTTGGTTTTCTGAAGAGGATATCTTGTGAAGCCTATAAAGAATCTTCATCAATGAAAGGCTAAGAAGCAGGCTCTGAGAATAATACTAGCTGAGATGAATGAATGATTAGGTCCCAAACCCCAAGGGTCTCATCTTCCTTAGGTAGAAGCTAACCACTTAAGAACTCATCTCTGTTCCTGATGACTGGATTCCTTTAAGGAGTAGTACTTCACAGTGAGCCCTAGAGAAAAGTCACAACCTCCTGGGCTGAGAAGATGACTCCAGGCCTTCTTCTCCATTCTTGGTTCCCGTATGGTTGTTACATCGGCACTCCTACTAATGTTCTAGAATTCATCGGCTTGGCATGGCAGTGTGACCATCCTTGCTCCAGGCAATGAGTGTACCAACCATTTGGGTATCCCTGAGAACTCCAGATCACAGACCAGCTGCTATTAGATGTGACATGGACTGAGATTCCCATCCCAGACCCCAACTCTGACCCTGCTGATACAGGGTGCCTAGGCTCCAGAGTACAGGGACATCTTGTGTCAGCCCAACTGTTTCATTCTGTATGAGGCAGGAGACAGATGCACAAGGTCTGCATAGACTCTAAATGATTTCCTCTAGTTCTGCTCCCCAGCCCCCACCCCTGCCACAGTCCTGGCCCCTCACCTAGAAACTTCTCTACCAACATTCTACCTTTGTCCAGAACTCCTAGACAGTCTCAGAGTTCAAGTAAAGGAGACATAGCTTGGTCAGGGCCCATTTATCCTGGGAATTACCCTTACATTTCTTAAAGGCTAGATCTCAGGGGAATTCACACTAACAATTTTGTCTTTTCCTTTTTTCAAATATTATTTATTTATTTGAGATCTCAGATCTTTGTTGTTAGGGATCTCTGATGTTCGTTGTGGTATGCTGGATGTTTTCTTTCTTTCTTTTTTTTTAGTTGCTGCATGCAAGATCTTTTAGTTGAGGCACATGGGATCCCTTTCCTCAGCCAGGCCCCCTGCATTAGGATCATGGAGTCTTAGCCACCGGGCCACCAGAAAAGTCCAAATTTTGCTTTTCTAAAACTACTTCCTCATGATGGCAGTATGGCTCCAGGAAAGCCAACCAGCCCCACCCGCCCCGCCCCCCCAGCTCCTCTTCTCCCGCCTCTCCAGTCCGAAAAAAACACTACCTAGCGATAAAGGAGCTAGAAAATGTGGCTGCCATGTTTCAAATCCATTTTGGGGAAACAGGCTTGTAGTGCTTTTTGCTTTTGGTTTCCCCTTTAAGGACTTCCATGGTGGCTCAGACTGTAAAGCATCTGCCTACAATGCGGAAGACCCGGGTTCAATCCCTGGGTCAGAAAGATCTCCTGGAGAAGGAAATGGCAACTCACTCCAGTATTCTTGCCTGGAAAATCCCATGAACTGAGGACCCTGATAGGCTACAGTCCATGAGGTTGTAAAGAGTCTGACCTGACTGAGTGACTTCACTTTCACTTTTCCATTTAAAATTGAAATGCACCCGAAAATCACCGACCCTCATCAGATATCTTTTCATTGCAGATCTCTTCCTCAGTCAACACTCTGTAGGATTTTTCTCATTTTCAGGTTTTCTGATGCAAGGCTCAATTCTCAGGGATCCCTGTAAGAGGAAAAGAAATTGCTGGAATCTCATAGCTTGAAGTACGCCATTTGCAGGCATTAGACCTTGTGGTGTTTGATTTGGCTCATTTCTCAAGCTCCTATAGGGCTTCCCTGGAGAAAGGAATGGCTACACACTCCAGTATTCTTCCCTTAAGAATTCCACTTAGGAGGAGCCTGGAGGGCTACAGTCCAACGGGTCGCAAGAGTTGCACACGACTGAGTGAATCACCCACTTCTACAAGCTCCTATGAGCTGATAAGCATTGTCAATTGGTTTAATTTGTCCGAGGGCAATTTATGTGTATCAGTTAACCTTTCACATGACATACTACTCTTCCTCCATAGACGATGCCTTTCCAAAGTAATCACCCAGTCATTTCAAATAGGCGACGAGAGTGTAGGGAAAGGACATTCATTGAGCTTTCCTTTACAGTGGCTGGCATTGTAGAGGGAAAAGGACCTATTGTTCTCAGAGAGGTTTCATTGTACTTGGTTCAGCTACATTAAGTAGTCAAAGTATGGTTTTTCCAGTAGTTATGTATGGATGTGAGAGTTGGACATAAAGCTGATCACCATAGAATTGATGCTTTTGACTCTGGTGTTGGAGAAGACTCTTGAGAGTCCCTTGGACTGCAAGGAGATCCAACCAGTCCATCCTAAAGGAAATCAGTCCTGAATATTCATTAGAAGGACTGATGCTGAAGCTGAAGCTCCAATATGTGAAGAACTGACTCCTTAGAAAAGATCCTGATGCTGGGGAAGATTGAAGGCAGGAAGAGAAGGGGACGACAGAGTATGAGATGGTTGGATGGCATCACCAATTCGATGACATGACTTTGAGCAAGCTCCGGGAGTTGGTGATGGACAGGGAAGCCTGGCATGCTGTAGTCCGTGGGGTCACAGAGTCAGACCGACTGAGCCACTCAACTGACTGAAGTAGTCCTCTTAAGTCCTTGAGAAGACTTAATTCCATTTCCTCTAGTTCTGCCCACATGGGAAGAAACAAAACTCCCCTGCCACAGTCCTGGCCCCTCACTCAGAAGCTTCTCTACCAACAGTCTACCTTTGTCCAGAGCTCCTAGGCAGCCTCAGAGTTCAAGTAAAGGAGACCCAGGTTGTTCAGCGCTCATTCAGCCTGGGAATTAGCCATAAATTTCTTTAAGGCCAGATCTCACGGGAATTCACACTAACATATTTTTTTTTTCTTAAAAAAAAAAAAAAAGTATTTATTTATTTAACTGCCAGGGGCTTAGTCATAGGCTCTTGGATCATCATTGAGTTAGTGGATCGATGATCTTTGTTGTGGCATTTGGGATCTTTTTTTTTTTTTTTTTCCCCAAGTTGTGGCCTTCAAGATCTTTTAGACTAGGCATGTGGGATCTAGTTCCTCAACCAGGGATTGAACCCTGGCTTCCTGTATTGGAAGCATGGAGTCTTAGCCACTGGGTCATCAGAGAAGTCCCAATTTTGACTTTTCTAAAACTACTTCCGCGTGAGGGCAGTATGGCTCCAGGAAAGGCAGCCAGCCCTGCCCCCAGCGCCTCTTCTCCCGCCCATACAGTCTGAAAAAAACACCACAAAGAGGTAAAGGAGCAGAAAACATGGCTGCCACACTTGAAATCCATTTTGGGGAGACTGGCTTGCAATACTGAGCTTTTGCTTTTGGTTTCCATTTGAAATCGAAATGCACCCGAAAATCACCGACCCTCATCGGACATCTTTTCAAGAGTTCTTTTGCAGAGCTTGGTACTGAGTCCAAGCTCACTCTGCTCTCCGCAGGATAGGCCAATGAATCAGAGAGGCAAGGTGTCGAGGCAAGGAAGAGACTTTAATCTGGGAGCAAGCCGACCGAGAAAATGGCAGGCTAACCCACTCTAGTGTTCTTGCTTGGAGAATCCCGGGGACGGCAGAGCCTGGTGGGCTGCCGTCTCTGGGGTCGCACAGAGTCGGACACGACTGAAGCGACTTAGCAGCAGCAGCAGCGTCTCAAAATAATGATCTTATTAGGGTCTGGATGCCAGGTTCTTTTATAGATCAGAGTGAAAGAAGCAATGAAGAACTAAAGTCAAAAGGCAGAATAGAGAGGAAGATGCAGTGGAGAAGTAAAGCTAAAAGGTCTTCAGTTTTGTAAAACATCTCCAAGAGAATGTCCAACCTTTGAAACATGTGTTAATCTCTTCTAACTTAAGTCACCTAAAGGAAATCAGTCCTGAATATTCATTAGAAGGACTGATGCTGAAGCTCCAATACTTTGGCTACCTGATGCAAAGAACTGATTCATTGAAAAAGACCCTTATGCTGGGAAAGATTGAAGGCGGGAAGAGAAGGGGACCCACAGAGGATGAGATGGTTGGATGGCGTCATCAACTTGATGGACATGAGTTTGAGCAAGCTCCTGGAGTTGGTGATGGATAGGGAAGCCTGGCATGCTGTGGTCCATGGGGTCACAAAGAATCAGACCGACTAAGCCACTCAACTGACTGAAGTAGTCCTCTTAAGTCCTTGAGAAGACTTAATTCCATTTCCTCTAGTTCTGCCCACAACGGGAAGAAACAAACCCCCCCTGCCACAGTCCTGACCCCTCACTCAGAAGCTTCTCTACCAACATTCTCCCTTTGTCCAGAGCTCCTAGACAGCCTCAGAGTTCAAGTAAAGGAGAACCAGGTTGGTGAGGGCTCATTCAGCCTGGGAATTAGCCATAAATTTCTTTAAGGCCAGATCTCACGGGAATTCACACTAACATTTTTTTTTTTTCTTAAAAAAAAAAAAATAAAAGTATTTATTTATTTGATTGCCAGGGTCTTAGTCATGGGCTCTTGGATCCTCATTGAGTTAGTGGATCGCAGATCCTTATTGTGGCATTTGGGGTCTTTTTTTTTTTTTTTTTCTTTTAAAGTTGTGGTCTTCAAGATCTTTTAGATGAGGCATGTGCTCAGATGTGCAGATGACACCACCTTTATGGCAGAAAGTGAAGAGGAACTACAAAGCCTCTTGATGAAAGTGAAAGAGGAGAGTGAAAAAGTTGGCTTAAAGCTCAACTTTCAGAAAATGAAGATCATGGCATCTGGTCCCATCACTTCATGGGAAACAGATGGGGGAACAGTGGAAACAGTGTCAGACTTTATTTTTTGGGGCTTCAAAATCACTGCAGATCATGACTGCTGCCATGAAATTAAAAGACTTGCTCCTTGGAAGAAAAGTTATGACCAACCTAGATAGCGTATTGAAAAGCAGAGACATTACTTTGCCAACAAAGGTCCGTCTAGTCAAGGCTATGGTTTTTCCAGCGGTCATGTACGGATGCGAGAGTTGGACTGTGAAGAAGGCTGAGCGCCGAAGAATTGATGCTTTTGAAATGTGGTGTTGGAGAAGACTCTTGAGAGTCCCTTGGAGTGCAAGGAGATACAACCAGTCCATTCTAAAGAAGATGAGCCCTGGGTGTTCTTTGGCCACCTCATGTGAAGAGTTGACTCATTGGAAAAGACTCTGATGCTGGGAGGGATTGGGAGCAGGAGGAAAAGGGGACTACAGAGGATGAGATGGCTGGATGGCATCACCAACTCGATGGACCTGAGTTTGAGTGAACTCCCGGGAGATGATGATGGACAGGGAGGCCTGGCGTGCTGCGATTCATGGGGTCGGAAAGAGTCTGAGCGACTGGACTGAACTGAACTGTGGGATCTAGTTTCTTAACCAGGGATTGAACCCTGGCTTCCTGTATTGGAAGCATGGAGTCTTAGCCACTGGGTCATCAGAGAAGTCCCAATTTTGACTTTTCTAAAACTACTTCCGCGTGAGGGCAGTATGGCTCCAGGAAAGGCAACGAGCCCTGCCCCCAGCGCCTCTTCTCCCGCCCATACAGTCTGAAAAAAACACCACAAAGAGGTAAAGGAGCTAGAAAACATGGCTGCCACACTTGAAATCCATTTTGGGGAGACTGGCTTGCAGTACTGAGCTTTTGCTTTTGGTTTCCATTTGAAATTGAAATGCACCCGAAAATCACCGACCCTCATCAGACATCTTTTCAAGAGTTCTTTTGTAGAGCTTGTAACTGAGTCCAAGCTCACTCTACTCTCCGCAGGCCAATGAATCGGAGAGGCAAGGTGTCGAGGCAAGGAAGAGACTTTAATCTGGGAGCAAGCCGACCGAGAAAATGGCAGGCTAGCGTCTCAAAATAACGATCTTATTAGGGTCTGGATGCCAGGTTCTTTTATAGATCAGAGTGTAAGAAGCAATGAAGAACTAAAGTCAAAAGGCAGAATAGAGAGGAAGATGCAGTGGAGAAGTAAAGTTAAAAGGTCTTCAGTTTTGTAAAACATCTCCAAGAGAATGTCCAGCCTTTGAAAGACGTGTTAATCTCTTGTAACTTTAGTCAATACTAAAGAAAATCCGTCCTGAATATTCATTAGAAGGACTGATACTGAAGGTGAAACTCCAATACTTGACCACCTGATGGGAAGAACAGATTCATTGAAAAAGACCCTTATGCTGGGAAAGATTGAAGGAGGGAAGAGAAGGGGACGACAGCGAATAAGATGGTTGGATGGCATCACCAACTTGATGGACATGAGTTTGAGCAAGCTCCGAAAGTTGATGATGGACAGGGAAGCCTGGCATGCTGCTGTCCAGGGGGTCGCAAAGAGTTGGACATGACTGAGCAACTGAAGTGAACTGACTGAATCTCTTCTAATCACAGGTGGGAAGTGACAAGCTCTCTCTCCATGAGCTGAACAAAGGCACTTTAGTATACAGCAAGCAGACAGGTGCAGGGTCCTCCAGGCAAATCATGGAGTATGATTATAATAATAAAAGCAAGTCAAAGAAACATTTCCAACATGGAGTCCAAATTGGCTTTCTCCCTGCAACAATCTCTTCCTCAGTCAAAACTCTGTAGAATTGTCTGCATTTTCAAGTTTACTGATGCAGGGCTCAAGTCTCAGGGATCCCTGCAAGAAGAAAAGAAATTGCTAGAATGCCAAAGTTTGCAGGAAGCCAGTTGCAGGCATTGGACTTCGTGGTGTTTGATTTGGCTCATTTCTCAGCTTCCCTGGTGACTCAGAGAGTTCAATCCCTGGGTCAGGAAGTTCCCCTGGAGAAAGAAATGGCAACCCACTCTAGTATTCTTGCCTGGAGAATTCCATGGACAGAGGAGTCTGGCTGGCTGCAGTCCATGGGATCACAAAGAGCAGGCCATGACTGAGGCACTATCACTTTCACTTTCAGGCTCCCATGGAGTCCTCCATTTTCTGGCTCACATACTTTAGAAAGTAACCAAAACGGCATCTCTCCTTTTCAATGTCTTTGTAGATGGAGAGCACACTAGTAACTCAAAATAAGCATTCATATTTAGTTATTTTCATTTAAGGAAATGCTAAAAACCAAAGTTCCAAAGAGAAAATTTTTAAATCTAATTGGTTTTATTGAATGATTCATGAATTAGGCAGCACCCACCTAGCAAGTAGAAGGGAGCTCCAAAGGGGTACAGGAAGGGAAAAGTTTTCAAATGCAAGACAAGTAAGTCATAAATAGAGAAAACTATTATTTCAGAGTAGGTCTTCTCCCTTCTGGAATAAGGGAGTTTTATTATTTGATTTACCTCATCTTCCTTTGGGATGGAGAGGGCCCCTGTAACATTGTACCTCGTTGGTGCTAATGAGGAAGTTATTGATTGACTGTTTCAATTAAGACTGTATTTCTGAAGGAGGTTGAATTGTCAATTCAGTTAGATATTAAGCCCTAGTTTGCTGGTATGGCCTAGCATAAGTGACTCCATTTTGGGCCTGTGGTTTTCTTTTTTACAGAAATTAGAATCAAACTCTACATAGGTTTTTCTTTTTTTTCATTTTCAGAGAAGGCAATGGCACCCCACTCCAGTACTCTTGCCTGGCAAATCCCATGAATGGAGGAGCCTGGTAGGCTGCAGTCCATTGGGTCGCTAAGAGTTGGACACGACTGAGCGACTTCACTTTCACTTTCATGCATTGGAGAAGGAAATGGCAACCCACTCCAGTGTTCTTGCCTGGAGAATCCCAGGGACAGTGGAGCCTGGTGAGCTGCCGTCTATGGGGTTGCACAGAGTCGGACACGACTGAAGCGACTTAGCATTAGCATAGTTGATTTACAATGTTGTGCCAATCTCTACTGCACAGCAAAATGAATCAGTTATATTCATATGTACACTTTTTTAATGATCTTTCTATTATGGTTTATCACAGTATATTGAATATAGTTCCTATGCTATACAGTAGGACCTTGTTGTTTATCCTTTCTAAATGTAATGGTTTGCATTTACCAACCCTATGGTTTTTGAATGCCATGGTTTTTGAGTGACTTTCACTTTAAGACTCAAGTTTTTTATCAAATGATTTTTCTTGTTTCTTTATACTTTTATGCCTCATATAGATCCATATTTTAATTTTGTCATAAGTATTAATGTTTTCTATGAATATATAAATAATGTGTTTTTAATAATGGATTTGATAATTAAGTAGAAACTATAATTTGTGTACTCTAAGTGCTTACATAATTTATGGACCAAATTAGACAGCTGCTGTAAACTGTAATTTCCCAAGGCAAGTTAAGAGGAATGTTCACTGTATTTACAATTCCACAGTCCTAAAACAAACACTGATTACATTTTTATTTGATCTTTACCATGTTTTATATTTACATAAATATATTGATGCATTTTAATTTACATATATCATACATGTTTTACAATAATTGGGTGTTTTCTTACTTATCTGTTTCATTTTATACCTTTTTCCCTTTTGCATTTTATGAGGATTTTGACAGTGTACTTTAGTTATCCAAACTATAATTTAAAAATATGAAAAAAGGGAATTCCCTGGTGGTCCAGTGGTTAGGACTTCTTACTCTCACTGCAGAGAGCACAGGTTCATCCCTCATTGGAAAATGCAAGCCTCACTGTGCGGCCAGGAAAAAAAAACTGTTTATTACTTATGAAAAATAACCTTTTTTCAATATAGAATATTTAATTCCTGTGGAATTCAGATAAGTGAACACAAAGAGGCCTATAATATTATTTGTATTTTATATATGTATTTTATCTTTATATACAACTTGGGTAATATATGTTGGAATTCTGCTGGCTAACTTTATATCCTCTTCTTTATCCACTATTCATTTTTCTCTACTACTCAGTGCCTCATAATCCATGGGGTCGCAAAGAGTCAGACTGGACTGAGTGACTTTCACTTTCACTGTGCCTCAAATGGTTGACCTGAATTGATTACATAATCTGGCTACCTTGCCATATTTATGAGTCCTGGTTATGTTCTGCCAGAGGGTTCTGGTATGATTTCAGAGATAGGTTGGGGTATTTCTTTAATCAGGCCTCTCAGTTTGACTTCATCCCTTGGCCCAATATTGCTGATCTTAACAGTATCCAGGAGGAGTAATAGAAATATTTGGTAAATAGCCAAAATTAATTCATGATAAGATACTGGCAAATATATATGAAGACAATACAGCACTTACACAGTTAAACAATGTTAGCAGGTTTCTTCTGATTATTGAAACACAGAGACTTGAATGTGTTTCCTTTCCTCTCCACTCCCAATTCATCAGCATTTTCTGAGCCAAAGGAGTCCGGAGATATACAGGTAGCTGAGTATAAATGGGGCCTTTATGGAAATTTCTTCCTAGGCCTGTTTATCCAAATAAAGGTCAAGTTAGGGGAATTTGGAAAGTTTAAAGAGCTTAACCTGAGAAACAAGTGGACTAATGTTTATAAGGTCAATAGAATCTGACTTATTTTTATCTGTGTTCCTGTATGCCAAGAATCCAAGATGGAACTGAACTTGTTTCCTGAATCCTCTCTGCACCTGAGTCTTAGAGAATGTAAGCAAAACAGAAAAGGTTGGGAGGCCTCCTCAAGGTGTCCCAGAACTAAGCCCATAGTTTATTTCTCGAGTGCTTAAGAGTGTGAGTTCTGAAATCTTATTATTCTGGTTTTTAAATTGTCTCTATTCCTTGGAAAAGCTTTGTAAAATTTCTGTGCTATGTTTCCTTATTTATTAAGTGGCAAGAAAAACTCTACTCATCCAGGGGGATGCTGTGAAGAATCAATCTATGAATTCTTACCAAAAAACCTGTGGAATACTTTCTGGTACACTGTAAATACTCAATAATTATCAGCAACAGTTATTGCCTGCTGCTGCTGCTGCTAAGTCACTTCAGTCGTGTCCGACTCTGTGCGACCCCATAGACGGCAGCCCACCAGGCTCCCCCGTCCCCGGGATTCTCCAGGCAAGAACACTGGAGTGGGTTGCCATTTCCTTCTCCAATGCAGGAAAGTGAAAAGTGAAGTCACTCAGTCGTGCCGGACTCTTAGCGACCCCATGGACTGCAGCCTACCAGGCTCCTCTGTCCATGGATTTTCCAGGCAAGAGTACTGGAGTGGGGTGCCATTGCCTTCTCCGATGCTTAGGCTAAGTAGATATAATTTCTGAAAGAACAGGATGTCTGATGAGGGTGAGTGGTTTTAGGCCTCAGTTTGATTTCATGGAAAACCAAAGCGCAAAAGTGTACCTGCTTGAGCAAGGTTCCTCAAATTGGACAAAATGCTAGAGAGCCAATTGTCTTGGTTCTTATGTCCCTTTGTGAAGTTTTTTCAAACTGGAAGGGCGGGGTCTATTGACATGGCTGGAGCACTACTGCCATCGTGCGGAAGCAGTTTCAAAACAACTTACGTTGTTACACTGTCCTTGTAAGTTCCACTAGTCAAGGAATGTCAGAACAGGCTTGGGCCCTCAGCTGGACCTCCTTGCTTTCTTTTCTAAAGCCTTACCGGAGACCTGGATGTTGGGAGCATCTTGGCCTAGAATCTGCAGGGTGAGGGGGCCTGGAGTAAGCCAGGTGCCACATGTCGTACCTCACTTGGTAAAGAATCTGCCTGCAATGCAGGAGACCTGGGTTCAGTCCCTGGGTCAGGAAGATCCCCTGGAGAAGAGACTGGCTACACACTCCAGTGGTCTTGCCTGGAGAAGTCTATGGACAGAGGAGCCTGGTGGACTACAGTCCATGGGGTCTCAAAGAGTCTGGACTGAACGACTAACACTTTCACTTTCACCAGGAGGTCAAGGTACAGAAAGTTGTAGGGTGGGGCTTAGGTTTCCTTCCAAAATGGGCTGGACTAGTAGAACTCACACAAACACTAATGTAAGCTTCTGTATACATTTGTCCCCTGTTCTTGCCCCTTGCAAACAGAGTTAACACACTTTTCATATGGTGTCCCTATGCTATGGGGCTTCAGTTCCTTCGGCTAAAGTATTAAAACATGATGGACAAGCCTATTCCAAGGGAAATTCAGCAGCATTTGGTTTGACTGTTCTGAGTCTCAAGTCAGAAAAAAGTATAGAGCCCCACTGCCCGGAAACAAAGGGGGTAAATTAGAAGTAGAGGCTAATATGCCCAGTCTAACTTAGGCTAGCTAAAGAAAAAAGATCTACCCAAGAGGGAATCTTGATCTCCTCTCAAGTATCACAAGAAGGGAAGACATAATACGCCTAAGACCTAAGACCACTAGTCACATTATAGTAATCAACATTCTCTGTCTTTGCTTCATAACTAAAGCAGGATGGAGATGAAGGAATTTCATAGGCCTGTCCTCTTGTGACACCTGAGATAATATCAAGACTCCACGAAGCATTTCATCTAGGCCTAATAATCAGCTACAAATCTACTGTAGCTGCCTCCTCCTTCCAGACCTAGTGAGTACTTCTTGGTCTTCTTTTCCATTTGGTAACCTCACTAGGATGTGTAAGTCTATTCAGCTAGCCAAGGCTACATGGGACTCCAGAACTGGCATGGTCTATGACGTACAAGCATACCAGATACTGCTAAACTGCCCTCAGAACAAACTTAATCATCTTGCAGATGCTTCAGCCACAAGAGACCCAGGTCTAGATGAAACTGAACAATTTCCTATGCCTGAAAAACAAGTGGACTAATAATTACAAGGTCAACAGACTCTGACTTATTTTTACCTGTGTTCCTGCATGCCAAGAATCCAAGATGGAACTGAACTTCTTTCCTGAATCGTCTCTGCACCTGAGTCTTAGAGAATGCAAGAAAACCAGAAAAAGTTGGAGGCTTCCACAAAGTCCTCCAGAACTGAGCTTACAGTTTATTTCTCTAGTGCTTAAGAGTTTGAGCACTGAAGTCTGATTCTTCTGCTTTTGTCTATATTATTGGCCATGTGACCTTGGAAAAGGTTTGTAAAATTTCTGTGCTACATTTCCTTATGTATTAAGTGGCAAGAATCACTCTACTCACCCAGAGGGATGCTGTGAAGAATCAATCTATGAATTCTTACCAAAAATCTGTGGAATACTTACTGCTGCTGCTAAGTCACGTCAGTCGTGTCCGACTCTGTGTGACCCCATAGACGGTAGCACACCAGGCTCCCCCGTCCCTGGGATTCTCCAGGCAAGAACACTGGAGTGGGTTGCCTAAGAGTGGTTTCATGCATTCGTTCTCCAATGCATGAAAGTGAAAAGTGAAAGTGAAGTGGAGTGGTTTCATGCATTCCTTCTCCAATGCATGAAAGTGAAAAGTGAAAGTGAAGTCGCTCAGTCATGTCTGACTCTTAGTGACCCCATGGACTGCAGCCTACCAGGCTCCTCCATCCATGGGATTTTCCAGGCAAGAGTACTGGAGTGGGGTGCCATTGCCTTCTGGTATGCTGTAAATACTCAATAATTATCAGCAACAGTTGTTGCCTAAAATGCCCTAATGTTGTCCTTCATGTTCTGGAATGATCTTTTTTCTCCTAGGCCTGGCTCCTTGAGACTTACCCTGGGAAGCAGACTACATAATAACTTGAAAAAATACATGGGATGTAAAGCTGAGTGAAGAAGAATAGAACTAGGTCAGGTAGAAATTGAGTCCTTGCAAAAGACAATGCCTGATGGAAATATGTAAATTAGGCCTCAGTTTTGATTTCAGTGGAAATGAAAAGCAAGAGAACAACAGCATGAGCAAGTTTCCTGAATGGTCAGTCATGTCCCACTCTTTGTGACCACATGGACTATAGCCAGACTCTCTTGTCCATGAAATATTCCAGGCAAGAATACTGAAGTGGGTTGCTATTTTCTATCCCACGACATCTTCCCGAACCAGAGATAGAACTCGTGATTCCTGTATCTCATGGATTGCTAGGCAGATTCTATACCATTGTGCCACCAGAGGAGCCAAGCAACTCTCTTAAAACCCTCCAACATACAAGGCAGCCATGTTTCCTGGAGCCTTTGTCTCCTGGTGATGTTTTTTCCAGACTGGTTGGGGGGAGATGAGGGCTCAAGGGCCTGGCCTGCCTACATATCTGGAGCACTACTGCCATCATGAGGAAATTATTTCAAAACACCAGAACCCCTTACAGCTTCCTTGCTTTGAGGCCAAAAGTTGTAGAAGAGCACACATGTGGGGACTTGGAAAAGGCTTAGACCCAAGCTGGGCCTCCCTGCCGTCTTCTCAATGGCCTTACAGGATTCTTGAACACTGGTGGAATCCTGGTGTACAGTGTGGAGAGTGAGGGACTAGAACTGAGCCAGCAGCTCCTGGTCCAGGCAAGAAAGTCATGGGTAAGGCCTTGTTCTCCACCCAATGCAGACAGGATTAGAGAAATCCACTGAAAGACAAAGGCAGGCTCTGGTGGCTATCTGTCTCCTGCTCCTGCTCTTTGGAAAAAGAGGTAGTAGACTTTCAAGTGCTACCCAGGTATTAGGGGATGAGGATCTTTAATGGCAGCAGCATCAGGACATCAAAGACAAGCCAGTTCCAGGTAGCATTATGACAGGAGCAGGGGTGCTAAGTACTCCGGTTCACCCAGATGTTTACAGGCCCACTGCCTGGAGTTCACAGGGCCTGAACAGAAGCGGAACCACCCAGCCAAACAAAGAAGTGGGAAATGACCTTGTGTTATTTCTTCATATACCTCTGTTGTAGCAGGTACTTTCTGAAGAAGCATGATTCTTTCTAGAAAGGTAAAACCATGTGGCAAATATGATGTCACTGAAGATGGTGAAGTAGGGAACTCCAGTGATCCATCCCTCCATAAAAGTAACAAAGGAGCTGATAAAGTGTCAGGATCCAATTTTACCAAGCTCTAGATCTAGTTGAAAACGTAAGAAAATCAACACTGGCTCGGTGAAGAAAGAAGTGTGACTACTTTGCAGTGAGAGAAGACTGGCATTTAAAATTCCCCACTTACCACCCCCTAAAAACCACACTGCCTTAAAGATGGCTCTTGTCATCTTGGTGCGTGATGTGAGTTCTGGAGGGGGAAATATGGAGTTACTCTCAAAGAATTGTGGTTGTCAAGTTTGACCTCTCTGGAGGCTCGCTGAAAGGTTGGTGCAAGAGCTTGTCTTTGTCTTGACTTCCTTGGAGTGTTTCCACCGCTGGGCTGTCTTGAAGAAAGACATTTACTAAAAATATGTAAAGGCACAAGAATTGACCAGAAAAGCGTGGGGCAATAGACAATACTTAGGACAAGCAGTAGACAAATGGAGAAGCACAGAAAGGAGAAGGATATGAAAGGAAATATAATGCGGAAGAAAGAACTTTAAAAGGTCTTACATGTACTGGAGAAATTAGAAACCTGCAGAACTATGCAGAGCTACACGACTATTCAGATGAGGCCTGAGACCCTAAATATTCATGTGTCTCGAGGCTCCTTGCAGCTGGAAGTGAAGGGTAGAGTTGTGAGCAGTCTTTATAATCATTGAAAGAGTTCTTGAGACAAATCCAATTGCAAAGACTGGCAGCATATTTCTGATGTTTAAACAAAGTCTGTCACAACACTAAGTGATCACCAAGCTAACATAACATAGACGTGAGTGACCACACATGACAAAGTACAGACTTTACAAAAATAATTGAGAAAAGCCACTAAACAAGAAAAAAGCAGTACACAACAAGTGCCATCAACCAAACCTGTGTGTTGGAAATCTAATTTCCATGTTGATACATCAGAAAATTCAAAATGTTCAGTTTTCACCACCAATTAAAAAATGAGACATCCAGAGTAACAGAGGTATATGTCCATTTATAGGAAAAAGCAATAAACTAAAGTCGTCTAGAATGAAGGCTAGGCAATGGATATACTAGAAAAGACTTTAAATATACTCCCCTAAATATAGGGATATTTGATGGACATCTTTAAATATGAAAGCGATATAAAAAACTAAATACAATGAATTGATGAAAACCAGGAAAACAATGTCACACTAAAGTTTATAATCAAACTTACAAGAGCCAGGAAGCAAGAATCTGTAAGCATCAGTACACGTTATCATATACAAAGTAGCTCAATACAATTTGCAGTTGATTTATCTTCTGAAACCCTTGAAATTCTAAAAGAAAAAGAAAACTTATCAACCAAGACTTCCACATCCAGCTAGACTCTTTCAAAAATGAAGGAGAAACTAAGACATTCCTAGAAAAGAAAACAAATAAAGTTTGTTACTAAAAGACCTAGCATAACAGAAATGTAAAAGGGAATCTTCCAAGGTGAAATGAAGACACTAATCAATAACTTGAAGTAATACCAAGAAATAAAGAACAAAGATAAAGGTAACTCCATAGATACTTTTAAATGCCATAATAATATATATATATATATACACACACACACACACACACACACACATACACATATGTGTGTGTGTGTGTGTGTGTGTGAGAGTTTAGTTACTAAGTCCTAGCCAGCTCTTTTGCAACCCTATGGACCATATACACTGCCAGGCACCTCTGTCTATGGGATTTTCCAGACAAGAGTACTGGGGTGGGTTGACAATTCCTTCTCCAGGGGATCTTCCCAACCCAGGGTTTGAACCCGTGGTTCCTGCATTGGCAGAAGGATTCTTTACCACTGAGCCACTACGCAAGTCATATATATTTGCTAGCAGGATTTTAGTATACATGTCAGACCAGGGATTGAATCCCAGCCACAGTAGTGAGAACACTAACTCCTAACCACTGGACTATCAGGAAACTCCTTATTTTTTGTTTTCTAATCTTTTATTTTCCTTTGGCATTTAAAATGTAAGAGAAGTACACAAGGGCAATTTATAAATCTAAGTTAATGGGAATGCAGTGTACTAAGATATAATCTGTGAAAATAACATAAAAGATTTTAAAGCTGCAAAGGAACAAAAGTAATTTGATACTAAACTATTAAGTATACTAATGTATACATAGGTTATACATTGCACGTTATACATTTTACATTATACATTATAACGTATACATACGTTATACATTATACATTATACATACCTGACCAAAAAGGACTTAAATCTGGAAAAAGGAAGATGCCTGATGAGGTTGGGTCAGTTAGATCACAGTTTGATATTCAATGGAAACCACAAATTAAATGAAAAGACTATTGTACAGTAATTAGCCTCCAATTAAAATAAATTTATATTAAAAAATAAAATTAAAAAAAATGTCATATATGATCAAAAAGAAAAGACTAGCAGCTGGTTTCCTCAAACCAGGAAAGTAAAAAGTAGCCATGTGTTCAGTGTTTTTTAAGCCTGTAAGGGCGGGAGAAGAATGTTTGGAGCAGGGCTCCTTGTCTGTTCTGAGGCCATACCGCCATCGTGCGGAAGCAGTTTGATCGGGCCCAAGCCGTGAGCTGCTCTTGCTTGCAAGGCCTAGCAGTGGAGGCAGGTCAGACCAATGTAGAACCAACAGAACCTGAACTCAAGCCTGGGCTCTCTCTTCCTTTTTCTCTCTGGTCTGGCAGGATCAGTGGACAGTCAGGTTCTGGGCTTAGTATCTGATCAGTGAGGGCCCAGGTGGAGCCTGGTGGGCTGCTGTCTATGGGGTGGCAAGGAGTCCTACAGGACTGAAGCGATTTAGCAGCAGCCATATTTCTTACTGCCTTTGTGTGTTCACTGTTTTTTCAGACTGGAAGGGCGGGAGAAGAATGTTTGCAGCAGGGCTCCTTGTCTGTTCTGAGGCCATACCGCCATCGTGCGGAAACAGTTTGATCGGGCCCAAGCCGTGAGCTGCTCCTCTTTGCAATGCCTAGCTGTGGAGGCAGGTCAGAACAATGTAGAACCAACAGAACCTGAACTCAAGCCTGTGCTCTCTCTACGTTTCTCTCTGAGGTCTGGCAGGATCAGCGGACAGTCAGGTTCTGGGCTTAAAATCTGATCAGTGAGGTCCCAGGGCCCAGGAGCCCTCCAGCTGCTGCCAGGAAGTCCAGCCACCAGAAGGAGGGAGGCGGGGCCTCAGTTTCCTAACAGTGTTGGCTGGACTTAGAGCCAAACACTGAAAACGGGGGCCTTTATCTTGTGAATCTGCCCTTTGGGGTTCAGGCCTCCTGGTTACCCCTGTGTTGTAGGGTCTGGGCCCATTTTGACAGGAGCAAAGAGCTCAATGGACTGGCCAGTGCCAAGTACCCTAAAGAGCCGGTGTCATTGATGGAGTTGAGGGTGACCAAACGTCTAAAGTACCACGGCTTGGAGCAAGAAGGACCTGTATGGAAAGAATGGGCATACACTGCTTTGGTGGTGTGAGCCAGGACATCGAGGAGACTGCAGTTGCTCAAGGGAATGAAAATCAGGAACGGACCGGAAGCGGCTGGCTGGCTCCTGGCCCCTGGCCCCTCATGGAGCTGACTGACCGTCCCTGCTCTTGCCAGACCACAGAGGAAAAGGTAGAGAGGCCAGGCTTGAGTTCAGGTTCTGTTTTCTCTTCCATTGGCCGGACCAGGTTCTCCAGGAGGAACAGCTCACAGCTTGAGCCTGATGAAACTGTTACCGCACGATGGCAGTATGGTATCAGAACGAACAAGGAGCCCTGCTCCACGCATTCTTCTCCCGCCCTTCGAGTCTGAAAAAACACCATGAGCAAAGATATAGGAAAATGTGGCTGCCCGGTATTTTGTTCAGTTTGATGAAACCTGTGCATACTTTTGCATTTAATTTTTGCTTTCCGTTAGATATCAAACTGAGATGTAAGCCATCCAATCTCATCGGGCATCTTCTCTTTTCCAGATTTCCTTTTCTACTTGACCAAGGCTACCCACATTTGCTCTTATTCTCTCAGCCTTTTATCTCCAGCATTTTTTCATGCTATCAAATTGTTTTGTGGTGTCAAGGGGCAAACCTCAGGAATTCATGCCAAATGAAGAAAAAAAAATGATAAACCTAAGGACTTGGTCAGTCTAGGCAACAGGCCACGTGGTGGTTATTATCCTATCTCATTTTCCAAATTCCCTGGGGTCTTCATAAGTTAGACCCTGTGTGTTGTGTTGGAGCAGCCATTTGGTGGAGCTGTAGGAGGAAGGACCAGAGACCTCGCATGACTGAATGCAGGCAATCTCCTGCTTATAATCATACATTCTTACATGAGTATAAATTCCAATCAGATGGGACATGTGACTTTGTCTCATGGTATCATCATATAACATTGGAAAAAGGCATTTTCCATGTCATTAAATGTCCTTCGACTTTACTGTGTATGTACGTCACTTTTTAAAAAATTTTATTTTATTTTTAATTGAAGGATAATTTCTTTACAATATTGTGATGGTTTCTGCCATGCATCAACATGAATTAGTCGTCTGTATACATATGTCCCCTCCCTTTTAAATCTCCCTCCTACCTCCCTCTTCATCCCATGCCTCTAGATTGTCACAGAGCACAGGTTTGGGTTTCCTGTGTCATAGGAGAAATTCCCACTGGCCATCTGTTTTACATATGTAAATATATATGTTTCAGTGCTACTCTCTGAAATATCCCACCTTTTCCCTTCTGCATTTTGTCCAAAAGTCTGTTCTCCGTCTGCACCTCCATTGCCGCTCTGTAGGTAAGTTCATCATTAGCATCTTTCTAGATTCCATGTTTGTGTTAATATATGATATTTATCTTTCTGTTTCTGACTTCACTTTGTGTAATAGGCTCTAGGTTCATCCAAGTCATTGGAATTGACT
The DNA here is from genome assembly GCF_019923935.1 of Bubalus bubalis. Lineage (NCBI taxonomy): Eukaryota > Metazoa > Chordata > Mammalia > Artiodactyla > Bovidae > Bubalus > Bubalus bubalis. The sequence continues at coordinate 139,103,649 of NC_059181.1, read as the reverse complement.
CACATGCATTCTTTTTATAGCTGAGTAATATTCCACTGTGTATATGTACCACAACTTCTTTATCCATTCATCTGTCAATGGACATCTTGGCTGCCACTGTGTCCTAGCTGTTGTAGATAGTGCTGCAATGAACACTGATTGGAGTACATGTGTCTTTTTCAATTATTGTTTCCTCAGGGTATATGCCCAGTAGTGGGATCGCTGAGTCATCTGGTAGATTTATTCCTGATTTTCTTAAGGATTCTCCATACTACTCTCCATAGTGGCTGTATCAATTTGCATTTGCACCCAACAGTGTCAATGTGTGTGTGTGTGTGTGTGTTTTCTTACTTAAAGAACAACCTTATAATATTTTCTCATTAGTTAGACACAGAACGTGTTTCTACCTTTGCAGAAGAGTTGGACATGGCTGAGCAACCGAACTGAACTGAACTGACAAGGTCTTTTCAGAAGGTGCTTACTCAGTTGTGTCCAACTCCACAACCCCAGGGACTGTAGCCCTCCAGGCTCCTCTGTCCATGGGATTCTCCAGGCGAGAGTACTGGAGTGGGTCGCCATTTCCTTCTCTAGAGGATCTTCCCAACCCAGGGTTTGAACCCACATCTCCTCAGTCTCCTGCATTGGCAAGCTGGTTCTTTACCTGCTGAGCTATCAGGATTTCTAGGTAAAGTCAAAAATATATGCTTGATCATTCACTATGAGAAGAATTAACCACTTGCAAAATGTCTTTGCCATGCATCATCATCCCTTCATTATGTATATAAGATACATACTTTTATAAAATACTGTTCCAGTCCTGCAGTACTATGATTGTTAAAACAAGTTCTTATCACTTATAGCTTGAATGTTTTTCAAATATCATTAATAAATCTTTGGAATTCTAGCATGTTTAAAATATTGCTACTTTTACAATTTGAGGTCAAATTCATGTAACATAAAATTAATTATTATGATGTGTATAATTCAGTGACATTTAATACACTCAGAATGTCGTGCAAGTATTTTCTGTATCTACCCGCAACTGATTTTCTTTACCCCAGAAGAAACCCTAGGTACATGAACTAGTTTTGCTCCATTACCCAAGTTGTTCCGTTCTTGGCAAGAACTAATCTGCTTTCTGCCTCTGTGGAAGTTACCTACTCTAGTTACATCATGTAAATGGAACCATACATTATGTGGCATTTCCAGTTTTTCCTTTACCTTTTAGCAGAATGATTGCAAGGTACATCAATGTCATAACATATCGGTGCTTCATTTCTTTTTATCGCTGAATAATTTCCGTTTTACATATCCACTGGGTAATGGAGAAAAACTATTTTATGGAGATAAGGTTTCATTTGGGGTAAAGAAAATGATTTGGAGGTGAATAGAGATAATACTTTCACAGCATTTGGAATATCCTAAGTGTTGCTGAATTATACCCATTAAAATGGTTAATCTATATCACATCTTATTTATCAAATCATCAAGTGATGGAAATATTGCTTGGGCTGTTATGAATATGTGTTTATTTGTGTACTTGTATAAGTACTTGTTTTCACTTCTTTTGGGTATGTGTTTTGCAGTAGAATTGCTGGGTAATATAGTAATTTTTTTTCCAGTCTTTTTTCTGCTTCCCTTGTCACACCTCCACAGGAGACACTCACACACAGTTCTGACTCAGTCTTTGTGGGGTCCCTGGGTCCTGGTGCACACAAGGTTTGCTTGAGCCCTCTGAGCATCTCTGGCAGGAATGGGGTTTGATTCTAAACGCGAATTCACCCCTCCTACTGTCTTGCTGGGGCTTCTCCTTTGCCCTTGGACATGAGGTATCTCTTCACAGCTGCTCCAGCACCTACTGTCTTACTGGGGTTTCTCAGACCTTGGACGTGGGCAATCTCCACATGGCTGGTCCAGCGAATCGCGGCTGCTGCTCCTGACCTTGGACGTGGGGTATCTCCTCATGGCTGCTCCAGCAAAGCGTAGCCGCCACTCCTGATGCCATTTCATGAGAAACGCTGGGCTGGATGAAGCACAAGCTGGAATCAAGATTGCCAAGAGAAATATCAATAACCTCAGATATGCAGATGACACCACCCTTATGGCAGAAAGTGAAGAACTAAAGAGCCTCTTGATAAAAGTGAAAGAGGAGAGTGAAAAAGTTGGTTTAAAGCTCAAAATTCAGAAAACAAAGATCATGGCATCCGGTCCCATTACTTCATGGCAAATGGATGGGGAAACACTGGAAACAGTGGTAGACTTCATTTCTTTGGGCTCCAAAATCACTGCAGATGGAGACTGCAGCCATGAAATAAAAAGACGCTTGCTCCTTGGAAGAAAAGTTATGATCAACCTAGACAGCACATTAAAAAGCAGAGACATTACTTTGCCAACAAAGGTCCGTCTAGTCAAGGCTATGGCTTTTCCAGTAGGCATGTATGGATGTGAGAGTTGGACTACAAAGAAAGCTGAGCACAGAAGAATTGATGCTTTTGAACTGTGGTGTTGGAGAAGACACTTGAGAGTCCCTTGGACTGCAAGGAGATCCAACCAGTCCATCCTAAAGGAGATCAGTCCTGGGTGTTCTTTGGAAGGACTGATGTTGAAGCTGAAACTCCAATACTTTGGCCACCTGATGCGAAGAGCTGACTCATTTGAAAAGACCCTGATGCTGGGAAAGATTGAGGGCGAGAGAAGGGGACGACAGAGGATGAGATGGTTGGATGGCATCACCGACTCTGAGTTTGAGTAAACTCAGGAGTTGGTGATGGACAGGGAGGCCTGGCGTGCTGCAGTCCATGGGGACACACAGAGTCGGACACAACTGAGCAACTGAAACGAAGTGATTTTCTTCCATTGTCCAGACTGTCCTTTTACTTTCTTGATAGTGTCCTTTGATGCACAAATGTTTGTGGGGGGTTTTTGTTTCATTTTTAGATTTTGATGAAAAAGTTTTTTTACCTGTTCTTCTAGTGACATGTCTAAGAAACCATGATCAAATCCAAGGTCATGAAGCTTCATCCTTATATTTGTCTCTTTAAGTTTTATATTTTCACCTATTAAATTTAGAACTTTGACCCATACTGAGTTAATTATTGGATATGGTGTGAAGACGTGTCTGAAGTCATTTTTTAGTATATGGATAGCCAGTTTTCTTAGCATCATTTGTTAAACAGGCAACTCTGCTTGCTCTGCTCTCTACATGTCAGGCCCATTAACTGAGAGACGAAGTGCTAAGACAAGGAATATGACTTTATTTAAAAAGCTATTGGACCAAGAAGATGGCAGAGTTATGTCGCAGAATGATGATCTTACAGGGGTCTGTTATATGTAGATGCCAGGTTCTATTGTAGAACAGTGATGGGGGGAGATAGGAAGTAATGTTAAAAGGACATTAATCTTGCAAATATCTGCTGGAATTGCCAGCCTCATGGAGGAGATGTGTTAATTTTTTCCTTCCTGTAGCCATTCATAGATATATGGTGTGTTGAACAAAGGCATTTGGTTTAACATTCAGGCAGAGGGGCAGGGTTCCCCAAGGCAGTCCGTTATCTACCAACAGTATGCTTTTTGTGAACAAAACCAATGGGAAGCAAAGGTTAGAGAAAAAGAAACAGATCCAACATGGAGCTAGTTCTTCCCTGTAACTGAATTCTCAGGCATCGTTTTTAAAACTCAACTGACCATAGTGTATGGGTTGATTCTGCATTCCCAGTCTATTTACTGTTCCACATGTCTATTCGTATTTTAGTATCACACTGCTTTTATTACTATAGCTTTCTAGCAAGTTTTGAAATATGAAAGTCAGTCCTCTAGCTTGGTTTTTCACATTCAAGATTATTTTGGCTCCAGAAGTCACTTGCAATTCCATAGCAGTTTTAGGATTAGCTTTTCCATTTCTGCAAAAAGAGTGGTGTTGGGATAATGACAGAGATTATACTGAATTTGTAGATCCCTTGGGGTAGTACTACTGTGTTGACAATATTTAGCCTTCCAACCATGAGTAAAAGATATCTTTTTTAAGTCATCTTTAATTGTCAGGAACTTTCAATGCACTTCTATTTTTTAGTTATATATTCTCCTACGTATATTGTTCATTTTGAAACTATAGCAAATGGAACTGTTTTCATTTCCTTTGCAGATTGGTCATTGCTACTTTATTCAAATATGACTGATGTCTGTGAGCTGCTTTTCTATCCTATAAGTATATAGGTGTTAGTCGCTCAGTCATGCCTGACTCTTTGTGACCGCAGAGACTGCAGCCCACCAGGCTCTTCTGTCCATGAGATTTTTCCAGGCAAGGATACTGGAGTGGGTTGCCATTTCCTTCTCCAGGGGATCTTCCCAACCCAGGGATTGAACCCAGGTCTCCTGCACTGCAGGCAGATTCTTTACCGACTGAGCTACAAGGGAAGCCTATCAGTTCAGTTCAGTCGCTCAGTCATGTCCGACTCTTTGCGACCCCATGAATCGCAGCAAGCCAGGCCTCCCTGTCCATCACCAACTCCCGGAGTTCACTCAGACTCACGTCCATCGAGTCAGTGATGCCATCCAGCCATCTCAGCCTCTGTCGTCCCCTTCTGCTCCTGCCCGCAATCCCTCCCAGCATCAGAGTCTTTTCCAATGAGTCAACTCTTCGCATGAGGTGGCCAAAGTACTGGAGTTTCAGCTTTAGCATCATTCCTTCCACAGAAATCCCAGGACTGATCTCCTTCAGAGTGGACTGGTTGGATCTCCTTGCTGTCCAAGGGACTCTCAAGAGTCTTCTCCAACACCACAGTTCAAAAGCATCAATTCTTTGGTGCTCAGCCTTCTTCACAGTCCAACTCTCACATCCAAACATGACCACAGGAAAAACCATAGCCTTGACCAGATGGACCTTTGTTGACAAAGTAATGTCTCTGCTTTTGAATATGCTATCTAGGTTGGTCATAACTTTCCTTCCAAGGAGTAAGCGTCTTTTAATTTCATGGCTGCAGTCACCATCTGCAGTGATTTTGGAGCCCAAAAAAATAAAGTCTGACACTGTTTCCCCATCTATTTCCCATGAAGTGATGGGACCAGATGTCAGGATCTTCGTTTTCTGAATGTTGAGATTAAGCCAACTTTTTCACTCTCCACTTCACTTTCATCAAGAGGCTTTTGAGTTCCTCTTCACTTTCTGCCATAAGGGTGGTGTCATCTGCATATCTGAGGTGATTGATATTTCTGCCGGCAATCTTGATTCCAGCTTGTGCTTCTTCCAGTCCAGCGTTTCTCATGATGTACTCTGCATAGAAGTTAAATAAGCAGGGTGACAATATACAGCCTTGACGTACTCCTTTTCCTATTTGGAACCAGTCTGTTGTTCGTACTTGCTAAATTCATTAATCAGCATTAATATAATTTTTTTGCATTTCTTGATATTTTCTATGTAACCATGTTATCTGAAGACAGATAATATTATTACTTCCTTTTTAATTTGGATGCCTTTAATATATTTTTTCTTGCCTAATTACCCTGGCTAAAACATTGAATAGAAATGACAAATGTGAGCATTCCTATCTTGTTCTGGGTATCAGGGGTAAAGAATTCATGAATCTTGTTTGAATAAGCTCTAAGTGATAAATAAATGTTTTAAAAATCATAGTACTGGGGAATTTGAACAGTATTTTACAAAAGTACATATTGCACATACATAGTGAAGCGATGATGATACACGCCAAGGACATTTTGAAAGTGGTTAATTCTTCTCATTGTGAATGACCTAACATGTATTTTTGACATTATAATATCCTAACTGTGTTTTAGAATAAAATATATGAAATTCAAGCGCTCTGAAACAGCTATTAATGTGGATATGTATAAATGATACGAGGTGCCGCCAAAGACTTCATCTATAAGTAAAAACAAGCTCTGTTTCTTTCTTACTAATGAGAAAATATTATAAAATGGATCTTTAAGTAAACAAACAGTGATAATATACAATAAGGTCTAAGGCCATTTAATGACATAGAACATGCCTGTTTTTTTCCCAATGTTGTATGATACCATTAGACAAAGTCACGTGTCCCATATGATTGGAATTTATAGTCCTATAAGACTGTATGATTACACGTAGGCAACTGTCTGCATTCAGTCGTGAGAGCATCATCTGGGTCATCCTCCTAGAGCTTCATCAAATGGCTTCTTCAACTCAATACACAAAGCCTAGAATTTGAAGACCCCAGGAAATTTGGGAAGTGTGTGTGTTATTCACTCAGTTGTGCCTCACTCTTTGGGACCTCATGGACTGCAGCCCACCAGGTTCCTCTCTCCATTGAATTCTCCAGGGAAGAATACTGGCATGTTTTGCCAGTTCCTGCTCCAGGGGATCTTCAGGACCCATGGATCAAACCTGGGTCTCCTGCATTGCAGGCCGATGCTTTACCTTCTGAGTGAGACAAGATAATAAACATGTGGCCTGTTGCCTAGATTTGGCAAGTCCTTAGGTATAGTCATTTTCTTTTGTCTCTTAGGCATGGATCCTGAATCCATGATACCTCCAAACAATATGATAACTTGGGAAAATGCTGGAGACAAAAAACTGAGTGGAAAAGATCCAATATGGGAAGACACGATCAAGTAAAAACTGAAATCTGGAGAAGAGAGGTGTGATGAAGTTGGGTTCCTTTGATCTCAGTTTGATATCTAATGGAAACCAAAAAGAAAGTGCAAAAATATGACCAGGTTTCCTTGAATTGAGTCAAATACAAGGCAGCCATATTCCTGGCGTCTTTGTCTGTTTACAGTGTTTTTTTCAGACTCGAAGGGCGGAGGGAGAAGAACACTTGGAGCAGGAAGTCTCAGTTCCAGGACAACACTGCCATCGTGCGGAAATAATTTGATCAGGTCCACGCTGTGAGCTGGTCTTCCTTGCAGGCCTAGCAGTGGAGGCTGGTCAGACCAACTTAGGAACAACAGAACCAGAACCGGAACTCAAGCCTGGCCTCGCTACCGTTTACTGTGTGATCTGGCCTGCCAGTGGACAGTCAGGCTCTGGGCTTAGTATCTGATCAGTGAGGGCCCAGGGCCCAGGAGCCCTCCAGCTGCTGCCAGGAAGTCCAGCCACCTGAAGGAGGGAGGCGGGGCCTCAGTTTCCTAACACTGTGGTGGGCCTTAGAGCCAAGCACTGAAAATGGGGGCATTTGTCTTGTGAATCTGCCCTTTGTAGGGTCTGGGCCCATTGTGACAGGAATGAGAGCTCAGTGGACTGGCTAATGCCAAGTACCTTAAATAGCTGATGTCATTGACAAAGTTGAGGGTGACCAGAAGTCTAAATAAAGTACCATGGCCTGGAGCAAGAAGTACCTGTATGGAAGGAATGGGAATACACTGATTAGCTGGCTTGAGTCAGAACATTTTCTAGGAGCCTGCAGATGGTCAAGTGGATGCAAATCATGAATGTAGTGGAAGGCCTACATTCTCCGAACCCACCCACCAGCTGGGAACTTCTGTGTCTTTGCAGGTTCCCTGTAAAGCCCAGGGTCAATACCTTTGTCCTGACCTGCCCCTGCTGTTATCTCAGTTCTTGCAGGGTGGGCAAAGATATGGCTTTGGGGTTGGTGTGTGCCAAGTCTCTTCAGTTATGTCAGACTCTGTGCGACCTATGGACTGCAGCCTGCCAGGCAGGATGGCATTATTTCCTTCCTGTGATTTAAGATGGAAAGCAAACTGCTGCACGTTGAGGATCATGTTTTACCTACTTCTAAGCTATGTGGTTTTACTCTACTTCTAAACTACTTTATTTTGGGGGACTCCAAAATCACTGCAGATGGTGACTGCAGCCATGAAATTAAAAGATGCTTGCTCCTTGGAAGAAAAGCTATGACCAACCTAGATAGCATATTAAAAAGCAGAGACATTACTTTGCCAACAAAGGTCCATCTAGTCAAAGCTATGGTTTTTCTAGTAGACGTGTATCAATGTGAGAGTAGGAATATAAAGAAAGCTGAGTGTCAAAGCATTGATGCTTTTGAGCTGTGGTGTTGGAAAGACTCTTGAGAGTCCCTTGGACTGCACGGAGATCAAACTAGTCAATCCTAAAGGAAATCAGTCCTGAATATTCATTGGAAGGACTTGATGTTGAAGATGAATCTCCAATATTTTGGTCACCTGATGCGAAGAACTGACTCATTTGAAAAGACCCTGGTACTGGGAAAGATTGAAGGTGGGAAGAGAAGGGGATGACAGAGGATGAGATGGTTGGATGGCCTCACCAACTTGATGGACATGAATTTGAGCAATCTCCGGGAGTTGGTGACGGACAGGAAAGTCTGGCGTGCTGCAGTCCATGGGGTTGCAAAGAGTTGGACATGACTGTCCGGCTGAACTGAACTGAAGCAATGTGGTAAGTTTGAACCAAACATACATTTATATATTGTACAAAGCCAATATTAACATTGGGATTTATGTTTAAATATTTGGAGAAAACAACTAATGGTGTCTTCACTTCTAAGGTGATTTTTTTTGTGGGTGTACTTTCAATTTTGCCCATGTATAGTGACAAACAAGGCTTAATGTTGATAGCATTCTGTATAACATCATATTCTCTAAAAATGACACAGCACAATCCACATAATGAAATGACTAAATATTTCGCTGTTATAGTCAAGGGTTTTTATAAATCATTACTTGACACAAAATCCAGTCATCTGTACTTAATGACATTTAAGTAGCCTCTCTATATAAGACCTAGGAAACTCATAGGACAAATCTCCAGCTGCAAGGAAATTCCACATAAACATTGTCATTTGAAATCCTTAAGAAACAAGACGTTCATACACACCTGCTGCAGCCTTTAAAATTATAAATAGAATAACAACTGGACCGTAATAAATTTAGATATTGAGATTTTACTGAGCTTTGGCCAGTAATGAATATCCTACATTTACTTCTTTATAATTGTCAAATTTTGTATTTCTTTGCCAGATGCTTAAAATATCCTTAGGATTTGAACAACAATTTAAAAAGTATTATAAGATTTAGCAAGTAAAGTATTATTAGTTACCACATAAATAATAATACTATTGGAAATTTCAAATTATCTAAAACTGTGGGAAATATCCATGGCACTTAATTCTACCTATTTCATTACCAGGATGGAACTGAGCAAAGATTTTCTATGATCGTCTATGTATGTATGTGTTTGAATGTTTTGAACACTCCTTTGATCAGATATTGATGGGCTTCCCTGGTGGCTCAGAAGGTAAAGAATCTGCTTGCAATGCATGAGACCTGGGTTCCATTACTGGGTCGGGAAGATCCTCTGGAGAAGGGAATGGCAATACTCTCCAGTATTCTCACCTAGAGGATTCCATGGAGAGAGGAGCCTGGTGGGCTATGTCCATGGAGTCTCAAAGAGTCAGACACGAATAAGCATCTAACACACACACACTGATTGATGGGCCTGTATTTACTTAAATGGTACCAGCTTTTGTGATTAATCATACATAATATTTGAATGTATTTATCATGTTGGTAATGGTGGATGCTGCAGGAAAGTGGCATTTGTGATCAACTGTTTCTATTTGACCTTTGAAGGTTTGTGAATTCTCATCACTTGAGAAATTTACAGTCTCCTAGAAGAAGCCTCTGGCTCACACCAGCAAGTCGGTCTATTCCCATTTCTTCCAAATAGGTCCTTCTTACTCCAAGCTATGGTGTGTGTGTGCTTTTGTGCTCAGTTGCTCAGTTCTGTCTGACTCTTTGCAACCCCATGGACTGTAGCCCGCCAGACTTCTCTGTCCATGGAATTCTCCAGGGAAGAAAACTGGAGTGGGTTGCCATTTCCTTCTCCGGGGATCTTCCTGACCCAGGGTTCAAACCCGGGACTCCTGCACTGCAGCCAGATTCTTTACCATCTGAGCCAAACATGTTTAGGATATTATAATGTCAAAATATGTTTTAGGTCATTCACAATAAGAAGAATGAACCATTTTCAAAATGTCCTTTCCATGCATCATCATCATCCTTTCCCTGTACATAAGTATGTAAGATATTTTTATAAAATAATGTTCAAATTCCCAAGTATTATGTTTGTTAACAAACAAGTTTTTATCATTTATAACTCGTTCAAGCAAGATTTCTGAATTCTTTACTCCTGACATCCAGAAAAAGAGAAGAATGTCTACTTTTGTCAATTCTATTGAATATTTTAGCCAAGGTAATCAGGCTAGAAAAATGTATTAAAGGCAGCCGGATTAGAAAAGTAGTAAAATTATCTGTCTTCAGAAACAAAATGCTTACATTTAATGAAATATCTGAGAAATCCACAAAAGCAATATAAATGCTGATTAATGAATTTAACAAGTATTATAGGATAGAAAAGCAACTCACAGAAATCACTCATATTTGTAGAAACTACCAATGAACAATCTGCAAATGCTGCTGCTGCTGCTGCTAAGTCGCTTCAGTCGTGTTCGACTGTGCGACCGCATAGACGGCAGACCACCAGGCTCCCCCATTCCTGGGATTCTCCAGGCAAGAACACTGGAGTGGGTTGCCATTTCCTTCTCCAATGCAGGAAAGTGAAAAGTGAAAGTGAAGTCGCTCAGTCGTATCCGACTCTTAGCGACCCCATGGACTGCAGCCTACCAGGCTCCTGCATCCATGGGATTTTCCAGGCAAGAGTACTGGAGTGGATTGCCATTGCCTTCCCCCAGGGAAGGACTGCTACTGCTAAGTCACTTCAGTCGTGTCCGACTCTGTGCGACCCCATAGACGGCAGCCCACCAGGCTCCCCCGTCCCTGGGATTCTCCAGGCAAGAACGCTGGAGTGGGTTGCCATTTCCTTCTCCAATGCAGGAAAGTGAAAAGTGAAAGTGAAGTCGCTCAGTCGTGTCCAACTCTTAGCGACCCCATGGACTGCAGCCTACCAGGCTCCTCCATCCATGGGACTTTCCAGGGAAGAGTACTGGGGTGGGGTGCCATTGCCTTCTCCGCAGATGAGGCCTGAGACCCTAAATATTCATGTCTCTTTAGGCTCCTTTGCAAGCTGGAAGTGAAGGGTAGACTTGTGAGCAGTCTTTATAATCATTGAAAGAGTTCTCGAGACAAATCCAATTGCAAAGACTGGCAGCATTTTTCAGATGTTTAAACAAAGTCTGTCACAACACTAAATGATCACCAAGCTAACATAACATAGATGTGAGTGACCACACATGACAAAGTACAGACTTTACAAAAATAATTGAGAAAAGCCATTAAATAAGAAAAAAGCAGTACACAACAAGTGCCATCAACCAAACCTGTGCGTTGGAAATCTAATTTCCATGTTGATACATCGGAAAATTCAAAATGTTCAGTTTTCACCACCAATTAAAAAATGAGACATTCAAAGTTACAGAGGTATATGTCCATTTATAGGAAAAAGCAATAAACTAAAGTCGTCTATTATGAAGGCTAGGCAATGGATATACTAGAAAAGACTTTAAATATACTCCCCTAAATATGGGGATATTTGATGAACATCTTTCAATATGAAAGCGATAAAAAAACTAAATACAATGAACTGATGAAAACAATGTCACACTAAAGTTTATAATCAAACTTACAAGAGCCATGAAACAAGAATCTTGTAAGCATCAATACATGTTATCATATACAGAGTAGCCTCAATACAATTTGCAGGTGATTTCTCTTCTGAAACCTTTAAAATTCTAAAAGAAAAAGAAAACCTATCAACCAAGGATTTCACATCCAGCTAGTTTCTGTCAAAAATGAAGGAGAAATTAAGACATTCCTAGAAAAGAAAACAAATGAAGTTTGTTATTAAAAGACCTAGCATAACAGAAATGTAAAAGGGAGTCCTCCAAGGTGAAATGAAGACACTAATCAATAACTTGAAGTCATACGAAGAAATAAAGAACAAAGATAAAGGTAACTCCATAGATACATTTAAATGCCATAATAATAAATAAATAAATATATATATACACACACACATACATATATGTGTGTGTGTGTGAGAGAGAGTTTAGTTACTAAGTCCTAGCCAGCTCTTTTGCAACCCTATGGACCATATACACTGCCAGGCACCTCTGTCTATGGGATTTTCCAGACAAGAGTACTGGAGTGGGTTGACAATTCCTTCTCCAGGGGATCTTCCCAACCCAGGGTTTGAACCCGTGGTTCCTGCATTGGCAGAAGGATTCTTTACCACTGAGCCACTACGCAAGTCATATATATTTGCTTGCAGGATTTTAGTATACATGTCAGACCAGGGATTCAATTCCAGCCACAGTAGTGAGAGCACTAACTCCTAACCACTGGACTACCAGGAAACTCCTTATTTTTGATTTCTAATCTTTTATTTTCCTTTGGCATTTAAAATGTAAGAGAAGTACACAAGGGAAATTTATAAATCTAAGTTAATGGGAATGCAGTATACTAGGATATAATCTATGAAAATAACATAAAAGATTTTAAAGCTGCAAAGGAACAAAAGTAATTTGATACTAAACTATTAAGTATACGTTAAGTAAACGTATTAAGTATACGTTAATTATACATACCTGACCAAAAAGAACTTAAATCTGGAAAAAAGAAGATGCCTGATGAGGTTGGGTCACTTAGATCACAGATTGATATTCAATGGAAACCACAAATTAAATGAAAAGACTATTGTACAGTAATTATCCTCCAATTAAAATAAATAAATTTATATTAAAAAATAAAATTAAAAAAATGTCATATATGATAAAAAAAAAAGAAAAGAAAAGACTAGCACCTAGTTTCCTCAAACCAGGAAAGTAAAAAGTAGCCATATTTCCTACTGCCTTTGTGTGTTCAGTGTTTTTTCAGCCTGGAAGGGCGGGAGAAGAACGGTTGGAGCAGGGCTCCTTGTCTGTTCTGAGGCCTTACCGCCATCGTGCGGAAGCAGTTTGATCGGGCCCAAGCCGTGAGCTGCTCTTGCTTGCAAGGCCTAGCAGTGGAGGCAGGTCAGACCAATGTAGAACCAACAGAACCTGAACTCAAGCCTGGGCTCTCTCTACCTTTTGCTCTGTGGTCTGGCAGGATCAGTAGATAGTCAGGTTTTGGGCTTACTGTCTGATCACTGAGGGCCCAGGGGGAGCCTGGTGGGCTGCCATCTATGGGGTCGCACAGAGTTGGACAGGAGGGAAGCCACTTAGCAGCAGCCATATTTCCTACTGCCTTTGTGTGTTCACAGTGTTTTTTCAGACTGGAAGGGCGGGAGAAGAATGTTTGCAGCAGGGCTCCTTGTCTGTTCTGAGGCCATACCGCCATCGTGCGGAAACAGTTTGATCGGGCCCAAGCGGTGAGCTGCTCTTCCTTGCAAGGCCTAGCAGTGGAGGCGGGTCAGACCAATGTAGAACCAACAGAACCTGAACTCAAGCCTGGGCTCTCTCTACCTTTTTCTCTGTGGTCTGGCAGGATCAGTGGACAGTTAGATTCTGGGCTTAGTATCTGATCAGTGAGGTCCCAGGGCCCAGGAGCCCTCCAGCTGCTGCCAGGAAGTCCAGCCACAAGAAGGAGGGAGGCGGGGCCTCAGTTTCCTAACAGTGTTGGCTGGACTTAGAGCCAAGCACTGAAACTGGGGGCATTTGTCTTGTGAATCTGCCCTTTGGGGTGCAGGCCTCCTGGTTACCCCTGTGTTGTAGGGTCTGGGCCCTTTGTGACAGGGACAACAGAGCTCAATGGACTGGCCAGTGCCAAGTACCCTAAAGAGCCGGTGTCATTGATGGAGTTGAGGGTGACCAAATATCTGAAGTACCATGGCTTGGAGCAAGAAGGGCCTGTATGGAAAGAATGGGCATACACTGCTTTGGTGGTGTGAGCCAGGACACACCACCAAAACATCAACATGAATCATCCATAGGCATATATATAAAGGAGATACATAAATGGCCAGCAAACCCATGAAAAGATACATAGCCGTCCAAACAAAAGTGTAAATTAAACCCACCAAGTGGTACCTCTTTATAGCCAGTAGAATGTAAGAAAGGAAAGAAAAGTAAAAGCATTGATGAGGATGTGGAGAAATTAGAACATTCATGCAGTGCTGGTGGGAATTGAAAATGTGGGCTCTATGGAAAACAGTTTGGTGATGTTTCAAATATTTAAACATAGAATTATCATATGGTACAAAGTTACTTCAAGAATTTTACTATCATAACTTTATTTCTGAAGGCAAGATCTTTCATTTCAGAACAGTCAGAGTTGTAGGTGAACTGTTAAAAGGTCATTTGGAATTCTTTTAGAATTTATCCTGCAGCAAAACAAAATTAAATATGACCCAGCAATTCTACTCCAAGCATGTGTGCGTGCTCTGTCACTTAGTCATGTCAAACTTTTTGAGACCCCATGGACTGTAGCCCTCCAAGCTTCTCAGGCAAGAATACTGGAGTGGGTTGCCATTAGGATTTGTCTCCATGGGCTCTTCCCTACCCAGGGATCTAAATCGCATCTCCTTCATCTCCTGCATTGACAGGCAGGTTCTTTACCACTGAGCCACCTGGGAAGATATATACCCAAAAGAATTGAAGACAAGCACTTACACATACATGTATATAGATATATTCAGAGTGGAATATTCACAACAGCCAAAAGTTGGACACAAGCAATATTTCCATCACTTGATGATTTGATAAACAAGAAGTGATATAGATTAACCATTTTAATGGACATAATTCAGCAACATTTTGGATAATCCAAATGCTGTGCAAGTATCAAGTGCTCAGTCGCTCAGTCATGTCTGACTGTACTGCGACCCCATGGACTGTGGCCCGCCAAGGTCCTGTGTCCATGGGATTCTCCAGGCAGGAATACTGGAGTGGGTTGCCATTCCCTTCTCCAAAGTATTATCACTATTCACCTCCAAATCATTTTTATTATCCCAAATGAAGCCCTCAGTTCAGTTCAGTAGCTCAGTGAGGTCTGACTCTTTGCAACCCCATGGACTGCAGCACAACAGGCTTCCCTGTCCACCACCAGCTCCCAGAGCCTACCCAAACTCATGTCCATCACGTCGGTGATACCATCCAACCATCTCATCCTCTGTCATCCCCTTCTCCTCCCGCCTTCAATCTTTCCCAGCATTAGGGTCTTTTCTAATGAGTTGGTACTTTGCATCAGGTGGCCAAAGTATTGGAGTTTCATCTTCAACATCAGTCCTTCCAATGAATATTCAGGTCTGATTTCCTTTAGGATTGACTAGTTTGATGTCCTTGCAGTCCAAGGGACTCTCAAGAGTCTTCTCCAACACCACAGTTCAAAAGCATCAATTTGTCCGCGCTCAGTTTTCTTCTTAGTCCAACTCTTACATCCATTCATGACTACTGGACAAACCATAGTTTTGACTAGATGGACCTTTGTTGGTAAAGTAATCTCTCTGCTTTGCAATATGCTATTTAGGTTGGTCATAATTTTTCTTTCAACCAGCAAGCGTCTTTTAATTTCATGGCTGCAATCACCATCTGCAGTGATTTTGAAGCCCCCCAAAATAAAGTCTGTCACTGTTTCCATTGTTTCCCCATGTATTTGCCATGAAGTGATGGGACCAGATGCCATGATCTTAGTTTTCTGAATGTTGAGTTTTAAACCAACTTTTTCACTCTCCTCTCTCATTTTCATCAAGAGGCTCTTTAGTTTTTCTTCACTTTCTGCCATAAGGATGGTGTCATCTGCATATCTGAGGTTATTGATGTTTCTCCCGGCAATCTTGATTCCAGCTTGTGCTTCATCCAGCCCGGCATTTTGCATAATATACTCTGCATATAAGTTAAATAAACAGGGTTACAATTTACAGCCTTGACCTACTCCTTTCCCAGTTGTAACTGTTGCTTCTTGACCTGCATACAGATTTCTCAGGAGGAAGGTCAGGTGGTCTGGTATTCCCATCTCTTTCAGAATTTCCCACAGTTCATTATGGTCTGCACAGTCAAAGGCTTTGGCATAGTCAATAAAGCAGAAATAGATGTTTTTCTGGAACTCTTGCTTTTTCGATGATCCAGCAGATGTTGGCAATTTGATCTTTGGTTCCTCTGCCTTTTCTAAAACCAGCTTGAACATTTGGAAGTTCTCAGTTTACGTACTCGTGATGTTGAAGCCTGGCTTGGAGAATTTTGAGCATTACTTTGCTAGTGTGTGAGGTGAGTGCAGTCGTGCGATAGTTTGAACATTCTTTGGCATTGCCTTTCTTTGGGATTGGAATGAAAAGTGACCTTTTCCAGTCTTGTGGCCACTACTGAGTTTTCCAAATTTGCTGGCATATTAAGTATAGCACTTTCACAGCATCTTTTAGGATTTGAAATAGCTCAACTGAAATTCCATCACCTCCACTAGCTTTGTTTGTAGTGATGCTTCCTAAGGCCTACTTGACTTCGCATTCCAGGATGTCTGGCTCTAGGTGAGTGATCACACCAACTTAGTTATCTAGGTCATGAAGATCTTTTTTGTACAGTTCTGTGTATTCTTGCCACCTCTTCTTAATATCTTCTGCTTCTGTTAGGTCCATACCATTTCTGTCCTTTATTGTGCTCATCTTTGCATGTATATAGATCCCTTGGTATCTCTAATTTTCTTGAAACCCTAGACCCATGAAATAGTTTTTCTCCATTACTCTGGATAGGTAAAATGGATATTATTCCGCCATAAAATGAAATGAAGCATCATTGTATGTTATGACATTGACCTTGAAATCATTTTGCCAAGTGGTAAGGGAGAGACAGGAAATGCCACATTATGTATGGTTCCATATATATGATATAGCTAGAGTAGGTAAATCCCACAGAGGTAAAAGCAGATTAGTATTTGCCAAGGGCTGGACAAATTGGGTAATGGAGAAAAACTAGTTCCTGGATCTAGGGTTTCTTTTGGGGTAATGAAAATGAATTGGGGATAGAGAGAGATAATACTTGCCACAACATTCCATGTGTATTAAATGTCACTGAATTATACATATGAATATAATGAATTTTATGTTACATGAACTTTACCTCAAATTGTAATAATGGCAATATTTTAAACATGTCACTATTCCAAAGATTTCTTGATAATATTTGAAAAGCATTCAAGCTAGATAAGAACTGTTTTAACAGAGTATTGGGGAATTTGAACAGTATTTTATAAAAGTACATATCTTATATATGTAAGGAAAGGATGATGATGCATGGCAAAGACATTTTGAACGTTATTAATTCTTCTCATAGTGAAGGTCCTAAGATATTTTTTTGATTTTGTAATTTTCTAAACGTGTTCTAGAATAAAATATAAGAAAATTCAAGCACTCTGAAAGATCTATTGATATGGATATGGGTAAATGATATAAGGTCCTGCTAAAGACTTTGTGCAAAGGTAAAAACAAGCTCTGTGTCTTAGTGACGAGAAAATACTATTTTAAGACTGATCTTCAAGTAAAAGAAAAAAAAGTGACAAACATACGCAGTAAAGGTGAAGGCCATTTAATGATACTGAAAATACCTGTTTTTTCCGATGTTATATGATAACATGAGACAAAGTCACGTGTCACATGTGATTGGAATTTATAGTCATGTAAGAATGTATGATTATAAGTAGGAGATTGCCTGCATTCAGTCATGGGAGGTCTCTGGTCCTTCTTCCTAGGGCTCCACCAGATGGCTGCTCCAACACAACACACAACAAGGTCTAACATATGAAGACCCCATGGAATTTGGAAAATGAGATAGGATAAAGACCACCACGTGGGCTGTTGCCTAGATTGACCAAGTCCTTAGTACAATCATTTTTTTTTCCTTCCTTAGGCATGAGTTCCTGAGGTTTGCCCCTTGACACCACAAAACAATTTGATAGCATGAGAAAATGCTGGAGATAAAAGGCTGAGAGAATGAGAACAAATGTGGGAAGCCTTGGTCAAGTAGAAAAAGAAATCTGGAAAAGAGAAGATGCCTAATGAAGTTGGATGACTTAAGTCTCAGTTTGAAATCTGCTGCTGCGGCTGAGTCGCTTCAGTCGTGTCCGACTCTGTGCGACCCCATAGACGGCAGCCCACCAGGCTCCGCCGTCCCTGGGATTCTCCAGGCAAGAACACTGGAGTGGGTTGCCATTTCCTTCTCCAATGCATGAAAGTGAAAAGTGAAAGTGAAGTCGCTCAGTCGTGCCCGACTCTTAGCGACCCCATGGACTGCAGCCCACAAGGCTCCTCCGTCCATGGGATTTTCCAGGCAAGAGTACTGGAGTGGGGTGCCATTGCCTTCTCCGCAGTTTGATATCTAACGGAAAACAAAAATTAAATGCAAAAGTATGAACAGGTTTCATCAAACTGAACAAAATACTGGGCAGCCATATTTTCCTATATCTTTGTTCATGGTGTTTTTTCAGACTCGAAGGGCGGGAGAAGAATGTTTGGAGCAGGGCTCCTTGTCCGTTCTGATACGATACCGCCATCGTGCGGTAGCAGTTTGATCGGGCTCAAGCTGTGAGCTGTTCATCCTTGAGAACCTGATCCGGCCAATGGAGGAGAAAACAGAACCTGAACTCAAGCCTGGCCTCTCTACCTTTTCCTCTGTGGTCTTGCAGGAGCAGGGACAGTCAGTCTGTGGGCTCGGTGTCTGACCCGTGAGGGGCCAGGGCCCAGGAGCCAGCCAGCCGCTTCCATACGTTCCTGATTTTCATTCCCTTGAGCAACTGCAGTCTCCTAGATGTCCTGGCTCACACCACCAAAGCAGCGTATGCCCATTCTTTCCATACAGGTCCTTCTTGCTCCAAACCATGGTACTTTAGACATTTGGTCACCCTCAACTCCATCAATGACACCGGCTCTTTAGGGTACTTGGCACTGGCCAGTCCATTGAGCTCTTTGCTCCTGTCACAATGGGCCCAGACCCTACAATACAGGGGTAACCAGGAGGCCTGAACCCCAAAGGGCAGATTCACAAGACAAATGCCCCCGTTTTCCTTGCTTGGCTCTAAGTCCAGCCAACACTGTTAGGAAACTGAGGCCCCGCCTCCCTCCTTCCGGTGGCTGGACTTCCTGGCAGCAGCTGGAGGGCTCCTGGGCCCTGGGCCCTCACTGATCAGATTCTAAGCCCAGAACCTGACTGTCCACTGCTCCTGCCAGACCACAGAGAAAAAGGTAGAGAGAGCCCAGGCTTGAGTTCAGGTTCTGTTGGTTCTACATTGGTCTGACCCGCCTCCACTGCTAGGCCTTGCAAGCAAGAGGAGCTCACGGCTTGGGCCCGATCAAACTGTTTCCGCACGATGGCGGTATGGCCTCAGAACAGACAAGGAGCCCTGCTGCAAACATTCTTCTCCCACCCTTCCAGTCTGAAAAAACACTGTGAACACACAAAGGCAGTAGGAAATATGGCTGCTTTTTACTTTCCTGGTTTGAGGAAACCAGCTGCTAGTCTTTTCTTTTTCTTTTTTTTTTAATCATATGACATTTATTTTTTTATTTTATTTTTAATATAAATTTATTTATTTTAATTGGAGGCTAATTACTGTACAATAGTCTTTTCATTTAATTTGTGGTTTCCATTGAATATCAAACTGATCTAAGTGACCCAACCTCATCAGGCATCTTCCTTTTTCCAGATTTAAGTCCTTTTTGGTCAGGTATGTATAATTAACGTATACTAAATAGTTTAGTATCAAATTACTTTTGTTCCTTTGCAGCTTTAAAATCTTTTATGTTATTTTCACAGATTATATCTTAGTACACTGCATTCCCATTAACTTAGATTTATAATTTTCCCTTGTGTACTTCTCTTACATTTTAAAAGCCAAAGGAAAAGAAAAGATTAGAAAACAAAAATAAGGAGTTTCCTGGTAGTCCAGTGGTTAGGAGTTAGTGTTCTCACTACTGTGGCTGGGATTCAATCCCTGGTCTGACATGTATACTAAAATCCTGCAAGCAAATATATATGACTTGCGTAGTGGCTCAGTGGTAAAGAATCCTTCTGTCAATGCAGGTACCACGGGTTCAAACCCTGGGTTGGGAAGATCCCCTGGAGAAGGAATTGTCAACCCACTCCAGTACTCTTGTCTGGAAAATCCCATAAACAGAGGTGCCTGGCAGTGTATATGGTCCATAGGGTTGCAAAAGAGCTGGCTAGGACTTAGTAACTAAACTCACATACACACACACATATGTGTGTGTGTGCGTGTGTGTGTGTGTGTATATATATATATATATATATTTATTTATTATTATGGCATTTAAATGTATCTATGGAGTTACCTTTATCTTTGTTCTTTATTTCTTCGTATGACTTCAAGTTATTGATTAGTGTCTTTATTTCACCTTGGAGGATTCCCTTTTACATTTCTGTTATGCTAGGTCTTTTAGTAACAAACTTCATTTGTTTTCTTTTTTAGGAATGTCTTAGTTTCTCCTTCATTTTTGACAGAATCTAGCTGGATGTGGAATTCTTGGTTGATAGGTTTTCTTTTTCTTTTAGAATTTTAAAGGTTTCAGAAGAGAAATCACCTGCAAATTGTATTGAGACTATTCTGTATATGATAACGTGTATTGATGCTTAGAAGATTCTTGCTTCGTGGCTCTTGTAAGTTTGATTATAAACTTTAGTGTGACATTGTTTTCCTGGTTTTCATCAGTTAATTGAATTTAGTGTTGTTTTTTTTAATCCCTTTCATATTTAAAGATGTCCATCAAATATCCTCATATTTAGGGGATTTATTTAAAGTCTTTTCTAGTATATCCATTGCCTAGCCTTCATTCTAGACGACTTTAGTTTATTGCTTTTTCCTATAAATGGACATATACCTCTGTTACTTTGGATGTCTCATTTTTCAATTGGTGGTGAAAACTGAACATGTTGAATTTTCCGATGTATCAACATGGAAATTAGATTTCCAACGCACAGGTTTGGTTGATGGCACTTGTTGTGTATTGCTTTTTTCTTGTTTAGTGACTTTTCTCAATTATTTTTGTAAAGTCTGTACTTTGTCATGTGTGGTCACTCACGTCTATGTTATGTTAGCTTGGTGATGATTTAGTGTTGTGACAGACTTTGTTTAAACATCTGAAAAATGCTGCCGGTCTTTGCAATTGTATTTGTCTCGAGAACTCTTCAGTGATTTTACTGCTCACAACTCTATCCTTCCCTTCCAGCTTGCAAAGGAGCCTAAAGAGACATGAATATTTAGGGTCTCAGGCCTCATCTGCGGAGAAGGCAATGGCACCCCACTCCAGTACTCTTGCCTGGAAAATCCCATGGACAGAGGAGCCTTGTGGGCTGCAGTCCATGGGGTCGCACAGAGTCTGACTCGACTGAGCGACTTCACTTTCACTTTTCACTTTCCTGCATTGGAGAAGGAAATGGCAACCCACTCCAGTATTCTTGCCTGGAGAATCCCAGGGATGAGGGAGCCTGGTGGGCTGCTGTCTATGGGGTCGCACAGAGTCTGACACTACTGAAGCGACTTAGCAGCAGCAGCAACAGCATTTGCAGATTGTTCATTGCTGGTTTCTACAAATATGAGTGATATCTGTGAGTTGCTTTTCTATCCTATATTACTTACTAAATTCATTAATCAGCATTTATATTGCTTTTGTGGATTTCTCAGATATTTCATTAAATGTAAGCATTTTGTTTCTGAAGACAGATAATTTTACTACTTCTTTTCTAATCCGGCTGCCTTTAATACATTTTTCTAGCCTGATTACCTTGGCTAAAATATTCAGTAGAATTGACAAAAGTGGGCAGTCTTCTCTTTTTCCGGATGTCAGGAGTAAAGAATTCAGAAATCTTGCTTGAACGAGTTATAAATGATAAAAACTTGTTTGTTAACAAACATAGTACTTGGGAATTTGAACGTTATTTTATAAAAGTACGTATCTTACATACTTATGTACAGGGAAGGGATGATGATGATGCATGGAAAGGACATTTTGAAAATGGTTCATTCTTCTTATTGTGAATGACCTAAAACATATTTTGACATTATAATATCCTAAACATGTTTGGCTCAGATGGTAAAGAATCTGGCTGCAGTGCAGGGGTCCCGGGTTTGAACCCTGGGTCAGGAAGATCCCCGGAGAAGGAAATGGCAACCCACTCCAGTTTTCTTCCCTGGAGAATTCCATGGACAGAGAAGTCTGGCGGGCTACAGTCCATGGGGTTGCAAAGAGTTGGACACAACTGAGCAACTAATACAACAAACATGTTCTAGAATAAAATATAAGAAAATTCAGGCTTCCCTTGTGGCTTAGTGATAAAGAATCTGCCCGCCAGTGCAGGAGACACAGGTTCAATCTCTGATCCTGAAAGATCCCACATGCCATGGGGCAACTAAGCCTGTGTACAATTACAAATCCTGTGCTCTAGAGCCTGGGAGCCGCAACTACTGAGCCCATGCGTTGCGACTACTGAAGTCCGCGTGCCATATAGCCTGTGCCCCATAAGAAGAGAAGCCATCACAAGGAGAGGCTCCTGTACTGCACCTAGAGAAAAGCCCGCACAGCAATGAAGACCCAGCATAGTAAAACATATTTTCTTTAATAGAAGAAAATTGAATAACTCTGAAAGATACAGTAATATGGAAAGTGTAAATGATACAAGGTGCTGCTAAAGACTTTGTGCCAGAGTAAAAATAAGCTCTGTTTCTTACCAATGAGAAAATATAAAATGGATCTTGAAGTAAAACAAAAGTGTCAAACATAAACAGTAAAGTCTAAGGCCATTTAATGGCATGAAAAATGCTAGATTTCTAGTGTCAAATAATGTGACAAAGTCACAGGTCACATCTGATTGGAATGTATACTCATGTAACAATGTATGATTCTAATTAGAAGATTGTCTGCATTCAGTCATGCGCGGTCTCTAGTCCTTCCTCCTAGAGCTCCACCAAATGGCTCCTCCAACTCAACATACAAGATCTAACATATGAAGAGCCCAGGGAATTTGGGAAGTGAGCTAGAATAATAATTACATTGCCCATTGCCCAGATTGGCCAAGTCCTTAAGCATAGTCATTTGCTTTTCTCTCTTAGGCATGGATCCCTCAGGTTTGCCCCTTGATACCTCCAAACAATTTGATATCGTGAGAAAATACTGGAGATAAAATGTTGGGTGAAGAAGAGCAAATGTGGGAAGACTTGGTCAAGTAGAAAATGAAATCTAGAAAAATGAAGATGCCTAATGAGGTTGGGCCACTTAGATCTCATTTTGATGTCCAATGGAAACCAAAAAAATAAATGCAAAGACTAGGATATGGTTTACTTAAACCAAGCAAAATACAAGGCAGCCATATTTCCTGGTGTCTTTGTTCCTTGTGTTTTTTCAGACTTGAAGGGCGGGAGGAGAATGCTTGGAGCAGGGCTTCTTGTCTGTTCTGGGATAATACTGCCATCGTGCGGAAATAGTTTGATCAGGCCCAAGCTGTGATCTATCCTTCCTTCAGAGGAACAGTGGAGGTAGCTCAGGCCAATGCAAGCCTAACACACCTGAGCCCAAGCCTGGCATGCTGTTTGTTGCCTGGCAGGAATAGGAACCGAGTCAGGTTTCGGCTTAGTGTCTAATCAGTGAGGGGCCAGGACCCAGGGGCCCTCCAGTTTCTGCCAGGAAGTCCAAGCACAGGAAGGAGGGAGGCGGGGCCTCAGTTTCCTAACAGTGTGGATGGGACTTAGAGCCAAGTGCAGAAAAGGGAGGCATTATTAGTCTTGTGAATCTGCCCTTTGGGTGTTGTGGGGCCTGGGCCCATTGTGAAAGGAGTGACAGAGGGCAGTGGACTGGCCAGTGCCAAGTACCCTAAAGAGCCCGAGTCATTGATGAAGTTGAATCTACCCAAAAGCCTATAGTAAAGCCAGGAAAACCCATGGACAAATGAGCATGGCAGGCTACAGTTCATGGGGTTGCAAAGAGTCAGACAGAACTGAGCAACTGAGCACAAAAGCACACACACACCATAACTTGGAGTAAGAAGGACTTATTTGGAAGAAATGGGAATAGACCGACTTGCTGGTGTGAGCCAGAGGCTTCTTCTAGGAGACTGTAAATTTCTCAAGTGATGAGAATTCACAAACCTTCAAAGGTCAAATAGAAACAGTTGATCACAAATGCCACTTTCCTGCGGCATCCACCATTACCAACATGATAAATACATTCAAATATTATGTATGATTAATCACAAAAGCTGGTACCATTTAAGTAAATACAGGCCCATCAATCAGTGTGTGTGTGTTAGATGCTCATTCGTGTCTGACTCTTTGAGACTCCATGGACATAGCCCACCAGGCTCCTCTCTCCATGGAATCCTCTAGGTGAGAATACTGGAGAGTATTGCCATTCCCTTCTCCAGGGGATCTTCCTGACCCAGTAATGGAACCCAGGTCTCATGCATTGCAAGCAGATTCTTTACCTTCTGAGCCACCAGGGAAGCCCATCAATATCTGATCAAAGGAGTGTTCAAAACATTCAAACACATACATACATAGATGATCATAGAAAATCTTTGCTCAATTCCATCCTGGTAATGAAATAGGTAGAATTAAGTGCCATGGATATTTCCCACAATTTTAGATAATTTG
Organism: Bubalus bubalis; assembly: GCF_019923935.1. Lineage (NCBI taxonomy): Eukaryota > Metazoa > Chordata > Mammalia > Artiodactyla > Bovidae > Bubalus > Bubalus bubalis. The sequence goes on along the minus strand of NC_059181.1, from coordinate 139,079,160 downwards.
AAATTTCCAATAGTATTATTATTTATGTGGTAACTAATAATACTTTACTTGCTAAATCTTATAATACTTTTTAAATTGTTGTTCAAATCCTAAGGATATTTTAAGCATCTGGCAAAGAAATACAAAATTTGACAATTATAAAGGAGTAAATGTAGGATATTCATTACTGGCCAAAGCTCAGTAAAATCTCACTATCTAAATTTATTACAGTCCAGTTGTTATTCTATTTATAATTTTAAAGGCTGTAGCAGGTGTGTATGAACGTCTTGTTTCTTAAGGATTTCAAATGACAATGTTTATGTGGAATTTCCTTACAGCTGGAGATTTGTCCTATGAGTTTCCTAGGTCTTATATAGAGAGGCTACTTAAATGTCATTAAGTACAGATGACTGGATTTGTGTCAAGTAATGATTTATTAAAACCCTTGTCTATAACAGCAAAATATTTAGTCATTTCATTATGTGGATAGTGCTGTGTCATTTTTAGAGAATATGATGTTATACAGAATGCTATCAAAACTAAGCCTTGTTTGTCACTATACATGGGCAAAATTGAAAGTACACCCACAAAAAAAATCACCTTAGAAGTGAAGACACCATTAGTTGTTTTCTCCAAATATAAACATAAACCCAATGTTAATATTGGCTTTGTACAATATATAAATGTATGTTTGGTTCAAACTTACCACATCGCTTCAGTTCAGTTCAGTCGGACAGTCATGTCCAACTCTTTGCAACCCTATGGACTGCAGCACGCCAGGCTTTCCTGTTCATCACCAACTCCTGGAGATTGCTCAAATTCATGTCCATCAAGTTGGTGAGGCCACCCAACCATCTCATCCTCTGTCATCCCCTTCTCTTCCCACCATCAATCTTTCCCAGTATCAGGGTCTTTTCAAATGAGTCAGTTCTTCGCATCAGGTGACCAAAATATTGGAGTTTCATCTTCAACATCAAGTCCTTCCAATGAATATTCAGGACTGATTTCCTTTAGGATTGACTAGTTTGATCTCCGTGCAGTCCAAGGGACTCTCAAGAGTCTTTCCAACACCACAGCTCAAAAACATCAATGCTTTGACACTCAGCTTTCTTTATATTCCTACTCTCACATTGATACACGTCTACTACAAAAACCATAGCTTTGACTAGATGGACCTTTGTTGGCAAAGTAATGTCTCTGCTTTTTAATATGCTATCTAGGTTGGTCATAGCTTTTCTTCCAAGGAGCAAGCGTCTTTTAATTTCATGGCTGCAGTCGCCATCTGCAGTGATTTTGGAGTCCCCCAAAATAAAGTAGTTTAGAAGTAGAGTAAAACCACATAGCTTAGAAGTAGGTAAAACATGATCCTCAATGTGCAGCAGTTTGCTTTCCATCTTAAATCACAGGAAGGAAATAATGCCATCCTGCCTGGCAGGCTGCAGTCCATAAGGTCGCACAGAGTCTGACATGACTGAAGAGACTTGGCACACACCAACCCCAAAGCCATGTCTTTGCCCACCCTGCAAGAACTGAGATAACAGCAGGGGCAGGTCAGGACAAAGGTATTGACCCTGGGCTTTACAGGGAACCTGCAAAGACACAGAAGTTCCCAGCTGGTGGGTGGGTTCGGAGAATGTAGGCCTTCCACTACATTCATGATTTGCATCCACTTGACCATCTGCAGGCTCCTAGAAAATGTTCTGACTCAAGCCAGCAAATCAGTGTATTCCCATTCCTTCCATACAGGTACTTCTTGCTCCAGGCCATGGTACTTTATTTAGACTTCTGGTCACCCTCAACTTTGTCAATGACATCAGCTATTTAAGGTACTTGGCATTAGCCAGTCCACTGAGCTCTCATTCCTGTCACAGTGGGCCCAGGCCCTACAAAGGGCAGATTCACAAGACAAATGCCCCCATTTTCAGTGCTTGGCTCTAAGGCCCACCACAGTGTTAGGAAACTGAGGCCCCGCCTCCCTCCTTCAGGTGGCTGGACTTCCTGGCAGCAGCTGGAGGGCTCCTGGGCCCTGAGCCCTCACTGATCAGATACTAAGCCCAGAGCCTGACTGTCCACTGGCAGGCCAGATCACACAGAAAACGGTAGCGAGGCCAGGCTTGAGTTCCGGTTCTGGTTCTGTTGTTCCTAAGTTGGTCTGACCAGCCTCCACTGCTAGGCCTGCAAGGAAGACCAGCTCACAGCGTGGACCTGATCAAATTATTTCCGCACGATGGCAGTGTTGTCCTGGAACTGAGACTTCCTGCTCCAAGTGTTCTTCTCCCTCCGCCCTTCGAGTCTGAAAAAAACACTGTAAACAGACAAAGACGCCAGGAATATGGCTGCCTTGTATTTGACTCAATTCAAGGAAACCTGGTCATATTTTTGCACTTTCTTTTTGGTTTCCATTAGATATCAAACTGAGATCAAAGGAACCCAACTTCATCACACCTCTCTTCTCCAGATTTCAGTTTTTACTTGATCGTGTCTTCCCATATTAGATCTTTTCCCTCAGTTTTTTGTCTCCAGCATTTTCCCAAGTTATCATATTGTTTGGAGGTATCATGGATTCAGGATCCATGCCTAAGAGACAAAAGAAAATGACTATACCTAAGGACTTGCCAAATCTAGGCAACAGGCCACATGTTTATTATCTTGTCTCACTCAGAAGGTAAAGCATCGGCCTGCAATGCAGGAGACCCAGGTTTGATCCATGGGTCCGGAAGATCCCCTGGAGCAGGAACTGGCAAAACATGCCAGTATTCTTCCCTGGAGAATTCAATGGAGAGAGGAACCTGGTGGGCTACAGTCCATGGGGTCCCAAAGAGTGAGGCACAACTCAGCGAATAACACACACACTTCCCAAATTTCCTGGGGTCTTCAAATTCTAGGCTTTGTGTATTGAGTTGAAGAAGCCATTTGATGAAGCTCTAGGAGGATGACCCAGATGAAGCTCTCACGACTGAATGCAGACAGTTGCCTACGTGTAATCATACACTCTTACAGGACTATAAATTCCAATCAGATGGGACACGTGACTTTGTCTAATGGTATCATACAACATTGGGGAAAAAACAAGCATTTTCTATGTCATTAAATGGCCTTAGACCTTATTGTATATTATCACTGTTTGTTTACTTAAAGATCCATTTTATAATATTTTCTCATTAGTAAGAAAGAAGCAGAGCTTGTTTTTACTTATAGATGAAGTCTTTGGCGGCACCTCGTATCATTTATACATATCCACATTAATAGGTGTTTCAGAGCACTTGAATTTCATATATTTTATTCTAAAACACAGTTAGGATATTATAATGTCAAAAATACATGTTAGGTCATTCACAATGAGAAGAATTAACCACTTTCAAAATGTCCTTGGCGTGTATCATCATCGCTTCACTATGTACGTGCGATATGTACTTTTGTAAAATACTGTTCAAATTCCCCAGTACTATGATTTTTAAAACATTTTTTTTATCACTTAGAGCTTATTTAAACAAGATTCATGAATTCTTTACCCCTGATACCCAGAACAAGATAGGAATGCTCACATTTGTCTTTTCTATTGAATGTTTTGGCCAGGGTAATTAGGCAAGAAAAATATATTAAAGGCATCCAAATTAAAAAGGAAGTAGTAATATTATCTGTCTTCAGATAACATGGTTACATAGAAAGAAAATATCAAGAAATGCAAAAAAATTATATTAATGCTGATTAATGAATTTAGCAAGTACGAACAACAGACTGGTTCCAAATAGGAAAAGGAGTACGTCAAGGCTGTATATTGTCACCCTGCTTATTTAACTTCTATGCAGAGTACATCATGAGAAACGCTGGACTGGAAGAAGCACAAGCTGGAATCAAGATTGCCGGCAGAAATATCAATCACCTCAGATATGCAGATGACACCACCCTTAATGGCAGAAAGTGAAGAGGAACTCAAAAGCCTCTTGATGAAAGTGAAGTGGAGAGTGAAAAAGTTGGCTTAATCTCAACATTCAGAAAACGAAGATCCTGACATCTGGTCCCATCACTTCATGGGAAATAGATAGGGAAACAGTGGAAACAGTGTCAGACTTTATTTTTTTGGGCTCCAGAATCACTGCAGATGGTGACTGCAGCCATGAAATAAAAAGACGCTTACTCCTTGGAAGGAAAGTTATGACCAACCTAGATAGCATATTCAAAGCAGAGACATTACTTTGTCAACAGAGGTCCATCTGGTCAAGGCTATGGTTTTTCCTGTGGTCATGTTTGGATGTGAGAGTTGGACTGTGAAGAAGGCTAAGCACCGAAGAATTGATGCTTTTGAACTGTGGTGTTGGAGAAGACTCGTGAGAGTCCCTTGGACTGCAAGGATTTCCAACCAGTCCATTCTGAAGGAAATCAGCCCTGGGATTTCTGTGGAAGGAATGATGCTAAAGCTGAAACTCCAGTACTTTGGCCACCTCATGCGAAGAGTTGACTCATTGGAAAAGACTCTGATGCTGGGAGGGATTGGGGGCAGGAGGAGAAGGGGACAACAGAGCCTAAGATGGCTGGATGGCATCACTGACTCGATGGACGTGAGTCTGAGTGAACTCCGGGAGTTGGTGATGGACAGGGAGGCCTGGCGTGCTGCGATTCATGGAGTCGCAAAGGGTCGGACATGACTGAGCGACTGAACTGAACTGATAGGCTTCCCTTGTAGCTCAGTCGGTAAAGAATCTGCCTGCAGTGCAGGAGACCTGGGTTCAATCCCTGGGTTGGGAAGATCCCCTGGAGAAGGAAATGGCAACCCACTCCAGTATCCTTGCCTGGAAAAATCTCATGGACAGAAGAGCCTGGTGGGCTGCAGTCTCTGCGGTCACAAAGAGTCAGGCATGACTGAGCGACTAACACCTATATACTTATAGGATAGAAAAGCAGCTCACAGACATCAGTCATATTTGAATAAAGTAGCAATGACCAATCTGCAAAGGAAATGAAAACAGTTCCATTTGCTATAGTTTCAAAATGAACAATATACGTAGGAGAATATATAACTAAAAAATAGAAGTGCATTGAAAGTTCCTGACAATTAAAGATGACTTAAAAAAGATATCTTTTACTCATGGTTGGAAGGCTAAATATTGTCAACACAGTAGTACTACCCCAAGGGATCTACAAATTCAGTATAATCTCTGTCATTATCCCAACACCACTCTTTTTGCAGAAATGGAAAAGCTAATCCTAAAACTGCTATGGAATTGCAAGTGACTTCTGGAGCCAAAATAATCTTGAATGTGAAAAACCAAGCTAGAGGACTGACTTTCATATTTCAAAACTTGCTAGAAAGCTATAGTAATAAAAGCAGTGTGATACTAAAATACGAATAGACATGTGGAACAGTAAACAGATTGGGAATGCAGAATCAACCCATACACTATGGTCAGTTGAGTTTTAAAAACGATGCCTGAGAATTCAGTTACAGGGAAGAACTAGCTCCATGTTGGATCTGTTTCTTTTTCTCTAACCTTTGCTTCCCATTGGTTTTGTTCACAAAAAGCATACTGTTGATAGATAACGGACTGCCTTGGGGAACCCTGCCCCTCTGCCTGAATGTTAAACCAAATGCCTTTGTTCAACACACCATATATCTATGAATGGCTACAGGAAGGAAAAAATTAACACATCTCCTCCATGAGGCTGGCAATTCCAGCAGATATTTGCAAGATTAATGTCCTTTTAACATTACTTCCTATCTCCCCCCATCACTGTTCTATAATAGAACCTGGCATCCAGACCCCTGTAAGATCATCATTTTGCGACATAACTCTGCCATCTTGGTCTGCTAGCTTTCTAAATAAAGTCATATTCCTTGTCTTAACACTTCGTCTCTCAGTTAATGGACCTGACATGTAGAGAGCAGAGCAAGCAGAGTTGCCTGTTTAACAAATAAATGATGCTAAGAAAACTGGCTATCCATATACCAAAAAATGACTTCAGACTGGTCTTCACACCATATCCAATAATTAAATCAGTATGGGTCAAAATTCTAAATTTAAGAGGGGAAAATATAAAACTTAAAGAGACAAATATAAGGACAAAGCTTCATGACCTTGGATTTGATCATGGTTTCTTAGATATGTCACTAGAAGAACAGGAACAAATTTTTTTTCATCAAAATCTAAAAATGAAACAAAACCCCCCCACAAACATTTGTGCATCAAAGGACACTATCAAGAAAGTAAAAGGACAGTCTGGACAATGGAAGAAAATCACTTCGTTTCAGTTGCTCAGTCGTGTCCGACTCTGTGTGTCCCCATGGACTGCAGCACGCCCGGCCTCCCTGTCCATCACCAACTCCGTAGTTTACTCAAACTCAGAGTCGGTGATGCCATCCAAACATCTCATCCTCAGTCGCCCCCTTCTCCTCTCGCCTTCAGTCTTTCCCAGCATCAGGGTCTTTTCCAGTGAGTCAGCTCTTCCCATCAAGTGGCCAAAGTATTGGAGTTTCAGCTTCAACATCAGTCCTTCCAATGAACACCCAGGACTGATCTCCTTTAGGATGGACTTCAAGGGACTCTGAAGTGTCTTCTCCAACACCACAGTTCAAAAGCATCAATTCTTCTGCGCTCAGATTTCTTTGTAGTCCAACTCTCACATCCATACATGACTACTGGAAAAGCCGTAGCCTTGACTAGATGGACCTTTGTTGGCAAAGTAATGTCTCTGCTTTTTAATATGCTGTCTAGGTTGGTCATAACTTTTCTTCCAAGGAGTAAGCGTCTTTTTATTTCATGGCTGCAGTCACCACCTGCAGTGATTTTGGAGCCCAAAGAAATAAAGTCTGCCACTGTTTCCACTGTTTGCCCATCCATTTGCCATGAAGTAATGAGACCGGATGCCATGATCTTTGTTTTCTGAACGTTGAGCTTTAAACCAACTTTTTCACTCTCCTCTTTCAGAAACTTTTATCAAGAGGCTCTTTAGTTCTTTACTTTCTGCCATAAGGGTGGTGTCTTCTGCATATCTGAGGTTATTGATATTTCTCTTGGCAATCTTGATTCCAGCTTGTGCTTCATCCAGCCCAGTGTTTCTCATGAAATGGCATCAGGAGTGGCGGCTACGCTTTGCTGGAGCAGCCTTGCTGGAGCAGCCATGAGGAGATACCCCACGTCCAAGGTCAGGAGCAGCGGCTGCGCTTCGCTGGACCAGCCGTGTGGAGATTGCCCACGTCCAAGGTCAGAGAAACCCCAGTAAGACGGTAGTCGATGGAGCGGCTGTGAGGAGATACCTCATGTCCAAGGGCAAAGGAGAAGCCCCAGCAAGACAGTAGGAGGGGTGAATTCGCGTTTAGAATCAAACCCCATTCCTGCCAGAGATGCTCAGAGGGCTCAAACAAACCTTGTGTGCACCAGGACCCAGGGACCCCACAAAGACTGAGTCAGAACTGTGTTTGAGTGTCTCCTGTGGAGGTACGGGTTGGCGGTGGTCTGTCCCAGGGACAGGGGCTCTGGGTGCAGCAGACCTGGGTGTGGCATAAGCCCTCTTGGAGGAGGTCGCCATTAACCCCACCATAGAGCCGCCAGAATGTACACGGGACTGGGAAATAGACTCTTGGAGGGCACAAACAGAACCTTGTGCACCAGGACCCAGGAGAAAGGAGCAGTGACCCCACAGGAGACTGTCCCGGACTTGCCTATGGGTGTCCGGGAGTCTCCGGTGGAGGCGTGGGTCGGTGGTGGCCTGCTGCAGGGATGGGGGCACTGAGCGTAGCAGTACATGCATGCGATCTTTCGAGGGAGGTCACCATTATCTTCATTACCTCCACCATAGTTTGGAAGAAAATATTTGCAAATTATTTATCTTCACAAGTTCTAGTATCTATAGTACATAAAGAACCCAAGAATGAAATGACAACCCAATCCAAAAAATAGGAAAAGGACTTGAATATACATTTCTCACAAGAAGATATATAAATGGCCGGTAAGAACATGAAAAGATACATAACAGTCAAAACAGAATTGTAAATTAAAACCACTAAGCAATACCTCTTTATGCCCACTATAATGTAAAAAATAAAGGAAAGACAAGTACAACAATTGGTGAGGGTGTAGGAACTGTGCTGACCTGAATTCAAAATATGCAGCTGCCATGGAAAACAGTTTGGCACTGCTTTAACTATTTAAACATAGAATTACCATGGGGCACAAAATTATTTCAAGAATTTTACTATCATAACTTTTATGTCTGAAAGCAGGGTCTTTCTTTTGAGAACAAAAAGAATTGCAGGTGAACTGTGCAAAGGAAAGGCCATTAGAAATTCTTCTAGAATTTACCCTGCAGCAAAACAAATAAAATTAAATATTTAAAGAAATCTCAGTCTAAGTTCATCCAATGTAAGCAGAAAAATGTCGAGATGGTTTTTAAACTTAATCCCAGTTGACTTACCCAGGGATATTGCTAATGGTGTGACAAGGGAAGCAGAAGAAAGACTGGAAAAAAAAAAATTACTATATAACCCAGCAATTCTACTGCAAAACACATACCCAAAAGAAGTGAAAACAAGTACTTATACAAGTACACAAATAAACACATATTCATAACAGCCCAAGCAATATTTCCATCACTTGATGATTTGATAAATAAGATGTGATATAGATTAACCATTTTAATGGGTATAATTCAGCAACACTTAGGATATTCTAAATGCTGTGAAAGTATTATCTCTATTCACCTCCAAATCATTTTCTTTACCCCAAATGAAACCTTATCTCCATAAAATAGTTTTTCTCCATTACCCAGTGGATATGTAAAACGGAAATTATTCAGCGATAAAAAGAAATGAAGCACCGATATGTTATGACATTGATGTACCTTGCAATCATTCTGCTAAATGGTAAAGGAAAAACAGGAAATGCCACATAATGTATGGTTCCATTTACATTGATATAACTAGAGTAGGTAACTTCCACAGAGGCAGAAAGCAGATTAGTTCTTGCCAAGAACTGAACAACTTGGGTAATGGAGCAAAACTAGTTCATGTACCTAGGGTTTCTTCTGGGGTAAAGAAAATCAGTTGCGGGTAGATACAGAAAATACTTGCACGACATTCCGAGTGTATTAAATGTCACTGAATTATACACATCATAATAATTAATTTTATGTTACATGAATTTGACCTCAAATTGTAAAAGTAGCAATATTTTAAACATGCTAGAATTTCAAAGATTTATTATGATATTTGAAAAACATTCAAGTTATAAGTGATAAGAACTTGTTTTAACAATCATAGTACTGCGGGACTGGAACAGTATTTTATAAAAGTATGTATCTTATATACATAATGAAGGGATGATGATGCATGGCAAAGACATTTTGCAAGTGGTTAATTCTTCTCATAGTGAATGATCAAGCATATATTTTTGACTTTACCTAGAAATCCTGATAGCTCAGCAGGTAAAGAACCAGCTTGCCAATGCAGGAGACTGAGGAGATGTGGGTTCAAACCCTGGGTTGGGAAGATCCTCTAGAGAAGGAAATGGCGACCCACTCCAGTACTCTCGCCTGGCGAATCCCATGGACAGAGGAGTCTGGAGGGCTACAGTCCCTGGGGTAGTGGAGTTGGACACAACTGAGTAAGCACCTTCTGAAAAGACCTTGTCAGTTCAGTTCAGTTCGGTTGCTCAGCCATGTCCGACTCTTCTGCAAAGGTAGAAACACGTTCTGTGTCTAACTAATGAGAAAATATTATAAGGTTGTTCTTTAAGTAAGATAACACACACACACACACACACACACACAGATTGACACTGTTGTTTGCAAATGCAAATTGATACAGCCACTATGGAGAGTAGTATGGCGAATCCTTAAGAAAATCAGGAATAAAACTACCAGATGACTCAGCGATCCCACTACTGGGCATATACCCTGAGGAAACAATAATTGAAAAAGACACATGTACTCCAATCAGTGTTCATTGCAGCACTATTTACAACAGCTAGGACACGGTGGCAGCAAAGATGTCCATTGACAGATGAATGGATAAAGAAGTTGTGGTACATACACACAGTGGAATATTACTCAGCTATAAAAAGAATGCATGTGAGTCAATTCCAATGACTTGGATGAACCTAGAGCCTATTACACAAAGTGAAGTCAGAAACAGAAAGATAAATATCATATATTAACACAAACACATGGAATCTAGAAAGATGCTAATGATGAACTTACCTACAGAGCAGCAATGGAGGTGCAGACAGAGAACAGACTTTTGGACAAAATGCAGAAGGGAAAAGGTGGGATATTTCAGAGAGTAGCACTGAAACATATATATTTACACATGTAAAATAGATGGCCAGTGGGAATTTCTAGTATGACACAGGAAACCCAAACCTGTGCTCTGTGACAATCTAGAGGCATGGGATGGAGAGGGAAGTAGGAGGGAGATTTAAGAGGGAGGGGACATATGTATACCGACGACTAATTCATGTTGATGCATGGCAGAAACCATCACAATATTGTAAAGAAATTATCCTTCAATTAAAAATAAAATAAAATTTTTTAAAAAGTGACGTACATACACAGTAAAGTCGAAGGACATTTTAATGACATGGAAAATGCCTTTTTCCAATGTTATATGATGATACCATGAGACAAAGTCACATGTCCCATCTGATTGGAATTTATACTCATGTAAGAATGTATGATTATAAGCAGGAGATTGCCTGCATTCAGTCATGGGAGGTCTCTGGTCCTTCTTCCTAGGGCTCCACCAGATGGCTGCTCCAACACAACACACAGGGTCTAACTTATGAAGACCCCAGGGAATTTGGAAAATGAGATAGGATAATAACCACCACGTGGCCTGTTGCCTAGACTGACCAAGTCCTTAGGTTTACCTTTTTTTTTTTATTTTTTCTTCATTTGGCATGAATTCCTGAGGTTTGCCCCTTGACACCACAAAACAATTTGATAGCATGAAAAAATGCTGGAGATAAAAGGCTGAGAGAATAAGAGCAAATGTGGGTAGCCTTGGTCAAGTAGAAAAGGAAATCTGGAAAAGAGAAGATGCCCGATGAGATTGGAAGGCTTACATCTCAGTTTGATATTTAAAGGAAAGCAAAAATTAAATGCTAAAGTATGAACAGGTTTCATCAAACTGAACAAAATACCGGGCAGCCACATTTTCCTATATCTTTGCTCATGGAGTTTTTTCAGACTCGAAGGGCGGGAGAAGAATGCGTGGAGCAGGGCTCCTTGTCTGTTCTGAGACCATACCGCCATCGTGCGGTAACAGTTTGATCGGGCTCAAGCTGTGAGCTGTTCCTCCTGGAGAACCTGGTCCGGCCAATGGAAGAGAAAACAGAACCTGAACTCAAGCCTGGCCTCTCTACCTTTTCCTCTGTGGTCTGGCAAGAGCAGGGACGGTCAGTCAGCTCCGTGAGGGGCCAGGGCCCAGGAGCCAGCCAGCCGCTTCCCGTCCGTTCCTGATTTTCATTCCCTTGAGCAACTGCAGTCTCCTAGATGTCCTGGCTCACAACACCAAAGCAGTGTATGCCCATTCTTTCCATACAGGTCCTTCTTGCTCCAAGCCGTGGTACTTTAGACATTTGGTCACCCTCAACTCCATCAATGATACCGGCTCTTTAGGGTACTTGGCACTGGCCAGTCCATTGCGCTCTGTTGCTCCTGTCAAAATGGGCCCAGACCCTACAACACAGGGGTAACCAGGAGGCCTGCACCCCAAAGGGCAGATTCACAAGATAAAGGCCCCCGTTTTCAGTGCTTGGCTCCAAGTCCAGCCCACACTGTTAGGAAACTGAGGCCCCGCCTCCCTCCTTCCGGTGGCTGGACTTCCTGGCAGCAGCTGGAGGGCTCCTGGGCCCTGGGCCCTCACTGATCAGATTCTAAGCCCAGAGCCTGACTGTCCACTGATCCTGCCAGACCACAGAGAAAAAGGTAGAGAGAGCACAGGCTTGAGTTCAGGTTCTGTTGGTTCTACATTGGTCTGACCTGCCTCCACTGCTAGGCCTTGCAAGGAAGAGCAGCTCACGGCTTGGGCCCGATCAAACTGTTTCCGCACGATGGCGGTATGGCCTCAGAACAGACAAGGAGCCCTGCTCCAACCATTCTTCTCCCGCCCTTACAGGCTGAAAAAACACTGAACATACAAAGGCAGTAGGTAATATAGCTACTTTTTACTTTCCTGGTTTGAGGAAACCAGCAGCTAGTCCTTTCTTTTTTTAAGCATATATGACATTTTTTTAAATATAAATTTATTTATTTTAATTGGAGGCTAATTACTGTACAATAGTCTTTTCATTTAATTTGTGGTTTCCATTGAATATGAAACTGTGATCTAAGTGACCCAACCTTATCAGGTATCTTCTTTTTTCCAGATTTAAGTCCTTTTTGGTCAGGTATGTATAATTAACCTATACTAAATAGTTTAGTATCAAATTACTTTTGTTCCTTTGCAGCTTTAAAATCTTTTATTATTTTCACAGATTATATGCTAGTACACTGCATTCCCATTAACTTAGATTTATAATTTTACCTTGTGTACTTCTCTTACATTTTAAATGCCAAAGGAAAAGAAAAGATTAGAAAACAAAAATAAGGAGTTTCCTGGTAGTCCAGTGGTTAGGAGTTAGTGTTCTCACTACTGTGGCTGGGATTCAATCCCTGGTCTGACATGTATACTAAAATCCTGCTAGCAAATATGTATGACTTGCGTAGTGGCTCAGTGGTAAAGAATCCTTCTGCCAATTCAGGAACCACGGGTTCAAACCCTGGGTTGGGAAGATCCCCTGGAGAAGGAATTGTCAACCCACCCCCGTATTCTTGTCTGGAAAATCCCATAGACAGAGGCGCCTGGCAGTGTATACAGTCCTTAGGGTTGCAAAAGAGCTGGCTAGGACTTAGTAACTAAACTCACACACACACACAAACACACTGTATATATTTATTATTATGGCATTTAAATGTATCTATGGAGTTACCTTTATCTTTGTTTTTTATTTCTTCATATGACTTCAAGTTATTGATTAGTGTCTTCATTTCACCTTGGAGGATTCCCTTTTACATTTCTGTTATGCTAGGTCTTTTAATAACAAACTTCATTTGTTTTCTTTTCTAGGAATGTCTTAGTTTCTCCTTCATTTTTGAAAGAGTCTAGCTGGATGTGGAATCCTTGGTTGATAGGTTTTCTTTTTCTTTTAGAATTTTAAAGGTTTCAGAAGAGAAATCACCTGCAAATTGTATTGAGCTACTTTGTATATGATAATGTGTATTGATGCTTAAAAGATTCTTGCTTCGTGGCTCTTGTAAGTTTGATTATAAACTTTAGTGTGACATTGTTTTCCTGGTTTTCATCAGTTCATTGTACTTAGTTCTTTTTATCCCTTTCATATTTAAAGATGTCCATCAAATATCCTCATATTTAGGGGAGTTTATTTAAAGTCTTTCCTAGTATATCCATTGCCTAGCCTTCATTCTAGACGACTTTAGTTTATTGCTTTTTCCTATAAATGGACATACCTCCGTTACTTTGGATGTCTCATTTTTTAATTGGTGGTGAAACTGAACATGTTGATTTTTCTGATGTATCAACATGGAAATTAGATTTCCAACGCACAGGTTTGGTTGATGGCACTTGTTGTGTACTGCTTTTTTCTTGTTTAGTGGCTTTTCTCAATTATTTTTGTAAAGTCTGTACTTTGTCATGTGTGGTCACTCACGTCTATGTTATGTTAGCTTGGTGATGATTTAGTGTTGTGACAGACTTTGTTTAAACATCTGAAAAATGCTGCCAGTCTTTGCAATTGGATTTGTCTCGAGAACTCTTCAGTGATTTTACTGCTCACAACTCTATCCTTCCCTTCCAGCTTGCAAAGGAGCCTAAAGAGACATGAATATTTAGGGTCTCAGGCCTCATCTGAATAGTCGTGTAGCTCTGCATAGGTCTGCAGGTTTCTAATTTCTCCAGTACATGTAAGACCTTTTAAAGTTCTTTCTTCCGCAATATATTTCCTTTCATATCCTTCTCCTTTCTGTGCTTCTCCATTTGTCTACTGCTTGTCCTAAGTATTGTCTATTGCCCCACGCTTTTCTGGTCAATTCTTGTGCCTTTACATATTTTTAGTAAATGTCTTTCTTCAAGACAGCCCAGCGGTGGAAACACTCCAAGGAAGTCAAGACAAAGACAAGCTCTTGCACCAACCTTTCAGCGAGCCTCCAGAGAGGTCAAACTTGACAACCACAATTCTTTGAGAGTAACTCCATATTTCCCCCTCCAGAACTCACATCACGCACCAAGATGACAAGAGCCATCTTTAAGGCAGTGTGGTTTTTAGGGGGTGGTAAGTGGGGAATTTTAAATGCCAGTCTTCTCTCACTGCAAAGTAGTCACACTTCTTTCTTCACCGAGCCAGTGTTGATTTTCTTACGTTTTCAACTAGATCTAGAGCTTGGTAAAATTGGATCCTGACACTTTATCAGCTCCTTTGTTACTTTTATGGAGGGATGGATCACTGGAGTTCCCTACTTCACCATCTTCAGTGACATCATATTTGCCACATGGTTTTACCTTTCTAGAAAGAATCATGCTTCTTCAGAAAGTACCTGCTACAACAGAGGTATATGAAGAAATAACACAAGGTCATTTACCACTTCTTTGTTTGGCTGGGTGGTTCCGCTTCTGTTCAGGCCCTGTGAACTCCAGGCAGTGGGCCTGTAAACATCTGGGTGAACCGGAGTACTTAGCACCCCTGCTCCTGTCATAATGCTACCTGGAACTGGCTTGTCTTTGATGTCCTGATGCTGCTGCCATTAAAGATCCATGTTCCCTAATACCTGGGTAGCACTTGAAAGGCTACCACCTTTTGTTCCAAAGAGCATGAGCAGGAGACAGATAGCCACCAGAGCCTGCCTTTGTCTTTCAGTGGATTTCTCTAGTCCTGTCTGCATTGGGTGGAGAACAAGGCCTTACCCATGACTTTCTTGCCTGGACCAGGAGCTGCTGGCTCAGTTCTAGTCCCTCACTCTCCACACTGTACACCAGGATTCCACCAGTGTTCAAGAATCCTGTAAGGCCATAGAGAAGACGGCAGGGAGGCCCAGCTTGGGTCTAAGCCTTTTCCAAGTCCCCACATGTGTGCTCTTCTACAACTTTTGGCCTCAAAGCAAGGAAGCTGTAAGGGTTCTGGTGTTTTGAAACAATTTCCTCATGATGGCAGTAGTGCTCCAGATATGTAGGCAGGCCAGGCCCTTGAGCCCTCATCTCCCCCCAACCAGTCTGGAAAAAACATCACCAGGAGACAAAGGCTCCAGGAAACATGGCTGCCTTGTATGTTGGAGGGTTTTAAGAGAGTTGCTTGGCTCCTCTGGTGGCACAATGGTATAGAATCTGCCTAGCAATCCATGAGATACAGGAATCACGAGTTCTATCTCTGGTTCGGGAAGATGTCGTGGGATAGAAAATAGCAACCCACTTCAGTATTCTTGCCTGGAATATTTCATGGACAAGAGAGTCTGGCTATAGTCCATGTGGTCACAAAGAGTGGGACATGACTGACCATTCAGGAAACTTGCTCATGCTGTTGTTCTCTTGCTTTTCATTTCCATGGAAATCAAAACTGAGGCCTAATTTACGTATTTCCATCAGGCATCTTCTTTTGCAAGAACTGAATTTCTACCTGACCTAGTTCTATTCTTCACTCAGCTTTACATCCCATGTATTTTTTCAAGTTATTATGTAGTCTGCTTCCCAGGGTAAGTCTCAAGGAGCCAGGCCTAGGAGAAAAAAGATCATTCCAGAACATGAAGGACAACATTAGGGCATTTTAGGCAACAACTGTTGCTGATAATTATTGAGTATTTACAGCATACCAGAAGGCAATGGCACCCCACTCCAGTACTCTTGCCTGGAAAATCCCATGGATGGAGGAGCCTGGTAGGCTGCAGTCCATGGGGTCACTAAGAGTCAGACATGACTGAGCGACTTCACTTTCACTTTTCACTTTCATGCATTGGAGAAGGAATGCATGAAACCACTCCACTTCACTTTCACTTTTCACTTTCATGCATTGGAGTAGGAATGCATGAAACCACTCCACTTTCACTTTTCACTTTCATGCATTGGAGAAGGAATGCATGAAACCACTCCACTTCACTTTCACTTTTCACTTTCATGCATTGGAGAAGGAATGCATGAAACCACTCCACTTCACTTTCACTTTTCACTTTCATGCATTGGAGTAGGAATGCATGAAACCACTTCACTTTCACTTTTCACTTTCATGCATTGGAGAAGGAATGCATGAAACCACTCCACTTCACTTTCACTTTTCACTTTCATGTATTGGAGAAGGAATGCATGAAACCACTCCACTTCACTTTCACTTTTCACTTCATGCATTGGAGAAGGAATGCATGAAACCACTCTTAGGCAACCCACTCCAGTGTTCTTGCCTGGAGAATCCCAGGGACGGGGGAGCCTGGTGTGCTACTGTCTATGGGGTCACACAGAGTCGGACACGACTGACGTGACTTAGCAGCAGCAGTAAGTATTCCACAGATTTTTGGTAAGAATTCATAGATTGATTCTTCACAGCATCCCTCTGGGTGAGTAGAGTGATTCTTGCCACTTAATACATAAGGAAATGTAGCACAGAAATTTTACAAACCTTTTCCAAGGTCACATGGCCAATAATATAGACAAAAGCAGAAGAATCAGACTTCAGTGCTCAAACTCTTAAGCACTAGAGAAATAAACTGTAAGCTCAGTTCTGGAGGACTTTGTGGAAGCCTCCAACTTTTTCTGGTTTTCTTGCATTCTCTAAGACTCAGGTGCAGAGACGATTCAGGAAAGAAGTTCAGTTCCATCTTGGATTCTTGGCATACAGGAACACAGGTAAAAATAAGTCAGAGTCTGTTGACCTTGTAATTATTAGTCCACTTGTTTTTCAGGCATAGGAAATTGTTCAGTTTCATCTAGACCTGGGTCTCTTGTGGCTGAAGCATCTGCAAGATGATTAAGTTTGTTCTGAGGGCAGTTTAGCAGTATCTGGTATGCTTGTACGTCATAGACCATGCCAGTTCTGGAGTCCCATGTAGCCTTGGCTAGCTGAATAGACTTACACATCCTAGTGAGGTTACCAAATGGAAAAGAAGACCAAGAAGTACTCGCTAGGTCTGGAAGGAGGAGGCAGCTACAGTAGATTTGTAGCTGATTATTAGGCCTAGATGAAATGCTTCATGGAGTCTTGATATTATCTCAGGTGTCACAAGAGGACAGGCCTATGAAATTCCTTCATCTCCATCCTGCTTTAGTTATGAAGCAAAAACAGAGAATGTTGATTACTATAATGTGATTAGTGGTCTTAGGTCTTAGGCGTATTACGTCTTCCCTTCTTGTGACACTTGAGAGGAGATCAAGATTCCCTCTTGGGTAGATCTTTTTTCTTTAGCTAGCCTAAGTTAGACTGGGCATATTAGCCTCTACTTCTCATTTGCCCCCTTTGTTTCCGGGCAGTGGGGCTCTATACTTTTTTCTGACTTGAGACTCAGAACAGTCAAACCAAATGCTGCTGAATTTCCCTTGGAATAGGCTTGTCCATCATGTTTTAATACTTTAGCCGAAGTAACTGAAGCCCCGTAGCATAGGGATACCATATGAAAATGTGTTAACTCTGCTTGCAAGGGGCAAGAACAGGGGACAAATGTATACAGAAGCTTACATTAGTGTTTGTGTGAGTTCTACTAGTCCAGCCCATTTTGGAAGGAAACCTAAGCCCCACCCTACAACTTTCTGTACCTTGACCTCCTGGTGAAAGTGAAAGTGTTAGTCGTTCAGTCCAGACTCTTTGAGACCCCATGGACTGTAGTCCACCAGGCTCCTCTGTCCATAGACTTCTCCAGGCAAGACCACTGGAGTGTGTAGCCAGTCTCTTCTCCAGGGGATCTTCCTGACCCAGGGACTGAACCCAGGTCTCCTGCATTGCAGGCAGATTCTTTACCAAGTGAGGTACGACATGTGGCACCTGGCTTACTCCAGGCCCCCTCACCCTGCAGATTCTAGGCCAAGATGCTCCCAACATCCAGGTCTCCGGTAAGGCTTTAGAAAAGAAAGCAAGGAGGTCCAGCTGAGGGCCCAAGCCTGTTCTGACATTCCTTGACTAGTGGAACTTAAAAGGACAGTGTAACAACGTAAGTTGTTTTGAAACTGCTTCCGCACGATGGCAGTAGTGCTCCAGCCATGTCAGTAGACCCCGCCCTTCGCTCTCTTCTCCCGCCCTTCCAGTTTGAAAAAACTTCACAAAGGGACAAAAGAACCAAGACAATTGGCTCCCTAGCATTTTGTCCAATTTGAGGAAACTTGCTCAAGCAGGTACACTTCTGCGCTTTGGTTTTCCATGAAATCAAACTGAGGCCTAAAACCACTCACCCTCATCAGACATCCTATTCTTTCAGAAATTATATCTACTTAGCCTAAGCATCGGAGAAGGCAATGGCACCCTACTCCAGTACTCTTGCCTGGAAAATCCATGGACAGAGGAGCCTGGTAGGCTGCAGTCCATGGGGCTGCTACGAGTCAGGCACCACCGAGAGACTTCACTTTCACTTTTCACTTTCCTGCATTGGAGAAGGAAATGGCAACCCACTCCAGTGTTCTTGCCTGGAGAATCCCGGGGACGGGGGAGCCTGGTGGGCTGCCGTCTATGGGGTCGCACAAAGTCGGACAGGACTGAAGTGACTTAGCAGCAGCAGCAGCCTAAGCATTTCTTGTTTTCTTCATTCAGCATTTCATATTCAGTATTTTCCATTGGTACCAAGTTTTATGTCTCAAGGGATAGTTCTGACATATCCAAATTTAAAAGGAAAAGAAATGCTGGAAGTTCAAAGTGTAGAAGAGGATACCCCTAGCCATACAGCTTATCTCTGAGGCTCTCAGAGATTCTGACTCCATTTTTTGTCTTAGCAGTCATGCCCCTGTGTTTTTGTTTTTTGTTTTTTAAACAAAATAACCTTTTTCTAAGCCCAATAGTAAGGCCTGTTTAGTGCTCTTCACTCTATTCAAAACAATGCCTCACATACAGTGACACACTTCTATACACTTCTTTCATAAAATAATTTTTTTAAATGTAACTTATGCTTATTGTTGGTCTCATTTAAGATTGCAGTAGAAGTAGTTTCCAATGTCATTAAATAACCTTTTCCTTTTACATATCTTAAGATTTTTACTTTATTATTTATTGATTTTTTTTTTTTTTTTACTATTTTTCAGTAGAAAATGCCCTTTTATTTGTAAAAGGATTGAGGAAATAAAGAAATGTTCTTAAAAAAAGAAAATCACGAATATAAATTGACTATGTCAAAATAAACACTGATTAAATTTATGGATATTCACTTCTGATTCTTTTGCTTTACACATTTACCAATCTTAGGTTCTTGTAGAACACAAGAGAACTGAATTAATTAATAAACATAAATTACGTACTAACTATATAATCTTACAATTCCCCACTTAGGGAAAGAGGTTTATTTAAAATTTCTTGAAGTACTTATATAAATTAGTTATTTGCTTGGCCCAAAAATCATGTAATATATTAAAACTGTTAGTATCTTGTAGTCCACATTGTCTATTGTCCAGTAATTTTATAAATAATGCTGCTGCTGCTGCTAAGTCACTTCAGTCATGTCTAACTCTGTGCGACCCCATAGATGGCAGCCCACCAGGCTCCCCCGTCCCTGGGATTCTCCAGGCAAGAGTACTGGAGTGAGGTGCCATTGCCTTCTCCATTATAAATAATGAAAAGTTACCAAATCTTATCTAATTTGAAATTAGGAAGCACATTTTTCCTTTGACTCAAATAGGAAAGAAAAAGGTAATTTATATAACATCCATGAAGGAATTAAAGAAGGAAGACATGAAATCACATTCTATTCTTTCTGTAGATGTTTTACACAAAAGGAAGCTTTCATCTATAAATGCCTGTGTAATGTTTTCAATTAAAGAAAGAATACCAAAAAGAATGAGTTCATTTTACTAAATATTATGAAACAACAAAAAAAATTCTCTTTAAAAGGAAAGATTGAGTCAATCATTATAAAAATAAATTCAAGGAAATAGCCAAAAATGCAATAGAAATAATAAATAAATTCTAGACTCTTTGAAAACATCAATAATAAATATCAACCTATTCTGTTTGAGAAAGAAAATGGTTATCAACACAAAGAGGACCACATCAAAACACATGGAAATTAAAATGGCAAAAACTAAAGATAAAGAGAGACTATTAAAAGCAACAAGGAAGGGTGAAGCAACAAATAACGAAGTAGAGAATACTCATAAGGCCATCAACGGACTTTTCAGTAGAAATTCTGCAGAACAGAATACAGTGGCATGATATATGTAAAGCGATTAAAGGGAAAAGCCTACAACCAAGAATACTCTACCAAGCAAGGCTCTTATTGAGATTTGATGGGGAGATCAACAGTTTCACAGACAAGTGAAAAGTAAGAGTTCAGCACCACCAAACAAGCTTTACAAGAAATGTGAAAGGAAATTCACTAAATGAAAAAGAAAAGGAAAAACGGGAAACATGACAATCATGAAATGGAAAACTTCACCAGTAAAGGCAAACATACAGAAGACATAGTAAATCATCTATGCAGAAAGCTAGTAGGAAGGATAAAAGGCAAAAGTAGTAAAATCATCTATATCCACAGTAACCAAGTAGAGATACACAAGACAGTTAAATGTAAAATATGATATCAAAAACAGGAATCATGAGGGGAGAAGAATACAAATACATGTTTGTTACAATGCATTTGAAATTAAGAAAATGGAACTTAAAACACATATATGTACATATATTCACATCTAGCTATATAAAAACCTTATGGTAACCACAAATCAAAAGCCTATGATAGGTAGATATATTAGAAGAAGGAATCCATAGGTAGTCATCAAATCACAAGAGAAGAGAACAAAAGAAGAAAGGGGAAAGACCTACATAAATAACTCCCAAACAATTAACAAAATGGTAATAAGTACATATCAATAATTGCCTTAAATGTAAATGGACTAGATGCTTCAGTTAAAAGACATGGAGTGGTTGAATGGATACAGAAACAAGACCTGTATATATGCTGCCAAGAGTAGACTCACTTCATATCTAAAGACACTGAAAAGACTGAAAGTGAGGGGATGGAAAAACATTCCATGTAAGTGGAAAGCAAAAGTAGACTTACATCAGTAAGAAGAAGATATAACAATTACAAATATATATATATATATATGTACCCAACATAGGAGCACCTATTTACGTAAAGCACATGTTAATGGATATAAAGGGAGAAATCCCCAGTAACACAATAATAGTGGGGAGACTTTAATATTCCACTTACATTAATTACAGATCATCCAGACAGAAAATCAATAAGGAAACACTGGACTCAAATGACACATTAGGCCAAATGGACTTAAGAGGTATAGAACATTCCATCCAATAGTAGCAGAATACACATTCTTTTCAGGTGCACATGGAACATTCCTAGGATCACATGTTAGGCCAGCCAAAATAAATTGAAGAATTTATTTAAACCTGTAAGAAAAAACTGCAAAAACATAAATGCATGGGGACTAAACAACATGCTACTAAAGGGATCATGAAGCAATGAAAAAAAGACATCAAACAACATGTGGAGACCTATGAAAACACACTGATCGAAAACCTATGGGATGTAGCAAAAACAGTTCCAAGAGGGAAGTTTATGCTGATACAAGCCTACCTCAGAGAAACAAGAGAAATCTCAAAACCTTCCACCTAAGGGAAAAAGAACAAATTAAACCCAAAGTTAGAAACAAAGAAATCATAAAGATCAGAGCAGAAATAAGTGAATTAGAGATTAAAAAAAATAGAAATGGTCAGTGAAACTGAGAGCTGGTTCTTCGAGAAGATAAACAAAACGGTTAACCTTCAGCAAGACTCTTCAAGAAAAAAGAGAAAGGGACCAAATAAATACAATTAGAAATGAAAAAGGAGAAGTTAAAAATAACACCACAGATGTACAAAGGATTATAAGAGACTGCTACCAACAACTATATGCCAATAAAATGGACAAACTAGAAGAAGCAGACAAATTCCTAGAAATGTCCAATCTCCCAAGCTGAACCAGGAAGAAATAGATAGTATGAACAGACCAATTTCCATTCCTGAAATTGAATCAATACTCAATAAGCAAAATACCAGGACCAGATGGCTTCACGGGTGAGTTCTAGCAAACATTTAGAGAAGCGTTAACCCCTATCCCTCTGAAATTATTCCAAAAAATTGTAAAGGAAGGAATACTTTTGAACTCATTCTATGAAGACAGCATCATCCTCATATCAAACTCAGAAAAGAAATTATACACCAAATATCAACGATGAACATAATGTAAAGTTGTTAACAAAATAGTAGCAAACCAAATCCAACAATACATTAAAAGGATCATTTACCCTGATCAAAGGGGATTTAATCCAGCAATGCAAGGATGGGTCAGTATATGCAAATCAATCAGTGTGACACACTACCTTAACAAATAGAAGAATAAAAATGTGTGATAACAGATGCAGAAAAGTTTTTTTTTTTTTTTTTTACAGAATTCAATATTCATGTACAATAAAATCTCCACAAATTCTGTGTAGAGGGAACATACCTTAATATAATAAAGGCCACATATGATAAACCCATAGGTAACATCATACTTAATGGTGAAGTGCTGAAAGTATTTTCTCTAAGATGAGAATCAGGATAAGGATGCTCACTCATGCCACTTTTATTCAAGATAGTTTTGGAAGTCTTAGCTGTGGCAGTCAGAGAAGAAAAAGAAATAAAAGGAATCCAAATTGAAAAGGAAGAAATTGAAATTTCACTGAACGTAATGATACTATATATGAAAAATTCTAAACATGCCACAAAAACCTACCAAAGTGCATCAATAAATTCAGTGAAGTTTCAAGATGCAAATGTAATATGCTTTAAATCTGTTACATTTCTGTATACTAACAGCAAACTTCAAGAAAGAAAAGTTAAGGAAACAATCCCATTTTCAATTGTGTAAATAGAATAAAATACCTTGGAAATAAAATACCTGTACTCCAAAAGCTGTAAGACACTAATGAAAGAAATTGAAGATGATAGAAAAAGATGGAAAGATATACTGTGTTCATGGTTTAGAAGAATTGCTGCTGCTGCTGCTAAGTCACTTCAGTCGTGTCCGACTCTGTACAACCCCATAGATGGCAGCCCACCAGGCTCCCCCGTCCCTGGGGTTCTCCGGGCAAGAACACTGGAGTGGGTTGCCACTTCCTTCTCCAATGCATGAAAGTGAAAAGTGAAAGTGAGGTCACTCAGTTGTGTTCAACTCTTCGCAACCCCATGGACTGCAGCCTACCAGGCTCCTCCACCCATGGGATTTTCCAGGCAAGAGTACTGGAGTGGGGTGCCATTGCCTTCTCCATTAGAAGAATTAATATTGTTAAAATGATCATACTACCCAATGCAATCTACAGATTCAGTATAATCCCTATCGAAATGCCAGTGGAATTATTTGCAGGACTAGAACAAATAATTTAAAATATCTATGAATATAAAGTAGCCAAGCAGTCTTTAGAAAGAAGAACAGAGCTGGAAGAATCGTGTTCCCTGATTTCAGATGACACTACAAATATACAGTAATCAAAATAGGCACAAAAACAGAACAATGGAACAGAATAGAGACCCAGAAATAAACCCACACACTTGTGGTCAATTAATCTGTCAAAAGAGACAATAATATAAAATAGAGAAAAGGCAGACTCTTCAGTAAGTGATGGTAGGAAAACTGGAAAAGTTTGTTACATGTAGAAGAACATTAATTAGAACATTTTCCACACCATATACAGAAATAAACCCCAAATGGATTAAAGACCAGAAACCATAAGATTCCTAGATGTAATCATAGGCAGAACATTCTTTGACAAAAATCATAGGGATTTTTTTGATCTGTCTACTAAAGTAAAGGAAGTAAAAGCAAAAATACACAAATGGAACATAGTCAGATATAAAACTTTTGCACAGCAAAGAAAACCCTCAACCAAATGAAAAGATAGCCTACTGAATGAGAAAATATTTGCTATTGATATGACCAACAACTTCATGGCAAATAGATGGGGAAACAATGGAAACAGTGAGAGACTTTATTTTTTCGGGGGCTCCAAAATCAGTGCAGATGGTGACTGCAGCCATGAAATTAAAAAAGACGCTTGCTCCTTGGAAGAAAAGCTGTGACCAACCTAGACAGCATATTAAAAAGCAGAGACATTACTTTGCCAACAGAGGTCTGTCTGGTCAAAGTAGTCATGTATGGATGTGAGAGTTGGACTATAAAGAAAGCTGAGTGCTGAAGAATTGATGCTTTTGAGCTGCGGTGTTGGAGAAGACTCCTGAGAGTTCCTTGGACTGCAAGGAGATCAAACCAGTCAATCATTAAGGAAATCAGTCCTGAATATTCATTGGATGCTGAAACTCCAATACTTTGGCCACCTGATGCAAAGAATGGAGTTATTGTAAAAGACCCTGATGCTGGGAAAGATTGAAAGTGGGAGGAGACTGGAATGACAGATGATGAGATGGTTGGATGGCCAACTCTATGGACATGAGTTTGAGCAAGTTCCGGGAGTTGGTGATGGACAGGGAAGCCTTGTGTGCTGCAATCCATGGGGTTGCAAAGAGTCGGACATGACTGAGCGACTGAATTGATGACCAATAAGCGTTAATATCTAGCATATATAAACACCTCATACAACTCAATGCCAAATAAATAAATAAATAATCGGATTAAAAAATTGGTAGAAGTCCTGAACAGACATTTCCCCAAAGAACACATACAGATGGCCAACATGCCCATGAAAAGATGCTCAATATTATTAATCATCAGAGAAATGCAGATTCTCTGATGAGATACCACAATGAGATATCACCACACATCTGTTAGAATGGCTGTTATCAAAAAGAACACAAATAACAAATGTTGCCAAGGATGTAGAGAAAAAAGAACACTCATACACTGTTTCTGGGAATGTAAACTGATGCAGACTCTGGAAAACAGTATAGAAGTTTATGAAAAAACTAAAAATAAAATCATATGACTCAGTAATTTTATTCATGGGCATTTATCCAAAAAAAGTGAAAATACTAATTCAAAAATATACATGCACTCCAATGTTCTAGCACCATTATTTACAATTGCTAACATAGACGCAACCCAAATGTTCATCAACACATGGATGGACAAAGAAGATGTGCCCTACACACACACAATGGATTACCACTTGCTCATAAAAAAGAATGAAATTTTGCCATTTTCAGTAACGTGGATAGACTTGGAGGGTATCATGCTAATTGAGATAAGTCAGGCAATGACAAAATAATGTGTATCACTTATATATGGACTCTAAAAATGAAAACTAGTGAATATAACAAAAAGGAAACAGACTCACAGATGTAGAGGAGAAATTAGTATCAGTGCAGAGAGGGAAAGGATAAAGGGACAAGACAGGAGTAGGGGATTAACAGGTACAAACTACTATGTATAAAATAAATAAGCTACAAAGATATACAACACAGGGAATATAGTCCATATTTTATAAGAATTATAAATGGAGTATAACCTTTAATAATTGAATCACTATGTTGTACATATGTAACAATAGTCTACATCAACTATATCTCAAGAAAATATAGAAAGAGACAGTAGCCAATAGGTATATGAAAACATGCTCAATATCACTAATCATCAGGGAAATGCAAATTAGGACCACAATAAGATATCACCTCACATCTGTTAGGATGGCTGTTTTCAAAAAGACAACATGGCGGACTGAAAAACTACCTTTCTCTACTTTAATCTACAACCACTAAAACATTCACAATTTAAGATGCTTTTGCCCAACACAACAGGAAGCAAGAGAATTGCACACATCTGTACATCTGAAGGTATATATACTAGAACATGGAGAGGAGGCAGAACCTGAGGAACAGGGAAGTTGGTGCCTGTAATCCCAGCCCTCTGAAAGCAGCAGATGAATCTGTGTCTTTAGAGAACCCAGTATCAACAGGGAAGGCAGTGCATAAGACTCTAGCCTCCCAAGGGTTACAGGTAACTGGGGAGCCATGGCAGTGGGGACTGGGACCCCATCCCTCCAGTTTCTAAGACACGCACAACCCTAGCCTCTAAACTGCCATCTGCAGAGGTGGATACTGCAAACCTTATGCCAGACATGGTAGAGGCACTTGTCTGATCCTGTCTCCTCCCTCACTGACTCCCTTCCCCCATGGTACAGCTTGCAAATCAGGGGATCCTGGGCACAAGGGGAGAGCCCACAATCCCTGTGATGAGAGTGGCTCTGGCAGAATCAAGACAACAAAGACCTTGGAGGTACAAGAAGCAACAACAAGGGTATGGAGCCACACCTCTAACAAAGACATTGAAGGCTGGAAAGTCAACTCTCAAATATAACCAGAAGCAGCACAGGTAAGAGAAACAAAAACTTGTGTTACATTGCCACTTACTGGGAAGCAAAGCACTCTTAACTTCTAATGTATCATTTAACTTCAGATGTATTGGCAAGGGGACAATTCATCAAGCACCATGAAGAATCACAGTAACAGAATATACCAACAAAAGAAAGTGACAGTTCTCCAGAAGCCATACTTAAAGTCATGGAATATTGTGATCTGAGAGAACTTACAATACCTGTCATGAAGAAACCCAACAAACTACAAGAAAACCCAGAAAGGTAGTTGAATGAGCTCAAAATCAATGAACAGAAGGAATACTTTACCAAATAGATTGAAACCCTGAAACAACAAACAAGTTCTGGAATGGAAGAATGTAATAAGGTGAAGAATACACAAGAAATCATTGGAAATAGAGCCGACCATATGGAAGGGAGAATTAGCAAGGTCAAAGATAGAAATCTAGAAATAATACAAGTAGAAGAGAAAAGAAAGATAAGCTATTTTAAAGTGAGGGATTTCTACATAAGCTATCTGACTTTTTATGAAGGAGAATATTTTGTAATGGGTATCCCAGAAAAAAGAGGGAGAAGGGAGCAGAGAGTTTGTTTAAAGAAATAATGACTGAGAACTTTTGAAGCCTGGGGAAGGAGCTAGATACACAAGTTCATGAAGCTAAGAGAACATCTAATTACTCAGTGCAAAAAGGCCTTCAAAACATGTCATACTGAAACTGTCAAAAGTCAGTGGATTGTAAAGGCAGACAGAGAAAAAAAGATGGTAGACTACAAAGGAATCCCCATTAGGCTATCAGCAGAAGCTACAGACCAAGAAGGAATAGAATGACATTCTCATAATCCTGAAAGATAAAAGCTGTCACTGAAGAATACTCTATCCAGCAAAGTTATCATTCAGATATGATGGAGAAATGAAAACTTTCTCAGACAACAAAAGCATAGGTAATTCATCAATGCTGGCCTGCCTTACAAGACATAGTGAAAGGAGTTCTTCTACCAGAAGTGAAAAGGCAAAAATACACAAAACATCGAGTAGGCAGAATCTGAAAGTTGAAACTCTTTATCAGAAAAAGTTTTTTTTTAACACTTTAGAATAGTATAAAGGTTAAAGGGGAAGAAAGGGCAAACAACTATAGCTATCTCAGTTTGGTAACAGACTCATAACTTAAAAAGGGATACTTTGAGACAACAAAAATGCAAAAGGGGAAGAAAAAATGGATGGAACCCATATAGGTAAGTGAAGACGCTGTCAACAGAAAAGGGACTATTTTATCTATGAGATATTTTAAACTAAACTCATAGGAACCACAAAACCTAGAACAGAGACATGAAACATACAAAAGAGGAATCTGAGTTAAAACATCTTGGAAAACCACCAAACCAAAATGGCAGACAGAAAAAAAGGAAAAAGAACAACTGAGATACAGTGTAACCAGAAAGCAAAAATAAAATGTTAGTACTAAGTTCTTGTTGCTGCTGCTGCTGCTAAGTCGCTTCAGTCATGTCTGACTCTGTGCGACCCCATAGACGGCAGCCCACTAGGCTCCTCTGTCCCTGGGATTCTCCAGGCAAGAATACTGGAGTGGGTTGCCATTTCCTTCTCCAATGCATGAAAGTGAAAAGTGAAAGTGAAGTCGCTCAGTCGTGCCCCACTCTTAGCGACCCCATGGACTGCAGCCCACCAGGCTCCTCCATCCATGGGATTTTCCAGGCAAGAGTACTGGAGTGGGGTGCCATTGCCTTCTCCTTATGTACCAGCAATTACTCTAAATGTAAATGGATTGAATTCACCAATCAAGAGACATGGAGTAGTTGAATGAATTTAAAAATAAGACCTAACTATTAATACATGCTGCCTCCAGGAGACATTGACAACAACACAATAATAACAGGGGATTTTACCCCCACTCTCCAACTTACATCAATGGACAGATCATCCAGATAGAAAGTCAACAGGGAAACAGTGGCTTTAAATGAAATATTAGATCAGATGGATGTGATACATTTGCACAGAGCATCCCATCCGAATGCACTTTCTTCTCAAGCACACATGGAACATTTTAAAGTATAGATCATATGTTTGGACACAGAACAATATTCAGTACATTTAAGAATACTGAAATTGCATCAAACAGCTTTTACAAGCACAGTGGTATGAAACTGGAAATCAGCTATGAGAAGAAAGCTGGAAGAAACCATACATAGGTGGAGACTGGACAACATGATACCGAACAACTATTGGGTTAATAAAGAATTTAAAGGAGAAATTAACAAATACCCAAATACAAGCCAAAATGAAAATACAATATACCAAAATCTATGGGATCCAGCAAAAGTGGTACTAAGAAGTAAGTTTATAGTAATATGGGCCTACCTCAAGAAACAAGAACAATATCAAATAAATAATCTAATTTTAAACCTAGAGGAACTATAAAAAGAAGACAAATGAAGCCTAAAGTTAATAGAAGGAGTGAAATAATAAAAATCAGAGTGGATCAATGAAATGAAGTACTGGTTCTTTGAGAAGATAAAATTGACAAACCTTTATCTAGATTCACTGAGGAAAAAGAGATAGCTCTGGTAAATAAAATCAGAAATGGAAGAGAATCAATACAGTGGATACAACAGAAGTAGAAAGGAGTTTTAGAGAATACTAGGAACAACTATATGTCAACAAATTGTACCATGTAGAAGAAATGGGCAAATTCTTATACAACCTTCCAAGACTGAATCATGAAGAAATAGAAAATCTGAAGACTTGTATCACTGATCAATATGACTTCACAGAGATTGAAACAATAATCAAAATCTCCCCTCAAACAATAGTCCAGGACCAGAGAGCTTCACAGGTGAATTCTACCAAACATTCAAAGACAATTTAATGCCTATCCTTCTGAAACTATTTCAAAAGAAGTGAAGAGAAAGGAATGATTCCAAAGTCATTCTATGAGCTAAGCATTAACCTGATACCCAAACCAGCTAAAGACATTGCAAAAAGAAAAAAATTACAGGCCAGTATCTATCATGAATGTAGATGCAAAAATCCTCAACAAAATAGTAACAAACTAAGCAAAAATTCATTGATAGGTTCATACACCGTAATCAAGTGGGATTTATTCCAGGAATTGAAGAATGGTTCAATATCTGCAAATCAATCAACATGATACATTACATTAATAAAATGAAGGACAAAACCCATATGATCATCTGAATTAGATGCAGAAAAGGCATTTGACAAAATTTTATGATAAAAACTCTCAATAAAGTAGGTATGGAAAGGATTTATCTCAACATAAGAAAGTCCATATACAAGAAACCATAACTAAACCCTAAAACTCCACCAAAAACTATTCAGATCAGATCAGATCAGTCGCTCAGTCGTGTCCAACTCTTTGCGACCCCATGAATCGCAGCACGCCAGGCCTCCCTGTCCATCACCAACTCCCGGAGTTCACTCAGACTCACATCCATTGAGTCAGTGATGCCATCCAGCCATCTCATCCTCTGTCGTCCCCTTCTCCTCTTGCCTCCAATCCCTCCCAGCATCAAAGTCTTTTCCAATGAGTCAACTCTTTGCATGAGGTGGCCAAAGGACTGGAGTTTCAGCTTTAGCATCATTCCTTCCAAAGAAATCCCAGGGCTGATCTCCTTTAGAATGGACTGGTTGGATCTCCTTGCAGTCCAAGGGACTCTCAAGAGTCTTCTCCAACACCACAGTTCAAAAGCATCAATTCTTCGGTGCTTAGCCTTCTTCACAGTCCAACTCTCACATCCATACATGACCACAGGAAAAACCATAGCCTTGACTAGACGGACCTTTGTTGACAAAGTAATGTCTCTGCTTTTGAATATGCTATCTAGGTTGGTCATAACTTTCCTTCCAAGCAGTAAGTGTCTTTTAATTTCATGGCTGCAGTCACCACCTGCAGTGATTTTGGAGCCCAGAAAAATAAAGTCTGACACTGTTTCCACTGTTTCCCCATCTATTTCCCACAAAGTGATGGGATCGGATGCCATGATCTTTGTTTTCTGAATGTTGAGCTTTAAGCCAACTTTTTCACTCTCCACTTTCACCTTCATCAAGAGGCTTTTTAGTTCCTCTTCACTTTCTGCCATAAGGGTGGTGTCATCTAGAACCAATCAATTCAGTAAAGTTTCAGTGTGCAACTTTTGAAATGTTTATGCCTAGAGTGAACTATGAAAAAGAGAAGTTAAGAAAGCATACCATTCACAATTGCAACACAAAGAATAAAATACCTGGGAATAAATTTAACCATGAAGGTGAAAAACCTATACACTGAAAACTATAAGACATTGTTGAAAGAAATTGAAGAAGGCACAAATAAATGGAAAGATATCCACACTCATGAATTTGAAGAATTAACATTGTCAAAATATTCATATACCTAAAGCAATATGCATATTCAATACAATGTCTACCAAAATCCCAAAAATGTATTTCACAGAAATAGAACTATTTCTATGGAACTGCTGCTACTGCTAAGTCTCTTCAGTCGTGTCCGACTCTGTGCGACCCCATAGACGGCAGCCCACCAGGTTCCCCCGTCCCTGGGGTTCTCCAGGCAAGAACGCTGGAGTGGGTTGCCATTTCCTTCTCCAGTGCATGAAAGTGAAAAGTGAAAGTGAAGTCGCTCAGTCGTATCTGACTCTTTGCGACCCCATGGACTGCAGCCTACCAGGCTCCTCCATCCATGGGATTTTCCAGGCAATAGAACTATTTCCAATAGAACTAAAATTTCTATGGAACCACAAAAGATCCTATGTAACAATTCTGAGGGGGAAAAAAAGAACAAATTTGGAGATATCACACTCTTTCAAAGCCATAGAAATCAAAACAGCATGGTATTACCAGAAAAACAGATACACATATCAGTGGGACAAAACTGAGAGTCCAGAAATAAACCCATGTATTTGTATGGAAAATTAATTTAGGACAAAGGAGCAAAGAAAATATAATGGAAAAAAGGCTAGTGTCTTCAGTAGGTGGTACTGGCAAAACTGTAGAGTCATGCAAAAAAAATGAAGCTCAACTACTGTCTCATATACAAAAGTCAACTGACATCATATATTTATCTTTCTCTGGCTGACTTGCTTAACTTAGTATAATAATCTCTAGTTCCATCCATGTTGCTGCAAATGGCATTTTTTATGGCTGAGTAATATTCCATTGTATTCATATACCATATCTTTATCCATTCATCTGTTGATGGGCACTTAGGTTGCTTAAATGTTTTGTCTATTGTAAATAGTGCTGCCACAGACATTGAGGTGCATGAGTTTTCTCCAGATATATGCATCAGAAATGAGAAAGGGGTAATTATAACTGATACCACAGAAATACAAAGAATCATAAGAGACAAGATGGGCAACAGTGTTAAGGGAAGTCACTTCTGTCATGATCTTGTTTCTCTGTGTAATTTCCATAACTATGATAATTTGAGACACTTCGCTAAAAAACTTGATCCTCGAAGAGCAGGATCTACAAGTAACTACATCCCAATAAAATGAACAACCTAGAAGAAATGGACAGATTCTTAGAAAGGTACAATTTCCCAGGAAGAAACAGAAAATATGAACAAACTTATTACCAATACTAAAATTGAATCTGTAACTTAAAAACTCCCAACAAAAGTCTATGGACAGATGGCTTCACAGGTGAATTTTATCAAACATTTAGAGGAGAGTTAACACCTATCCTTCTAAAACTGTTTCAAGATATTGCAGAAGAAGGAACACTTCTGAACTCATTTTATGAGGTCACCATTATTCTGATACCTAAACCAGACAAAGATAGCACACACACACACACAAAACTATGGGCCAATATCAGTGATTAACATAGATGCAAAAATCCTCAAGAAAGTACCAGCAAACAAAATTCAGAAATACATTAAAAGAATCATACACCATAATCAAGTGGGATTTATCCCAGGGCTGCAAGGATTTTTCAATATCTGCAAATCAATCAGCGTGATACACCACATTAACAAGTTAGAGTATAAAAACCACATGATCACCTCAATAGGTGCAGAAAAGATTTTGGTAAAATTCTACATCTATTTATGATAAAAAAACTCTCCAGAAAGTGGGCATAGAGGGGACATACCTCAACATAGTAAAGATAAATGGAATGAAAACCCACAGCTAACATCATACTCAACAGTGAAAAGCTGAAAGCATTGTCAAGTATTATTCACAATAGCCAAATGGTAGAAGCAACCCAAATGTCCACTGACAGATATACATGCAATGGCACATTATTCAGCCCAGACTTAAAAAGAAATAAAATTTTGAGATGTACTATCATATGGATGAAACCTGTAGACATTGTGCTAAGTCACATAAATGTCACAGGACTTCCCTGGTGGTCCAGTGGTTAAGAATCCAGGTGCTAAGCAGGAGACACGGGTTTGATCCCTGGTCCGGGAAGATTGCATATGCTGCAGGGCAACTAAGCCTGTGTGCCACAATTACTGAGGCTTGTGCACCCTAGAGCCCATGCTCTGCAACAAGACAAGCCACTGCAATGAAAAGCCCATATATATGGGATCATGTACCACAACTGGAGAATAGCTTCTGCTTGCCACAACTGGAGAAAGTCTGCATGCAACAATGAAGACCCAGTGCAGCCAAAGATAAACAATTAAATTAAAAAATAAGATTCAGAAAAAAGAGTCATATAGAGAAGTTAAATTCATAAAAATAGAAAGTAGAATGATGGTTGCCAGAGGCTGCGGAAAGGAGAGATCAGGAGTTTGTGATTCATGGATATGAAATAATTCTGGCAGTTGGTTGCATATCAGTGTGAATACACTTAACAATACTTAACTGTACACTTGATGATAGTTAGGATAGTAAGTTTTATGTTATATGTATTTTACCCTGAATAAAAAGTTGCAGCATTATTTACAATAGTCAAGATATGAAAGCAACCTAAGTGTCCATCCACAGATGAATCTATATGAAGATATGGTATATATATTACAATGGCATAATAGCCAGAAAAAAGAATGAAATCTACCATTTTTGACAACGTGGATGGACCTGGAGGGCATTATGTAAGTGAACTAAGTCAGGTAAAGATGAATATTGTATTACTTATATGTGGAATCTAAAAATAAATCAAGTGAACAAACTAATAAAAATATCCAGAAACAGATTCATAGATACAGAGAATAAACCAGTGGTTGCCAGAGGGAAGGTATGTGAGCAATGGATGAAATAGGTAAAGTAGATTAAACAGTACATAAGTCAACTATAAGTAGATAACAGGGATGTCATGTACACATAATGAATATAGCCAATAATATTGTAACAGCTTTGTATGGTTACAGATGGTAACTGGTCTTAGATCATTTCATAATGCATAAAAATATTGAATCACTATGTTGTACACCTGAAGCTAATATAATATTGTATGTTCATTATAACAATAAAAAGTCATGCTTATCCATCAAGACCACTGAATTGAAATCATGTTTAGGTGATTTGAAAGCATAACAAGGTGAGAAAATTGCTTTAGCACTCATTTTGTATTGTTTACTCTAAGTACAGATACTATATTTTCTTTATTATGTATTATTTTGTAGACTTAAATTTGAATATAATTTTCATTAGCACCTAAGATATAAACACTAATTAGAAATATCAATTCACCCGGTCTGAATTAAAAGGGAACACAGTAAGTCATACATATTCTTCAAGAGAATTAGTCATTTTACTCCAGCTCTTGCTGACTCATAGATTGGAGTAAAAAATGCCAAGTAGATTAGTGGGGACAAATAGAGATTTCAGATATGGATCCAAGTATTGATATATATGGATTAATGATTAATACATGACAAAAGTCAACATTAAAAGAAAGCTAAGATAATGGCATCTGGTCCCATGACCTCATGGCAAATAGAAGGAGCAAAAGTGGAAGCTGTGACATATTTTATTTTCTAGAGGCTCCAAAAACACTGCAGATGGGGACTGTAGCCATGAAATTAAAAGACGCTCCTTGGAAGGAAACCTATGACAAAACTAGACAACGTATAAAAAAGCAGAGACATCACTTTGCCAACAAGGATCTGTATAGTCAAAGCTATGGTTTTTTTCAGTAGGCATGTATGGATGTGAGAGTTGGACCAGAAAGCAAACTCCAGGAGATAGTGAAGAATACAGGAGCTGGCATGCTACAGTTCATAGGGTCGCAGAGTCGGACATGACTTTGCAAGGGAGCAACCACATAACAAAAGAAGTGTGCAGTGTCTGTCAGTAAAGAGTGTTTTTTATAAATAATACTGGAAAAATTGGAAATTCACGGAGCAAAACTAAACCAGCCCCTTTCCTCATGTTTTGTGTGGAAGTAACATAAGCTGGATTAATACCTTAAGTAAAACAATGCAATATGAAGGAAAAATGTGGTAGTCTTTAAAAGAAAAGCAGGGTAGTCTTTAAATAGGCAAGACCTTTATAAGATAAGTAACCCTAAAGTCACATATACATACTGCTTCTACTGCTGCTGCTGCTAAGTCGCTTCAGTCGTGTCCGACTCTGTGCGACCCCATAGACGGCAGCCCACCAGGCTCCCCCGTCCCTGGGATTCTCCAGGCAAGAACACTGGAGTGGGTTGCCATTTCCTTCTCCAATGCATGAAAGTGAAAAGTGAAAGTGAAGTTGCTCAGTCGTGTCTGATTCTTAGCGACCCCATGGACTGCAGCCTACCAGTACTATGTATGAAATAGATAACTAGTAAGCACCCAGTGTATAGAACAGGGAACTCTACTCAATACTCTGTACTGACCTATATGGGAAAAGAATGTAAAAAAAAAAAAGAGTAGATATATGTATATGTATAACATATATGTTTATGTATAACATATAGGACTTTGCTATACAGCAGAAACTAACATTGTAAATCAACTATACTCCAATAAAAATTAACCCCTCTCCAAATAAACTAAACTAAGTCCTCTGTAGAAACAAACAGCAAAAAGAAATCACTAAAGACAAAACCAAATGAGAAACAATAAACTGAAATATATGGCACATGTGTCAGCCAAAGATTAAATATATCTTGATCAGAGTAAATCAAACGAATGAATAGAAAAATGCATGATGTACAGGCAATTCCCGGAAGAGAAAATAAAGATGTCCAATAAACATGCACAAATTCTTAACTTTATTATTGGTGAGGGAGCTGCAAAATGAAGCACCAGCCACCAAAGGAGCAAATTCCCTGCTGGTGAAGATGGAGAGGGAAAGAGCCGGCCACACACTGCTGGTGGGTGTGTGGGGTATAAACTGCTAAAAGCTTTTAATGAGATAGTTATGATAATGTTTAGTAATAGTATAAAACATTTTCTTTTACTCAGCACACACACTTTGGGGAATCAGTCCTTTGGGATCAAAAGCATCAATGCACAAAGATATATGCACAAAATGTTTATTTCAGCTTTACTTGTACTGTCAAAAAAAAAAAAAAAAAAAAAAAAAAGAAAGAAAGAAACTGAAACCAAACTGAAGTTTCACCCAAAAGAGAAAGGAATAGCTGAATAAAGTGTGATACATTGCCGCTATCGATTACTATGCAACTTGGGGCTAGTGCACTGAGACGACCCAGAGGGATGGTATGGGGAGGGAGGAGGGAGGAGGGTTCAGGATGGGGAACACATGTATACCTGTGGCGGATTCATTTTGATATTTGGCAAAACTAATGTAATTATGTAAAGTTTAAAAATAAAATAAAATTAAAAAAAAAGCAATTATATATATATAGTTGACTCGGATAGATGTCCATCATATAGTAAATGAGAAAAACAAGTCACGGAGTAAATGATTGCACTTTTCTGAAAACAACCAAGCAACCACCCATTTCTGTTTATATAACATTTTGTTCATCACTTCAAAGAAATGGACAAATGACTTTCTTCATACATCTATTAAAACATATATACTTTTTCAATTACATTATTAAATAAATAAAATTAAATGTTACACACTTGTCTTTATGTTTCTTTCTTTCTTTCTTTTTTTTTTTTTTAAGTTCGAGTTATCATTGAGTATCAAAGATGGAGAAGCTCTATACAGTCAGCAAAAACAAGACCGGGAGCTGACTGTGGCTCAGATCATGAACTCCTTGTTGCCAAATTCAGACTTAAGTTGAAGAAAGTAGGGAAAACCACTAGATCATTCAGGTATGACCTAAATGAAATCCCTTATGATTATACAGTGGAAGTGAGAAATAGATTTAAGGGACTAGATCTAATAGAGTGCCTGATGAACTATGTATGGATGGAGGTTCGTGACATTGTACAGGAGACAGGGATCAAGACCATCCCCATGGAAAAGAAATGCAAAAAGGCAAAATGGATGTCTGAGGAAGCTTTACAAATAGCTGTAAAAAGAAGAGAAGTGAAAAGCAAAGGAGAAAAGGAAAGATATAACCATTTGAATGCAGAGTTCCAAAGAATTAGCAAGGAGAGATAAGAAAGCCTTCCTCAGTGATCAGTGCAAACAAATAGAAGAAAACAACAGAATGGGAAAGACTAGAGATCTCTTCAAGAAAATTAGAGATACCAAGGGAACATTTCATGCAAAGATGGGCTTATTAAAGGACAGAAATGGTATGGACCTGACAGAAGTAGAAGATATTAAGAAGAGGTGGCAAGAATACACAGAGTTCAGTTCAGTTCAGTTCAGTCCCTCAGTCATGTCCGACTCTCTGCGATCCCATGAATCTCAGCACAACAGGCCTTCCTGTCCATCACCAACTCCCAGAGTTTACCCAAACTCATGTCCATCGAGTCAGTGATGCCATCCAGCCATCTCATCCTGTCGTCCCCTTCTCCTCCTGCCCCCAATCCCTCCCAGCATCAGGGTCTTTTCCAATGAGTCAACTTTTCACATGAGGTGGCCAAAGTATTGGAGTTTCAGCCTCAGCATCAGTCCTTCCAATGAACACCAAGGACTGATCTCCTTTAGGATGGACTGGTTGGATCTCCTTGCAGTCCAAGGGACTCTCAAGAGTCTTCTCCAACACCACAGTTAAAAAGCGTGTTCAAAAGCTTTCTTCAAAGTCCAACTCTCGCATCCATACATGACCACTGAAAAAACATGGCCTTGACTAGACGGACCTTTGTTGGCAAAGTAATGTCTCTGCTTTTGAATATGCTATCTAGGTTGGTCATAACTTTCTTTCCAAGGAGTAAGCGTCTTTTATTTATTTATTTTTTAATTTAATTTTATTTTTAAACTTTACAATATTGTATTAGTTTTGCCAAACATCGA
Organism: Bubalus bubalis; assembly: GCF_019923935.1. Lineage (NCBI taxonomy): Eukaryota > Metazoa > Chordata > Mammalia > Artiodactyla > Bovidae > Bubalus > Bubalus bubalis. Next base: position 139,041,362 of record NC_059181.1, on the reverse strand, counting down.
AATGAATCCGCCACAGGTATACCCGTGCTCCCCATCCTGAACCCTCCTCCCTCCTCCCTCCCCATACCCTCCCTCTGGGTCGTCCCAGTGCACCAGCCCCAAGCATCCAGTATCGTGCATCGAACCTGGACTTGTGACTCGTTTCATACATGATATTATACATGTTTCAATGCCATTCTCCCAAATCTCCCCACCCTCTCCCTCTCCCACAGAGTCCATAAGACTGATCTATACATCAGTGTCTCTTTTGCTGTCTCATACACAGGGCTATTGTTACCATCCTTCTAAATTCCATATATATGTGTTAGTATACTGTATTGGTGTTTTTCTTTCTGGCTTACTTCACTCTGTATAATAGGTTCTAGTTTCATCCACCTCATTAGAACTGATTCAAATGTATTCTTTTTAATGGCTGGCTGCAATCACCATCTGCAGTGCTTTTGGAGCGTAAAAAAATAAAGTCTGCCACTGTTTCCCCATCTATTTGCCATGAAGTGATGGGACCAGATGCCATGATCTTCATTTTCTGAATATTGAGCTTTAAGCCAACTTTTTCCACTCTCCTCTTTCATTTTCATCAAGAGGCTTTTTAGTTCCTCTTCACTTTCTGCCATAAGGGTGGTGTCATCTGCATATCTGAGGTTATTGATATTTCTCCCAGCAATCTTGATTCCAGCTTGTGCTTCTTCAAGCCCAGCGTTTCTCATGATGTACTCTGCATATAAGTTAAATAAGCAGGGTGACAATATACAGCCTTGACATACTCCTTTTCCTATTTGGAACCAGTCTGTTGTTCCGTGTCCAGTTCTAACTGTTGCTTCCTGACCTGCATACAGGTTTCTCAAGAGGCAGGTCAGGTGGTCTGGTATTCCCATCTCTTTCAGAATTTTCCACATTTTATTATGATCCACACGGTCAAAGGCTTTGGCATACTCAATAAAGCAGAAATAGATATTTTTCTGGAACTCTCTTGCTTTTTTGATGGTCCAGCGGATGTTGGCAATTTGATCTCTGGTTTCTCTGCCTTTTCAAAAACCAGCTTGAACATCTGGAAGTTCATGGTTCACATATTGCTGAAGCCTGGCTTGGAGAATTTTGAGCATTACTTTACTAGCGTGTGAGATGAGTGCAATTGTGTGGTAGTTTGAGCATTCTTAGGCATTGCCTTTCTTTGGGATTGGAATGAAAACTGACCTTTTCCAGTCCTCTGGCCACTGCTGAGTTTTCTAGATTTGCTGGCATACTGAGTGCAGCACTTTCACAGCATCATCTTTCAGGATTCGAAACAGCTCCACTGGAATTCCATCACCTCCACTAGCTTTGTTCATAATGATGCTTTCTAAGGCCCATTTGACTTCACATTCCAGGCTGTCTGGCTCTAGGTGAGTGATCACACCATCGTGATTATCTTGGTCATTAAGATCTTTTTTGTATAGTTTTTCTGTGTATTCTTGCCATCTCTTCTTAATACCTTCTGCTTCTTTTAGGTCCATACCATTTCTGTCCTTTATTGAGCCCATCTTTGCATGAAATGTTCCCTTGGTATCTCTAATTTTCTTGAAGAGATCTCTAGTCTTTCCCATTCTGTTGTTTTCCTCTATTTCTTTGCATTGATCACTGAGGAGAAGGCTTTCTTATCTCTCCTTGCTATTCTTTGGAACTCTGCATTCAGATGTTTATATCTTTCCTTTTCTCCTTTGCTTTTTGCTTCTTTTCTTTTCACAGCTATTTGTAAGGCCTTCTCAGACAGCCATTTTGCTTTTTTCATTTCTTTTTCTTGGGGATAGTCTTGATCCCTGTCTCCTGTACAATGTCACAAACCTCCATCCATAGTTTATCAGGCACTCTGTCTATCAGATCTAGTCCCTTAAATCTATTTCTCACTTACACTGTATAATCATAAGGGATTTCATTTAGGTCATACCTGAATGGTCTAGTGGTTTTCCCTACTTTCTTCAATTTAAGTCTGAATTTGGCAATAAGGAGTTCATGATCTGAGCCACAGTCAGCTCCCGGTCTTGTTTTTGTTGACTGTATAGAGCTTCTCCATCTTTGGCTGCAAAGAATATAATCATTCTGTTTTCGGTGTTGACCATCTGGTGATGTCCATGTGTAGAGTCTTCTCTTGTGTTGTTGATAGAGAGTGTTTGCTATGACCAGTGCGTTCTCTTGGCAGAACTCGGTTAGCCTTTGCCCTGCTTCATTCTGTACTCCAAGGCCAAATTTGCCGGTTACCCCAGGTGTTTCTTGACTTCCTACTTTTGCATTCTAGTCCCCTATAATGAAAAGGACATCTTTTTTGGCTGTTAGTTCTAAAAGATCTTGTAGGTCTTCATAGAACCGTTCAACTTCAGCTTCTTCAGCATTACTGTTTGGGGCATAGGCTTGGATTACCATGATATTGAATGGTTTGCCTTGGAAACGAACAGAGATCATTCTATCGTTTTTGAGATTGGATCCAAGTACTGCATTTTGGACTCTTTTGTTGACCATGATGGCTACTCCATTTCTTCTGAGGGATTCCTGCCCTAGTAGTAGATATAATGGTCATCTGAGTTAAATTCACCCATTCCAGTCCATTTTAGTTCTCTGATTCCTAGACTGTCGACTCTCACTCTTGCCATCTCCTGTTTGACCACTTCCAATCTGCCTTGATTCATGGATCTAACTTCCAGGTTCCTATGCAATATTGCTCTTTATAGCATTGGATCTTGCTTTTATCACCAGTCACATCCACACTGGGTATTGTTTTTGCTTTGGCTCCATCCCTTCATTCTTTCTGGAGTTATTTCTCCACTGATTTCCAGTAGCATATTGGGCACTTACCAACCTGGGAAGTTCCTTTTTCAGTATCCTATCATTTTGCCTTTTCATACTGTTCATGGGATTCTCAAGGGAAGAATATTGAAGTGGTTTGCCATTCCCTTCTCCAGTGGACCACATTCTGTCAGACATCTCCACCATGACCCACCAGTCTTGGGTGGCCCCACAGGGCATGGCTTAGTTTCATTGAGTTAGACAAGGCTGTGGTCCGTGTGATCAGATTGGCTAGTTTTCTGTGATTATGGTTGCAGTGTGTCTGCCCTCTGATGCCCTCTTGCAACACCTACTGTCTTACTTGGGTTTCTCTTACCTTGGATGTGGGGTATCTCTTCACGGCTGCTCCCAGCAAAGCGCAGCCACTGCTCCTTACCTTGGAGGGGGTCGCCCCTCCTGACCTTGAACGTCAAGTAGCTCCTCTTGGCCCTGCTGTACCCATGCAGCTGCCTCTCCTTGGACTTGGGGTTGCTCCTCTCAGCTGCCGCCCCTGATCTTGGACCTGGGGTAGCTCCTCTTGGCCACTCCTGAGAACTATACAAAAAAGATCTTCATGACCCAGATAACCATGATGATGTGAGCATTCACCTAGAGCCAGACATCCTTGAATGTGAAGTCAAGTGGGCCTTAAGAAGCATCACTATGAGCAAAGCTAGTGGCGTGATGCAATTCCAGTTGAGCTATTTCAAATCCTCAAAGATGATGCTGTGAAAGTGCTGCACTCAATATGCCAGCAAATTTGGAAAACTCAGCAGTGGCCAGAGGACTGGAAAAAGTCAGTTTTCATTCCAATCCCAAAGAAAGGCAATGCCTAAGAACGCTCAAACTACTTCACAATTGCACTCATCTCACACGCTAGTAAAGTAATGCTCAAAATTCTCCAAGCCAGGCTTCAGCAATATGTGAACCATGAACTTCCAGATGTTCAAGCTGGTTTTAGAAAAGGCAGAGAAACCAGAGATCAAATTGCCAACATCCGCTGGATCATCAAAAAAGCAAGAGAGTTCCAGAAAAACATCTATTTCTGCTTTATTGACTATGCCAAAGCCTTTGACTGTGTGGATCACAATAAACTGTGGAAAATTCTGAAAGAGATGGGAATACCAGACCACCTGACCTGCCTCTTGAGAAATCTGTGTGCAGGTGAGGAAGCAACACTTAGAACTGGACATGGAACAACAGACTGGTTCCAAATAGGAAAAGGAGTATGTCAAGGCTGTATATTGTCACCCTGCTTATTTAACTTATATGCAGAGTACATCGTGAGAAATGCTGGCTGGATAAGCACAAGCTGGAATCAAGATTGCTGGGGAAAATATCAATAACCTCAGATATCCAAATGACACCACCGTTATGCCAGAAAGTGAAGAGGAACTAAAGACCCTCCTAATGAAAGTGAAAGAGGAGAGTGAAAAAATTGGCTTAAAGCTCAATATTCAGAAAACGAAGATCATGGCATCTGGTGCCATCACTGCATGGCAAATAGATGGAGAAACAGTGGAAACAGTGGCAGACTTTATTTCTTTGTGCTCCAAAATGGCTGCATATGGTGACTGCAGCCATGAAATAAAATGACGCTTACTCCTTAGAAGAAAAGTTATGACCAACCTAGACAGCATATTAAAAAGCAGAGACATTACTTTGCCAACAGAGGTCCGTCTAGTCAAGGCTATGGTTTTTCCAGTAGTCATGTATGGATGTGAGAGTTGGACTATAAAGAAAGCTGAGTACCGAAGAATTGATGCTTTTGAACTGTGGTGTTGGAGAAGATTCTTCAGAGTCCCTTGGACTGCAAGGAGATCCAACCAGTCCATTCTAAAGGGAATCAGTCCTGAGTGTGCATTGGAAGGACTGATGTTGAAGCTGAAACTCCAATACTTTGGCCACCCGATGTGAAGAGCTGACTCATTTGAAAAGACCCTGATGCTGGGTAAGATTGAAGGTGAGAGGAGAACAGGGGGACAGAGAAGAACAGAGGGGACAACAGAGGATGAGATCATTGGATGGCATAACCGACTCGACGGACACGAGTTTGAGTAAACTCTGGGAGTTAGTGATGGACAAGGAGGCGTGGTGTGCTGCAGTCCATGGGGTTGCAAAGTGTCGGATATGACTGAGCAACTGAACTGAACTGAGCTGATCATTGAGTACATTTTACTTTTAGCTACTCATCATAATTCAACATTTCTCCAATGGAAAAATGTGTTTGTGGCTATGTCTCAAATCACCTGCAAGGATTTTTGTTTTTTTTTAAGTGTAGCTGCCTCTGTCCTTTCCTCCCCCTGACCCTTCCAAGCATGGTGGGTACAAGCAGACTGGACATGAGTGTTTTTAATTTTCACAAGTGTTTCTGCTATGCCCCCTGAACCCCTATGCCATCACCCCTGGTTGAGAACCACTGAATCTATTAGCAACTGAGTTGTTGATTGAAGCTTAGAATCATGGCTGGGTTTTAATCAGTGCATTTTCCTAAAAAAAGTTATGTTTAATTTTTCCTGAAAGTGGAGGCATTCTAAGGAATGCCTTACAATTTCCACAAATTTTTTTGTAATTCGTTCTCTCTGAGACCTTATGACATTTTAAAAAAGCCGTATGGGGTAAGTGTTTTTAAAGCACTAAACAAATTGAGTCATAGGGAATATTTTTCTGAATCATATTGTAGTGAAGTTGCCTTCAATATCTCAGCACTCGATAGTTGGTACCATATGAAAACAAACCTCTGACCCTCTTGTAGGGTTACAGTCTCGCTCTTATTCATTTCCTTGTTCCCTGCTTGCTTTGTAATCTTTATGCCTCTGACCTGAACAATTCCGTTCTGCCTGTTTATAGTCTTCCCTCATTCATCTGAGCTAAGGTCAGGACTAATGTTTCATATAGCTTTTCAAGCTCTGGTCTTTGCCTTTCTCATTGATTGTGGTTCATACTTCAGTTCAGTTCAGTCGCTCAGTCGTGTCCGACTCTTTGCAACCCCATGGACTGCAGCACGCCAGGCCTCCCTGTCTGTCACCAACTCCCAGAGTTTACTCAAACTCATGTCCATCGAGTCAGTGATGCCATCCAACAATCTCATCCTCTGTCATCCCCTTCTCCTCCTGCCTTCAATCTTGCCCAGCATCAGGTTCTTTTCTAATGAGTCATTTCTTCACATCTGGTGGCCAAAGTATTGGAGTTTCAGCTTCAGCATCAGTCCTTCAGACTTACCTACTTGATTACATTGGTTCTTGCCTGTTCTAATAAGCTCCCAAGGTCTTTCACCTCAGTCTTGATACTCTAACTCACTCACCTCTACCTGAATTTATCCCAGACTCACAAACAGTATCCAGATAACATGACTTTGGGGTGGCTTAGAGTTGGTCTTGCCCATGCTAGTATTTCTGAGAAAGGTGAACCAGGTATCCTCTTCCCACTAGATCTTTGACTATCAATTCCTGTGCAGATACGGGGCAATTAATTTCATCTGAGAATAATTTTCTCAAGAAATGGAGAAAAAGGCTCAGCGCTCCTGCACAACCCCATGTGAGGCTGGTTTACACTGCATATATTGGGCTTCCCTGGTGGCTAGTGGATAATGAATCCACCTGCAATGCAGGAGACACGGGTTCGATCCCTGGGTAGGGAAAATCCGCTGGAGGAGGAAATGGCAACCAACTGTAGTATTCTTGCCTGAAAAATCTCCATGGTCAGAGGAGCCTGGCAGACTACAATCCACAGGATCCCACAGATGGGACGTGACTGAGCAGATAAGCATGCATGCAGTCTTTAAATATGAATAGTGAGGCTTACTTAATGGAAGAAAAAACGTGTAAGGGGATCTGGACTTAGAGAAACGCCTCCGCAGATCAGAAGAATCCTTACTTCCTCGGGATGAGGAATGGAATTCAGGTCAGAGAGTATGCTTCAAGGCGGCACACTAAAACAGGGGAAGGTGCGTAGAGTCAACATCAGAGAAGAAAGGGAAGGACAGGAGCCCAAGTTGGCCTCCAGGTGTCAGCACTGAGTCAAAGGCAGAAGAAACCCACAGACCCGCAATGGGGCCTCCGAGACCTCTGGAGGGCGCTCCGCTGCCTGCTGCTCTTGGTGGTATTGTTAGTAGTTAGTAGTGTTAGTCGTTGGTGGCGCTAGTAGTTAGTAGTGTTAGTCGTTGGTGGCGCTAGTAGTTAGTAGTGTTAGTGGTTGGTTAGTAGTGTTAGTAGTTAGTTGGTAGTGTTAGTGGTTGGTTAGTAGTGTTAGTAGTTAGTTAGTGGGCCTGCTGTGTGTGCCTGAACGTCTCATGCCTGATCCGGAGGGCAGCCCTTGAAGCAGGATGCTCTGCGTGCCGGGCTTCCGAGGCCCAGGAAGGGAGGCGCAGGGGGGCTGTGACCCCCTCTGCAGCCAGGCCTCCAGAGAAAAGGGCAACCCAAGGGAGGGGTGGAGGTGGCAGCTACAGAGAGGGGAGGAGGCAGGGTCCCGGGTCTTACAGCAAAGGGAGGGAAGGAGAGCCTGGGCGACAGGCTGGGCCTGTGCCAGTCTGTGGGCTGCGGAGGGAAGCAAGGCCCCGAGAGCTGACGGGCCAGCCTCTGACCGATAAGGAGGTGAGCCGTCCCAGGGGCCCCTGTCACGAGGCCCGCCCGGCCCTCTGAAGACCAAGAGGGCCCGAACGCCACCACCCAGAAGGTCTCATGGGTGCAGTGCTCCCTCCAACGTCCTGCCTCTGTGAGCAGAGGGCGCAGGGCTGGGCCCCGCCTACGGGCTCTCTGCTCACTGGGCTCCCACACAGGGGGAGGGTCCCCCAGCCTGGAGCCACCCGCTCTGGGCCCCACTTTCCGACGCTCCAGCTGTGGTTCTGAAGTTGTGTGTCTCACAAAAGCCTCTGCAGACCTGGTGACCGCTGCGGGGAAATGCTCCGGAGCTGCTTTTACTATGATTCAAGGGGATTTATGTTCACACAACCTCCAGCTCTTCCTCCGAACCCCTGGAGCTCAGAACCCCTCCTCTATTCTCCCAACTTGAGTCTGGCTCTCAGCGGCAGGGTCGCCTCTGGGTGTCGTTCCCCACAGTTGCCGCTAGATGGAGACAGAGACCTGCCTGGACGCCTCGCCTCTCTTCCAGGGCTAAGGGCAGCTTTTCACACGTCAAGTTCGTCCTTCTCTGGTGAGTGAAACTAGGACTCGGGACAAATGGCACCCCCGTATCTTCCCCTCATCTCTCACACACATCTCTGAGTGAATGAAGGCTGAACAAAACCACTTCCTGCTCTACCCGGGACACTCCACCCTTTAGCATCCTGTCTCTTCCCTGATCACACAGTGTATGACTCCCTCCAGCAATAATATCAGCAAGGATAGATGCTGCGAATGCAGCTGTCTTTGGCTGTCCCTGTGTTCCCCGGACCTACTGCCCTCCTCCCTCACGGTGTAGAAGACCGGCGTCTATGTTCTTTCTTGACCTCAGCATAACCCAGCCAACACCTACTGTGGGCTGGGCTAAGGACACGGACCACATCTTGGTAGCTGTGTGACTTTCGGCTAGTTACTTAACCTCTCTGTGCCTATGTGTCCTCATACATACAAGGAGAATTGCAATAGTACCTACCTCGTGGAGTTATGGGAACAAAATGAATCCGCATTTCTAAACACTTAAGAGGATACCTAGCATATATGTTAGCTCCTCTAATTTGTCATCTTGGACTCTCATAGTAAGGCCACAGAAATTACCCCTTTCGTTTTTTAAATGGCATTTCCCATTTAGAGCTGGTGGATTTTGTCTTTGGGCTTTGTCCCTGGTTTCATAAACTGTGTCTGGTGGTTGCTAGGTGCTCTGTGGTCCTAGTTTTCTTCAAAGCCCTGCTGTTGGTGTAGTTGCTGCTATGCTCTGGGTTGAGACAGGCCTGGCAGCATATTATTTGAGTCCCAATGTTGTCTGGGAACATATGAAAGTTCCCTCCACCCACAGATAGAAAGCCATTCCATCTGGTGTAAATATTTGACCCTGGAGTGCAGCTTTAGGGCCCATGCATAAAATGCTGCTCCTGGGACAGGAGCTAGGCTCCCACCGGGCAGGTGCTGTGCACACTCAGGGGTACAATGCTGCTTGGTAATGACCAGTCAAAGTCCCCAGGGTTTCCCAAAGGCTGACCTGCTGCAGAGAATAGTGCACAAAGTTCAGGGTGGCCTGAAATTTTCTTCTTGTGTCTGATTTGTATATTCTTACTGCTTTTTTTTTCTTTTACAAAATTGAGATATTATTCACGTTCCATCGCGTTTACCCTTTTAGAATGCACAATACAGTGGGTTTTTTTTTTTAGCATATTCACAAAGCTTTGCAACAACTGTCACTGTCTAATTCTAGGACTTTCCATCACCCCTGAAAGAAACCCCATATCCATTACATTCTCATTCCCAGTTTCCCACCCCTGCCCCCAACTCCTGACAACCACTGATTTGCTTTCTGTCTCTATGGATTTGCCTGTTCTTGACATTGCATATGAATGGAATCATAAAATATGTGGCATTTTGTGTCTGACTTCTTACACTTAACATGACATTTTAGAAGTTCATCCATGTAGTAGCCTGGATCAGTACTTCATTTCTTTTTATGGCTGGTAAGTGGATGAAAAAAAATGTGTCTTTTGAGGCATGTGAGTAGGGAGGGCAGATCTAACATTCAAGGACTGATGGAACAAAGCCCTCTACAACATATCCCTCTGTTTCCAGGCCAGGATTATATGTCTTCTCAATTCTGCCATTTTCAGATCAGTTTTTGTTTTCATACATTTGTGATATGGCAACTCAATTCCTCACCTTCACCCCAACTGCTTAACATTGGCATCGGAAAGATAAGGCAGGTACTTACCCAAATCCTATTCTCTGAGTTCTGGGATGGCCTAAATTTCTCAAGATAAATCACTTTGCCAGCCCAGTTTTAGCCCAGACTTGCCTTTCTAAACAGAGAATAGGCTGTTGAAGCCCCTGCTTGTGGGTCATTGTACACACCAAGTCCTGGAACAGAGCCACCAAGGTGGGGGGCAGCCCTTCCCTTAGAAAACATTTGCTGCCTGTCCCCCCTCCCCCATCGACTTCCCACACACCACTAAGCTTCTTTGCCCTTACCCACTTGTGGAAGTGAACTGATCTTCTGCAGTCCTGGTTCTGGGCCTGGGTATTAACGTGCAATGATGACCGCAAGATGCTCATATAGAGCTTAGCTGGAGTCTCCCTTGTGTCTCCTGGGGCTGAGCAGCCATTTGATCTGACTCAGTTTCATTCATGCCCCAGTATGTATGAAACACCTACTATGTCATGGCTCTCTGCAAAGATCTTCCTTTGGGTCACAGAGTTCACAGAATGACTCAAGCTACAATATATGAGATTTGAATTCTACAAATGAACAGCCTCGACATTCCCCAACCTTATTCTTTTCTCCAAAGGGATAAATTAGAGAAATGGGGCCTCCTACAGTGAGCATTGTAAGAGCCCTGAGCACACCTATGTTGTTTTTCTTTTCCACCATCTTGGCCTCTCCCTTCTAACACCACATGTCATTTTGCTTTTCATATTATCATTGTTGTTCAGCTGCTCAGTTGTGTCTGACTCTTTGCGACCCCATGGACTGCAGCATGCCAGGCTTTCCTATCCTTCACTATCTCCTGGAGTTTGATCAAACTCATGTCCATTGAGTCGGTGATGCCATTCAACCATCTCATCCTCTGTCGCCCTCTTCTCCTGCCTTCAATCTTTCCCAGCATTAGGGGCTTTTCTAATGAGTCGGCTCTTCATATCAGGTGGCCAAAGTATTGGAGCTTCAGCACCAGTCCTTCCAATGAATATCCAGGGTTGATTTCCTTTAGAATTGACTGGTTTGATCTCCTTGCAGTACAAGGGGCTCTCAAGAGTCTTCTCCAGCAGCACAGTTCAAAAGCATCAATTCGTCAGCTCTCAGCCTTTTTTATGGTCCAACTCTTACATCCATACATGACTACTAAAAACTATACCATAGCTTTGACTATATGGACCTTTGTCAGCAAAGTGATGTCTCTGCTTTTTAATATGCCGTCTAGGTTTGTCACAGCTTGCCTTGCAAAGAGCAAGTGTCTTTTAATTTTGTGGCTGGAGTCACTGTCTGCAGTGATTTTGGAGCCCAAGAAAATAAAATTTGTCACTCTTTCCATTTTTTCCTTATCTATTTGCCATGAATTGATGGGACCAGATGCCATGATCTTACTTTTTTGAATGTTGAGTTTTTTCATTTTCCTCTTTCATCCTCATCAAGAGGCTCTTAAAAAAAGAAAAATAGGTTCTTTGTTTCCTATTCGCTTTCTGCCATTAGAGTGGTATCATCTGCTTATCTGAGGTTGTTGATATTTCTCCCGGCAATCTTGATTCCAGCTTGTACTTCATCCAGCCTGGCATTTCACATGATGTACTCTGCATAGAAGTTAAATAAGCAGGGTGACAATATACAGCCTTGACGTACTCCTTTCCCAATTTGGAAGCAGTCCATTGTTCCATGTCCGGTTCTAACTGTTGCTTCTTGACCTGTATACAGATTTCTCAGGAGGCAGGTAAGGCGGTCTGGTATTCCCATCTCTTTAAGAATTTTCGACAGTTTATTGTAATCCACACTGTCAAAGCCTTTAGCATAGTCAGTGAAGCAAAAGCAGATGTTTTTTCTGGAATTCTCTTGCTTTTTCTATGATCCAGCGGATGTTGACAATTTGATCTCTGGTTGCTCTGCCTTTTCTGAATTTATCTTGTACATCTGGAAATACTGTTGAAGCTTAACTTGAAGAATTTTGAGCATTACCTTGCTAGCATGTGGAATGAACACAATTGTATGGTAGTTTGAACATTTTTTGGCATTGCCTTTCTTGGGATTGGAATGAAAATTCACATTTTCCAACACTGTGCCCATTGCTGAGTTTTCCAAATTTGCTGACATTGAGTGCAGCACTTTCACAGTATCATCTTTTAGGATTTGAAATAGCTCAGCTGGAATTCCATCACCTCCACTAGCTTTTGTTTGTAGTGATACTTTTTAAGGCCCATTTGACCGTCTGGTTCTAGGTGAGTAACCACACCATTGTGATTATCCAGGTCATTAAGTCCTTTTTTGTATAGTTCTGTGCATTCTTGCTTCCTCTTCTTAATCTCTTCCACTTCTGTAAAGTCCTTGCTGTTTCTTCCCTTTATTGTGCCCACCTTTGCATGAAATGCAAATATTATATCATATCATACCTAAAATTGGCTCTCCTGGGTCTCTCTGTGGGTCTAGTGGCCCCACAAATGCTCATGTGCAATTGTGGACCATAAGCTTGTCCATGGGCTCAGGATACATTCTTGAGGTTCAAATATTGTATATTGCAATATTTTCAAGGATAGCAGCCATGCACTCCTGATAGTTTATTTATATATTATGCCAATATTTTTGAGTACCTCCTTCTTGCCAAGCACTGTGCTTAATTATTTATAGGCAATAGTGAGTTAAAACAGTGTCCACATGCTCTTGGAACTTCTTTCACTTCCAGCTGTGCTAGGTACAGTGTTTAGCATATATTAGAATTTCAGTCATTGTTTGCATGATCATTTGTTTGTACGAAAGATTGTAATTATTTTCAAGACATGACAATGATTTTCATTTTGAACCATTCTATTAAATTGTCTGAGTGGCTAAATACATTAATAACACTTTCAGTGAGCTTCAGAGGTTTGACTAAAGGACATATGTTAATAGATTTAAATGTTAGTAAATCCTATTAGGAGGATTACCAAGGGGAATTTCAAAAGATGGTTACTAAGGGAGGTGAAGGGTCCTTTAACATCAAAGGCAAGAACTTTTGCAATGCTTGGTACTACTGTCTTTAGCATACTGGTGATACAATTTATTGGCCAGAACAGATCGTAGCTTTTCTGTAAATTAGATGGCTTGTTTAATCTTATTTTCTGTTAGAGTGAATCTACTCTGATAAAGTACAACTTTGGGTCTATAAAATTCTGCCCAAGCCTAGCCATCTCTCTAAAGAATTCCATAGATGTAGCTGTCTTATCTAGCCCTGGCGGGGAGAAGAATGAGAAAATTCACAACTCTTCCTAATATTTCACCTTATGTCACACAGAAGCCACAGACGAGTCAGTGTATACACTCAGGAAAAGCACTGGGTTTTGTGTGAAAATATTTGAGTTCAAGCCTTGCCTGTTGCACTTATTAAATGTTTAACCACACTAAGAATAAATATTTTATAGACATATTCAGTTCAGTTGCTCAGTCGTGTCCGAATCTTTGTGACCCCATGAACCGCAGCACACCAGGCCTCCCTGTCCATCACCAACTCCCGGAGTTCACTCAGGCTCATGTCCATTGAGTCGGTGATGCCATCCAACCAGCTCATCCTCTGTCGTCCCCTTCTCCTCCTGCCCTCAATCTTTCCCAACATCAGGGTCTTTTCAAATGAGTCAGCTCTTTGCATCAGGTGGCCAAAGTATTGGAGTTTCAGCTTCAACATCAGTCCTTCCAATGAATACCTAGGACTGATCTCCTTTAGGATGGACTGGTTGGATCTCCTTGCAGTCCAAGGGACTCTCAAGAGTCTTCTCCAACACCACAGTTTAAAAGCATCAATTCTTCAGCGCTCAGCTTTCTGTATAGTCCAACTCTCACATCCATACATGACCACTGGAAAAACCATAGCCTTGACTAGACATACCTTTGTTGACAAAGTAATGTCTTTGCTTTTGAATATGCTATCTAGGTTGGTCATAACTTTCCTTCCAAGGAGTAAGCATCTTTTAATTTCATGGCTGCAGTGATCATCTGAAGTGATTTTGGAGTCCATAAAAACTAAGTCAGCCACTGTGTTTCCCCATCTATTTCCCATGAAGTGATGGGACTGGATGCCATGATCTTAGTTTTCTGAATGTTGAGCTTTAAGCCAATTTTTTCCACTCTCTTCTTTCACTTTCATCAAGAGGCTTTTTAGTTCCTCTTCACTTTCTGCCATAAGGGTGGTGTCATCTGCATATCTGAGGTTATTGATACTTCTCCCGGCAATCTTGATTCCAGCTTGTGCTTCCTCCAGCCCAGCATTTCTCATGATGTACTCTGCATATAAGTTAAATAAACAGGGTGACAATATACAGTCTTGACGTACTCCTTTTCCTATTTGGAACCAGTCTGTTGTTCCATGTCCAGTTCTAACTGTTGCTTCCTGACCTGCATACAGGTTTCTCAAGAGGCAGCTCAGGTGGTCTGGTATTCCCATCTCTTTCAGAATTTTCCAGTTTGTTGTGATCCACACAGTCAAAGGCTTTGGCATAGTCATATTGGAAGGACCAAATAAGATGATTCATGGAAAAGTGTTTTGTAAAATAGCAAACTCAAGTCTAAGATCTACCATTGTTAAAAATTGTACCAGATTAATTAATTAATTAGTTAAGCAAATGTTTACCAGGTACCTACTCTGTGCTCTCTGCTAGGCACACAGCAGTGATTTCAACATCTTAAACTCTAGCAACAAACAGTCTATTTGGGAGGCACGTGTATGAACAAAGACGGTCATCAAACATCATGCTGTGATAGAACAGAGAATACAGCATGCCTGGCCAGGCAGACCTGTGTGATAGCATGACAGGGGAGTGCAATTTTTAAGAACATAGATATCCACGTAAATACTGGCCTACTTATGTGACCTAAGTTCTCTGTGTGTAAGTTTCCTTATCTGGGAAGAGGGGATAATCTTGGTATGTAATTTACGGGATTATTGCAGAGACTGAGTGAATATATTACATGCCAAGCACCTAGGACAGCACAGAGTAACGACTATTAATACCTAAGTTTTAGTTGTGTGTGTTTCGTGTTTTAAAAATTCTTTCTAGCAGCAGTGTCAAGTACAGTTGCATAGAAGATATGACCTATGGACTTCACCTTGAGTGATGAGTAGTTTTTTGCCAGGTGGACCTAGAGAACAAAGGAACAGAAAATGGTGAATTTCAGAGGCTCATGAGAAGATGTACAGAAGGAAACATACAAGATCCTGCAAGTAGATCATGGTAGCTGAGAGGAACCTCAAAATGAGGAAAAGAACAAGGAAAGTGGTTGTAGAGATGGCAGGAGCTGCAGCATGGAGGTCATTGTTCACCAGGTTTCAGTGTTTAGACTTTCTGGTGATCAGGAGTGGATATGGGGATTGAATAGAAGGGAAGTGTGTAGGAACACCCTTAAGGCTTGTGACCCTTGAAACTGGAGTTATGGTGCTGATGACCAAGAAGTATAGGAGCGTGTCTTAGCCTGAGTTCACTGGAAAACAGAGACTGAAGCAAAGCTTTTGTGCTAAGGGCTTATCGAGGGTTGCAATGCCAGAGCAGTTAGGAGTAGGCAGAGAGAGGAAATGAGGCAAGGAGGGAGAGAAAGCAAATACAAAGTAGCACTTCCAGGGATTCCTGCAGTTTCATGAGAAAACACCACTGGTTGCTGGTTCACAGTGGATGTGTCTGGATAAGCACTGTGGAACCGCTGCACCCTGGTTCAGCTGATTAACTCCCTTGAGCTTGTAGTTGTGTTCCTCCTCTCCATCTTTCAAGTAATCATTGGAGAGTCAGAACCCACAGCCCGTGGAATATCATTTCATTTAAGGCTGGAAGAAGTGGAAAAAGCCAGAGTTTCCATGAGTCTGATAGGGTCAGACTTGGTACTGAAGCTGCTGTCATTTCCATCAAATCAGGCATGAAGGGGCCCTAGTGGAACCTAGATCTCAGCCCAAAGAAGGCCATGAGAGTCAGTGACATTACAAGACAAGGTGATAATGGTAGTAGCCACAGATCACCTTTGAGCAAATGGCCCAGGACCTGGCAGGTCAAGCACTCCTCTTGTGTAAACTGAAGACAGGCATAAATTCAGGATGACATCGTCTGCCCCTTGATACTATCACTTGGAATCCCTGTTTCTTTCCTGCATGAGGGAGCATTTCTTCAAAATGGTGGCCATTTATACTTTTTGGAAAAGGTCTAAGAGGGTTAAATGGCACCCCACTCCAATATTCTTGCCTGGAGAATCCCATGGATGGAGGAGTCTGGTGGGCTACAGTCCATGGGGTTGCGAAGAGTCGGACACGACTGAGCGACTTCAGAAGAGGGTTATTACACCAAGATACAGTTCCTGCTCTTCTATCTCACCCCAGAAACTTAATTTATATTAATCATCTCCCTATATGACCACCATTTTAGTATTGCCCTCACAATAAACTAGCATCTTGGCTAATTTAGGTTTCTTGCTTGGTGAGAGGACCCTGACCTTCATCCTGGAGGGGTTTGAGCACTCCGTTGCCTTTTCCTTTTTGGGCCATGGTTGCTACAATTAGGTATTCAGTTATTATTGAGAATAGATACATTAAGCAATGTTTCAGTTGATACCCTGAGTTCCAAAAGTAATTCTCCCTATCTCTGTGTAAAGTAGTGACTCTAGTGACATAAATTAGGGTGATGACCTTAGTAAGTATAACAATTTGTTTCTTTGCTTGTTGTTCCATTGACGTTAGGAATGTCCTATCTTGCCCAAGGTTGCAAGATAGAAATTGCAATTGCTGGTTCATGGAAACATTTACTGTGGGTGTCATCAAGTGAAAATAGCCCCCTACCATACTTTGGTTCCTGAATCTAAGGTTTCCAGCTTTTCAAGAAAATCATATATTGATGATGACTTCAGTGATTATATTATATCTAAAGAGACTGTGACTGAGCTGGTGCCTTAGCTCATCCTTGGACACGTCTATGTACCATTGTTTTAAGCTTGCTGATTCTAGCTGATGAGATACATGGTAACTCCAAGGATTATCATGTTCATAAGCCCATTGTTGCATCTCCTTTGCTGTAATGTAGGTTGTCTGGTATTGGACATTTTTGTGCACAATTCAATGCCAGTGGATCAGAAATTTTCTCAGTTCTTGCTTGGTGGGGAGGATGGAGGTTCTACAGATAAAGATGGCAAACACCTATCTTATATGTATCTATTCAGATAGAGGTTAACTGATGCTCTGTCTAAACTGGAAGGAGTCTGTTGTAATTGCCCTTCTACCAGTTGTCTGGCTGACCTACCCAAGGAATGATGCCATATTGGGTTCTACTAGTAGAAGTTTGGAATAATCAGCAGTTGCAGAAGAATTCACCTTTTTCAAAGGGAGCTCATGTGGTTGGGCTCATGCACACATAGCTGGCATCCTTTTTTCAGGAGCACATTGTGTAAGTAGTGGAGTAGCTGAGGAGAGACATGGGCTGAGATCCACTTCATGAGTAAGTCTCTTGTCTACGTGATTGTTATGAAATTTCTCTGCAATGTATATTATCTGGTTGATATTAACTTGAGACATAAAGATATATGTGTTTTATGTCTGTTCCCATAGATTCATCCATATACCCCTTCCTTATACTCAATCCTCCAATTCTGGTCATGGAGTAGTGTTGTAACATGGCAGCAGAAGTCTATTTCTGGTGCCAAACTGCTGTGCTGCCCTGTCTATAAATTAGGACCTTGTGATTCCCTCCTCTCACAGTTGGTTACAGAGATCTCATGAGGCCACTGATGTGAGTTGAAGAATAGGCGTTAATGGAACAAAGTTAGGTGACATGGGCATCTGGGCCATCTACTCATGTAGTTGATTCATACGTTCTGGACCTGCCTGAATCTAGTTCCAAATGCATTAATTCATTGTACAGGGGGTTAAATGGATAGCTGTTATAATTACCCCAACTTATGTCATGGTGCCTCTAACACCATGGTGTTCTCATGATGGGCATCTCTCTTTGCAAATTCTTTTGGTATCCTCTGGTCAGGTGTCCAGTCTCAACCAGGGCACAGTAATTCAGCAGAATACATTTTGTAAACAGTGTTTCTCTACTGCGGAAGGTGTGTGCTTTCTTTAGAGTCCTAGGTGTCTGTTTTTTTATTTTTAAAAAATTTTATTGAAGTATATTTGAGTTCCAATGTCGTGTTAATTTCTGCTGTATAGCAAAGTGACTCAGATATCAGATACACACACACACACACACACACACACGTGTTCTTTTTCATATTATTTTCCATTATGGCTTATCACGGGATATTTAATATTGTTCCCTGTGCTATACAGTAGTACCTTGTTGTTTATCCCTTGGTGACTATTTTATGACTCTCCTATTGTGGCCAAATAGCCACTGTTCCTCTCTCTTGGTTCTAAGAGCTACAAAGTACAGCAACGTGCCCTTTACTTTAGAAAAATATTGTAGTATCTTTCAAGACAACCCCCCTACTAAAACTTCACCAATATGGCAGGCCCCCAAAACTTTTTGAGGTTTCTTTATCACCTTTTGGTATACAAGCAAACCCCTAAAAAATTTAACACTATGGTAGGTCCAAAAATCTTTATAGAACTCATTTCCCACCTTTTGGTATACATGTCTTATTCAGGGTATTTGTCATTTCCAGATTATCAAGTCCAGTTAGCATAAGGTAGGGCATAATGATATTCTGAGGAATTTCAAGATATTCAGGGTCAAGATATTCATGATATTATATCAAAGAGCAAGAGAGTTAACATAGCACTCGGACAAGAACATGTATGCACTCTGCTACTTTTGACACAAAAAAGTGAATTGCTTTCAGTCTTCCCTGCTCATGTGGGTCACAAAGGAAGCATTCTGTCTAATCAATAGCTTTATACTAAGTGCCTGAGATTAAGTTGAACTGCCTTCATAAAATAGCACATCCAGCATAGCAGGGCTCCAGTTTTGTTAAGCTTATAATACTTCACTATCACCAGGCATGAACCACCTGATTTTGTAGGGGTAAATTTGGAGAATTGAGAGAATTATAATAAGATCCTTCTAGCCTATCTTTGAAATCTTTGATGCTGACACCAGTTTCTGCAGTCCCTTTGGCAATGTGGTGTTTCTTCTGGTTTGGATTTCTGGAAGGGGAATAAAACCCTCTAACGGGGGTTTTCATTTGGCCCTTCCTATTTTGATAGTCCTTAATCCAGAGGTCAGAGAAGCGATGGGAGAGATCTTGTAGAATCTGAGAATGTGCATTCCAATTATACATCCAGAGCAGAGAAATAGCCAGTATGCGTGTGTGGACTTGCTGACTCACTGTCAGATGGGCATTGCTTTCTGGACCAGGTTTTGCATTAGGTTGACTCACATGAAAACATTCTGGCTTGAAGGGTTCACTTTTAGGCCCTACAGATTCATACCTAAATATCCAGGACCTCAAACCAGAGGAAGTATATGAATTAAATGTAGCGCTTGAAGAACATATATATTTCTTGCATGTGCCTATACACTGTCTTCTCATTGAAAGGCATTGTGAGTTTCACACTTGCATTTTCTACACCGACCAGCACTACTTGGACATCAGGGCCTGGTGTGTATCAGGAAGGACTGCATGATCTATAGGATAGCCTTGAGTTGGACTGAGATCATTCTGTGGTTTCTGTCTACAGGTAGGGCTAACCAGTGTACACCATCGAGTAAGAGATTTGTGCTGGTTATTCTGTCGCGTCCACTGCACCTGGCCCTGTTGGAAACTCTAGAGCCGATCCTAGGTCTATTGTTGAGTTCAGTAGGTTGCAAAATGCGATCGCATTCCACTTCTAGCTCTTTATTTCTTTACACACAGCTCCCAAATTCTTATAACCACTTTTTCCAGAGCTCACTCATTTCTCACACATTTATATTCCATCTGAATAATCAGAGATAGTAAACTGGAATATTTATTGCAGAGTGTCTGTTTCTTGTCACCTTCAAGACCCACTGGAGAAAGAACTGAAAGTGATATGAATAGTGATGACAATTCTCAGGAGCATACTTCTAAGGTATGATTTGTGTCATACTGCAAGTTTCCACCTCATCATGACTCTCAAGCCTACCTAGAAATAGAGCTATTTTAAAAGTAAATAACTAAACGTATTTCTACTTTGAACCTCAATTTTGACAGAGAGGGAGAAATGTAAGAGAAGGCAGTGGCACCCCACTCCAGTACTCTTGCCTGGAAAATCCCATGGACGGAGGAGCCTGGTAGGCTGCAGTCCATGGGGTCGCTGAGAGTCGGACACGACTGAGCCACTTCACTTTCACTTTTCACTTTCATGCATTGGAGAAGGAAATGGCAACCCACTCCAGTGTTCTTGCCTGAAGAATCCCAGGGACGGGGGAGCCTGGTGGGCTGCCGTCTATGGGGTCGCACAGAATTGGACACGACTGAAGCAACTTAGCAGCAGCAGCAGTAGCAGAAATGTAACTGCAGTCATGTTGAGGTTTCCAAGCCCTATCCCCAGGTTGCATTTCCCCCTCCCCTCAGGCCCTGGGAATCACTCTTCTATTTTCTGTTTCTGTAAATTTGGCTACTCTAGAGACTCATGTAAGTGGAACAGAACACTGTTTTTCTGTGACTGGATTATTTAGCAGCATAATGTCTTCAAGGTTCATCCATGCTGAAGCACGTGAAAGATTTTTTTCTTTTAAAGGACAAATAATATTCCATTATTTGTATATATTGCATTTTACTTCTCCATTGATCCGTTGGTGAACATTTGAGTTGTTTTCCCTTTTGGCTGTTGTGAATAATGCATCTATGTACACGGTGTGCCATTATTTCTTCAAGACCTTTCTTTCAGGGTTTTTGGATATATACCCAGGAGTGAGATTGCTGGATCATGTGATAGTTCTGCTTTTAACTTTTAAAAAACCACCATACTGTTTTCTATAGCTGCTTTACCATTTTACATTCCCACCAACAGTGAACAAGGCTTCCAGTTTCTCCACATTCTTGCCAGCACTTGTTTTTTTTATTTTATTTTTAAATGATAAGTATCCTATGGTATGTGAAGTCTTCATGCTACTCTTGTTTCTCCTCTTCAGTATATGAGAAGAGGTTTCATTTCAGAGTTCATCATGGGAAACTCAGAGTTGTGGTGCTACATACTCACATTATCTGCTTCCTAAGAGAATGAGCAGAGTTGACCATCTCATTCACAGGCCTCAACATTTCTCCAGTCTCAAAAATGCACCAGGGGGATAGCAATACAGGCATCAGATTCACCATCTTAATCTGGATTCAAATTTATGCTTATGATAAGGGTGAGCAAGATTTGATTGGGGTACAAAATGGGGGTTTCACATTCAATTTTAGATGCTTTTTACAATGTCCTCTAAAGCAATGTATATGTGTTTACAGTCTTTGTTTCATTCACTGTGCAAAACGTAATATCTGAAATATATAAAATGCTCAGCAAATGCTTAGTTATCAGTTAGGTGGGAGAGAGAGAGGGGGGAAAATAATAGGAAAGAGAGTTAAATAGAGTGAAAAAGAGGCAGGGAGAAATGGTAGAAGGAATAAAATGAGGAACAGGGAAGGAAGGAAGGAAAGAGAGGAGGGAAGAAGGGAGAAAGGAAAGAAAGATGGAAAATAAGTCTATTGGCCACACTTTCTAGGTATGGAATCTGGTTAAACTTTTTAAAAAGTGTCACACAGGTGATTTTGGAACGTTGTCAGTTTAAAAAAAACTGGTATGGTCTGAGATGATAGTAAGTCCTGGAAAGATCAAGTCTCTGAAAAATAACAACATTTAAGTAATGGGGAGAGAAGTTCAGTTCAGTTCAGTCACTCAGTCGTGTCCGAC
This sequence comes from Bubalus bubalis, assembly GCF_019923935.1. Lineage (NCBI taxonomy): Eukaryota > Metazoa > Chordata > Mammalia > Artiodactyla > Bovidae > Bubalus > Bubalus bubalis. Next base: position 139,019,926 of record NC_059181.1, on the reverse strand, counting down.
TCTCTGCGACCGCATGAATCGCAGCACGCCAGGCCTCCCTGTCCATCACCAACTCCCGAAATTCATCCAGACTCACGTCCATCGAGTCAGTGATGCCATCCAGCCATCTCAGCCTCTGTCGTCCCTTTCTCCTCCTGCCCCCAATCCCTCCCAGCATCAGAGTCTTTTCCAATGAGTCAACTCTTCGCATGAGGTGGCCAAAGTACTGGAGTTTCAGCTTTAGCATCATTCCTTCCAATGAACACCCAGGACTGATCTCCTTTAGAATGGACTGGTTGGATCTCCTTGCAGTCCAAGGGACTCTCAAGAGTCTTTTCCAACACCACAGTTCAAAAGCATCAATTCTTCAGCGCTCAGCTTTCTTCACAGTTCAACTCTTGCATCCATACATGACTACTGGAAAAACCATAGCCTTGACTAGATGGACCTTTGTTGGCAAAGTAATGTCTCTGCTTTTGAATATGCTATCTAGGTTGGTCATAACTTTTCTACCAAGGAGTAAGCATCTTTTAATTTCATGGCTGCAAGATTCCAGTAAAAGAGGAGGAAAAACAGCAGCTATGGAGAGAAGAGTAAAACCATGAGATAGTGATGCCATTGAGCTCAGGCAAGAGAAAACGTGTAGCAAGTCGTATTCAACAACCATCTAAGGTTGTGAAAGGTCAAATAAGGTTAGACTGAGGTATGCTCACTCACAGTAGCAATATGAGAGATATTTTTGAACTCTTCCAGAGCTATTGTCATTGAAGTATGAGCATTAAAGTAGTAGATTTGGAGTAAATGGGAGTTGAGTAATCTGAGCAAGTGTAGACATTTTATTTAAGAAGCCAGTAGAGGGTGAGAGGTTGAAATTACAGAAAATTCTCTGGGCTTTTTATCTTGTTTCATTGATCTATATCTCTCTTTTTTTGGTGCCAATACCACACTGTCCTGTTACTATAGGTTTCCTGAAGTTAGGAAAGTTGATTTCTCTAGCTCTGTTTTACTTTTTCAAGATTGTTTTGATTGCTTGGGATCTTTTGTGTTTCCATACAAATTGTGAGATTTTTTGTTCTAGTTCTGTGAAAAAATGCCCTTGGTGATTTGATAGGGATTGCATTGAATCTGTAGATTGCTTTGGGTTAGTATAGTCATTTTCATTGATTCTTCCAATCCAGGAATATCTCTCCATCTGTTCGTGTCATCTTTGATTTCTTTCATCAGCATCTTGCAGTTTTCTGCATCCAGATCTTTTGTCTCGTTAGGTAGGCTTTTTCCTAGGTGTTTTGTTCTTTTTGTTGCAGTGGTGAATGAGATTGTTTCCTTAATTTTTATTTCTGATTTTTCATTGTTAGTGTATAGAAATGCAAGGGATTTCTGTGTATTGATTTTTAAATTTTTTAATTTATTTTTAATTGAAGGATAATTGCAATATTGTGTTGTTTTTTTTGCCATATACCAACACTGTGTACTGATTTTGTATCCTGTGACTTTACTAAATTTATTGATTAGCTCATAATTTTCTGATGATATCTTTAGGATTTTCTATGTATAGTATCATGTCATCTGCAAACAGTGAGAATTTACTTCTTCTTTTCCAATATGGATTCCTTTTGTTTCTTTTTATTCTCTGATTGCCATGGCGTAGGACTTCCAAAACAATGTTGAATAATAGTGGTGAGCGTGGGCACCTTTGTCTTGTTTCTGATCTTAGAGGATATACTTTCAGTTTTTCACCCTTGAGAATAATATTTGCTGTGAATTTGTTGTATATGGCCTTTATTATGTTGAGGTAGGTTCCTTCTATGCTGATTTTCTGGAGCGTTTTTTTTTTTTTTTTATAATAAATGGGTGTTAAATTTTGTTAAAAGCCTTTTCTGTAACCACTGAGATTATCCTATGGTTTTTATCTTTCAATTTGTTAATATGGTATATCACATTGATTGATTTGCATATGTTGAAGAATCCTTGCATCCCTGGGATAAACTCCCCTTGATAATGGCGTATGATCCTTTTCAATGTGTTGTTGCATTCTGCTTGCTAGCATTTTATTGAGGATTTTTATATCTATGTTCATCAGTGATATTGGTCTGTAATTTTCTTTGTTGTGTAATATCTTTGTCTAGTCTTGGTATCAGGGTGATGATGGCCTCACAGAATAAGCTTGGGAGTGTGCCTCCCTCTGCAATTTTTTGGAAGAGTTTGAGAAGGATGGGTGTTAGCTCTTCTCCAAACATTTGGTAGAATTTGCCTATGAAGCCATCTGGCCCTGGGCTTTTGTTTGTTGGAAGATTTTTGATCACAGTTGTGATTTCAGTGCTTGTGATTGGTCTGTTCATATTTTCTGTTTCTCTTTGGTTCGGTCTTGAAAGGTTGTACTTTTCTAAGAATTTGTCCATTTCTTCTAGGACAGGGACATAGTTGCTTGTAATAGTCTTTTATGATCCTTTGTATTAATATTTCTTTTGTGTCTATTATAACTTTGCCTTTTTCATGTCTAATTTTATTGGCTTGAGTCCTCTCCCTTTTTTTTCTTGATGAATCTGGCTAAAGGTTTATCAATTTTGTTTATCTTCTTGAAGAACCAGCTTTTAGTGTAATGGATCTTTGTTATTGTTTTCTTTGTCTCTATTTCATTTATTTCTGCTCTGACCTTTAAGATTTCTTTCCTTCTACTACCTTTGGATTTTGTTTCTTCTTGTTCTTCTAGTTGCTTTAGGTGTAAGGTCAGCTGTTTATTTGGGATTTCTCTTATTTCCTGAGGTAAGATTGTATTGCTATAAACCTCCTTCTTAGAACTGCTTTTGCTGCATCCCATGGGTATTGGGCCATCGTGTTTTCATTGTCATTTTTCTAGTTTTTTTTTTCTCTTTGATTTCTTCAGTGATCTCTTGGTTATTTAGTAGTATATTGTTTAGCCTCCACGTGTTTGTATTTTTTGCAGTTTTTCCTCTGTAACTGTTTTCTAATCTCATAGTACTGTGGTCATAAAAGATGCTTGATATGATTTTAATTTTATTAAATATACTGAGACTTGTTTTGTTACCCAAGATGTGATGTACCCTGGAGAATCTACAGTCCTCTCGCTTCTGTTGTCTATCTTCTGGTGGGTGAGGTTGGTCCAGGGGCTTGTGTAGACTTCCTGGTGAGAGGGACTGGTGCCTGCATCCTGGTGGGTGGAGCTGAGTCTTTTCTCTCTGATGGGTAGAGACTGCATAAGATGATGTGTTTTGGGGTGTCTGTGAGCTTAGTATGACTTTAGCCAGCCTTGTCTGCTGATGGGCGGTGCTGTATTCCTGTCTTGCTGGTTGTTTGGCATGAGGTGTCTAGCACCAGAGCCTGCAGGCACTTGGGTGGAGCCAGGTCTTGGTGTTGAGGTAGATACTTCTATGTAGGTCTCTGGACCTACTGTATGCACTGTGGGACCAGCTCAGACTCTGATCTGGCCCTGCACATGTGTGCTTACCCCCAGATTCCACTGCTTCTAAAGCTAGACTGGTCTCAGTTGTGGGAACACTTGATGTCTATTGAGACATTCCACAGATGCAGGATTTAGCAAGCCAATCACAGGGATTTAATCTGTGTCTTGTGCAGATGCATGGAGAGATTTCCAGTCCTCTTCCTTAGCCACAGTGGCCCTGGGGTTCAGCTTTGGTTTGGGGCCCACCTCTGTGTGTGTGCCACTCTCAGTCATCTGTTCCCTGCCCAGGTGAGAGATATCAAAAGCAGTGGCTGACTAGGGCACACTTACTCACTCAGGACTGGGAGGAGTATGGTGGCCACGACTGGTTGTGGAACTCCTCACCTGTGTCCTTGTGGCTGTCTTTTCACAACCCACAGCTGTCCACACCCTGGGTCTGCTCTCCAAACCTCACTTTCCAGTACTAAGCCCCACTCTGCAACAGGAGACACACAACTCAGGCTGGGGTGCGCAGGGCTGTGGCACAGACCATGCGCACAGCTCTTCCTTAGTTCTACCTTCTGCAGACCATGCCCTGCATTATTCCCCTTAGATCCCCAGAAGGTCCCTCTCTGTTGAAGCTAATTTCCTCACTGTGAGGGGCTTTTTCTGATTGAAGGAACGTGTCCTCACCTTTGGCTTCCCTCCAGGGTTGCTGGTCCCTTTTCTGATTCCTCTTTTCTTTCTTTCATCCTACCTGGTTGCAAAAGGATTTTTCTTGTCCTTTTAGGTCTCTGAAGTCTTCTGCTAATGTTCAGCAAGTACCCTATGAGAATTGTTCCATTTGTAGATGTATTCTTGATGCCACATCACCCTATTCTGCCATCTTGACTCCTCCTTTTGTTCATTTTTTAATTGGAGTATTTGTTTTCCTGCTGTTGAGTTGTAAGAGCTGAGTGCTGGTTGCTATAAATCCTGTCCCCTTTCTCAGTCCCTATCTGATCTCTAGTGGTTGAGCCCCATAGATTCTTCCAGTGATCCCCGTTAGGTGGAACTTAAGTGGGCCTTCCTGGAAGTGTCCTGTAATACCTTGGGCTCTATTTCCCCACTGGAGGAACCAAAAGCTCAGGGAGGCCCTCTCAGTGCAGCACTGTGCTGGCATGGGGGAAAGGTCTTGTGGTCAAAGTGAAACTACTCTTTCTATCCTTCCCATGTAGTCCTTCTCAGTCTCTGTGGTCCAGGGAGGTGTTTCAGCCTTATCCCTGGGTTCTGGAATTTTCACAGTGGAATCTTTTCTATGGATAGTGACTAGTTCGTTTTCTCCTAAGGGGGACTAAAATTGTGAATGATCTATGTCATCATCTTAATGATGTCACCTTGACAGTGACTCTTTCTACAGTGCTGGATAGCTCAGTCCTAAGGCTATTTACATAGGAGGAAGCAAGAACAACACAGTAGTGCACCATTCTGCAAATTCTTTTCACACAAAATTGTTTCATGAATGAATGAATGGATGGCCCCATGGGTCAGGGCATTTCATGCCTGGGTGATGGAGAAAAAAAGGCCATAGATTCTCAAAGCTTGTTCCTCTTTGAAAATTTAGCTAGTTGGATAGCAGGGCTAAGAAAGTTTATGATAACATTCTGTCAGTTGGTGGTATTATGGCAAATTGAGAAACCTCAGTGTGAGCTTTGATGGTTGGCTAGGGAGAAGCAGGTCCATCTAGGACTTAGCCTGTATCACTGTTACTTGAGTCATTTTCACCTGCATCATTCAGTGTGGAAAATATATGTGCCACAGGGACTTGACCTCTGGCTGCTCAAAATGCATACTTTTTCTAGTTTCCATGGAGATGGTGGAAGTGAGGCCAGCTTGGGTCGTGTACATGGCTGTGTCTGGGGAGCATATTAGAATTGTGTCTGTGATCAATTCTACTGCTCTTCCAGGAGGGAGCATACATTACTATTCTTTGGTGCTAGAATAGTTGTGGGCATGGAAAAGAACAAAGATTGTGCCTTGGTTTTTGAAATGGCTGAGTGTCCTCTGAATTGAAGCACACTAGTCAGAATACAGACATAAAACATGACGAATGAGGGCTGGAAAGCAGGATAAATTTTATTATAAAGTGGAAAGACTAAGCAGGAGAGGAGCTGCAGACTGTGAGGAGCAATGTGAGCAATAAAATATCCAGAGGTTTAGTGAGCAAGGGGTCAGTCTGTCTGGATTACCTCAGAGATGCCTACTGGCCTTTAGAGAAAGGGATATTTAGGGCATTGCATGCATTCAAGATGAGAAGAGGAGCTTTCAAAGGATGTAGAATACACCCTCAGGTGGCAATCAGGAAATTGAAGGTGGGCAGAAAGGGGGAGCTCCACTTACTGGGGACAAACACCCAACTCAAAAGGGAGTTTGGAATGATAGAGAATGGAGATGGTGAAGAGTCTATGTTCTGTAACCTATTGATACACCTTGGAGTCTGTTATATTTGATATCTTCTATTTTCTGGTACGATCTTCAGTAGAATCCATAGAGGGAAGATCTTGTTTTTGAGAAAGAAGCAAATTCCAGCATATCTGGTTGTGCTTGGAGGAAAGGCAGCTGAACTCTAAACATGTGAGAGGAGAGAGAGAGAGAGAGAAAGAGAGAGAGAAAGAAAGAAAAAGAAAGAAAGAAAGAAAGGAAAGACAGCAGACTAAGAACCTTAAGTTCATTAGCGAAAACAGGAAATGCAGCCAGAGGCTACAGATCAGTGAAAAGACCTCACGAGACCACCTTGACAGCTGGTTACAGGAGAACCAAGAGAGTGAGCTACTACAAAAGATATAAAAGAGTCAATCAAGAACTAATTTTTAGGAACACAAACTGAAAAGTTGTTCTTTTAATGGATGGCCTGTAGTGCTGTGATGTGCTGAGAAGTATCTTCTTACAGATCTACATGAAAGTAACCACTAACGTGAAGCCAGTTTTCTATTTGCTAATTCATTGAATCCCAGCAACAATTCTGGGAAATGGGTACTATATTCATATTTTCATCTTAGATATGAGAAAAATGTGAGTCTCAGTTAGGTTAAGTGATTTATTGTATGTGATATGAGTAAGTGACAGAGTTGAGTTTCTTTAGACATTTTTTCTCTAGATTCCTGGTTAAGTGCTCTGCTCTTCGGACCACCACTTCCTTGTGCTATTCTGTGTACAAATTCTAAATGAAAAATACACATTTAATGTAGAGAATTTCCCAATGGTATAGGTGGCTGGCTGGCTACCTAGACAGATTAATGTAAGAAAATATTGCCTTGTGTTTTTGTTGTTGTTGTTGTTTTTTAATGTTTAAGACCTTGCCTTATCCCTCAGGCTTGATGGGTGCTCCTTTTCTGGCTCTGACCTCCAACTTCCTTCATTGGCGATAGTTTAAACTCTTCTTCAGTGCTTTGTTTTAGGGTGCTGTGGGTAAGCACCTCATTGAATCCAGGCAAGTCTGAGAACTCTACAACCTAAACATACTGGCTCCTTTGGACATGGATTACTAGATTCACACCAAACTCATATGGAGCACTTCTAGGGGTAGCGCCTTGGTAGACACCCATCTTGAGTAACTTAGGTTAGCTTGAGGTATTCTATCTATGCTACTGAGGTTTCTGAGGATAATGAGGTCAACACCCTCTCCATATTTCCTAATTAATCAAGAATATCTGAGATTTGATGTGGAAGCGCTCAGAACTAAATAATGAAGAATTAGAACAGAGTATGATGCTAGAGGGATTGGACATGAATGAAGATTGGGGGAAAGGGTGTTTAAGGTGGAATAAACCAGGTCATTCTATTAATACATGTATACTGTAATGTGCTGCCATATATCTTGTTTCCCCTCTCCGTTCATTTCAGTCACTCAGTCATGTTTGACTCTTTGCAACCCCATGGACTGCAGCACACCAGGCTTCTCTGTCCATTACCAGCTCCCGGAGCTTGCTCAAACTCATGTCCATCAAGTCAGTGATGCCATCCAACCATCTCATCCTCTGTTGTCCCCTTCTCCTCCTGCCCTCAATCTTTCCTCTCTCAGGATCAAGGCAATAATTACTCCAGCTGCCAGTTTTCTTGCATGTATATGGAACCTAAAGAGAAAGGGAATATAGTGAAACAGAATGGAATGATGGTTGCCAGGGACTGTGGGATGGGAGAAATAAGGAGATATTGGTCAAAGGGTGTAAACTTTCAATTATAAGATGAATAAGATCTAGATATGCAATGTACAGTATGATAATTACAGTTAATAATGTTTTGTATACTTATAATTTGCAAAGAGAGTAGGTTTTAAGTGTTTTCAACCCTCACACAATGATAACGGTGTGAGGCTATGGATATATTAATTAGCTTGACTTTGGTATATTACACAAGGTATACTTACATCAAAACATCATGTTATACACCTTAGACATATACAATTTTAAATTCATCAATCATAGCTAAATAAGTAGAAAAAATCATTTAGACCTGTACCGTTCCCTCCATATACTGCTTTAGCTATATACAATTTTTAATTTTCATTCTGTTCACAATATTTTCTAGTTTTCCTTGTCATTTCTTCTTTGTCACATGATTTATTTAAAAGTGTGATAATTTCATACTTGGGCTTTCTAAAATATATATTTCTATTTGTCTTTAATTCTTTTGTGGTAAGAAAAAATACTTTGTATAACTTCAGCCCTTCTACATATATTGAATCTTGTTTAATGGCCCGACATGTGGTCAGTCTTAGTGAATGTCCTGTATGCTCCTGAGGATATATATTTTGAAGTTGTTGCATACAGTGTTTTATTGATTGATACTGTTGATCAAGTATTATCATAATGAATTCATGTCTTCTTGTCCTATTCATACTAAGATAATTATTGACATCTCCAAATATACTTGTGTATTTCTTTTATCTCCTTCCAGTTTGTACCATTTTTTAGATTCTACGTATAAGTGATATCACATGATTCTTGTTTTCTGTCTGACTTACTTCACTTAGTATGATAGTCTCTAGGTCCATCCATGTTGCTACAAATGGGATTGTTTCATTGTTTTTTTATGGTTGAGGAATATTCCATTGTATATATGTACTACATCTTTATTGACTCCTCTGTTGATAGACATTTAGGTTGTTTTCATGTCCTGGCTATTATATTAATAAAAAATGCTGCAATGAACATTGGAATATATGTATCTTTTTGAATTATAGTTTACTCCAGATATATGCTGAAGAACAGAATAGCAGAATCATATAGTAAGTCTATTTTTAGTTTTTTAAGGAAACTCCACACTGTTTTCCGTAGTGGCTGCACCAATTTACATTCCCACCAACAGTGTAGGAGGGTTCCATTTTTTCTATACCCTCTTCGCCATTTATTGTTTGTAGGCTTTATCCATTTTCCCCCAAACTCCCCTTCTATCCAGGCTGCCACATAACACTGAGCAGAGTTCCATGTGCTATACAATAGGTCCTTGTTGCCTATCCATTTTAAATATAGCAGTGTGTACATGTCCACCCTAAACTCCCTATCTCTTCCCTCGTCTTTCTCCCTGGCAACCATAAGTTCGTTCTCTAAGTCTGTGAGTCTCTTTCTGTTTCATAAATAAGTTTATTTGTATCATTTCTTTTTAGAGTCTACATAAAAGGGATGCCATATGATATTTCTCCTTCTCTGACTGACTTCATTTAGTATGACAATCTCTAGATCCATTCATGTTGTTGAAAATGGCATTATTTTATTCTTTTTAATGGCAGAGTAATATTCCATTGTATATATTATGTACCACATCTTTATCCATTCCTTTGTCTATGGACATTTAGTTGTTTCCATTCCCACCAACTGTGCAAATGGGTTCCCTTTTCTCTATATCCTCTCCAGCATTTATTGTTTGTAGATGTTTGATGATGGCTATTCAGACTAGTGTGAGGTGATACCTCATTGTAGTTTTGATTTACATTTCTCTGATAATTAGTGATATTGAGCATCTTTTCATGTGCCTGTTGACTTTCTGTATGTCTTCTCTGGAGAAATGTCTATTTAAATCTTCCACCCATTTTTTGATTGGGTTGGTTTTTTTTATATTGAGCTGCATGAGCTGCTTGTATATTTTGGAGATCAATCCCTTGGTTGCTTCCATTGCAAATATTTTTTCCCATTTTGAGGGTTGTCTTTTCATTTTTTATGGTTTTATTTGCTGTGCATAAGCTTTTAAGTTTAATTAGATTCCATTTGTTTATTTTTGTTTTTATTTTCATTTCTAAGAGGTGGATGCAAAAGATATTGGTGCGATTTGTGTCAAAGAATGTTCTGCTTATATTTTCTTTTGAGAGTTTTACAGTTTCTGGCCTTACATTTAGGTCTTTAATCCATTTTGAGTTTATTTTTGTTTGTGATGTTAGTGAGTGTTCTAAACTAATTCTGTTACATGTAGCTGTCCTGTTTTCCCAGCACAACTTATTGAAGAGGTTGTCTTTTCTCCATTGTATATTCTTGCCTCCTTTGTCAAAGATTAGGTGACCACAGATGCATGGGCTTCTCTCTGTGCTTTCTACCCTGTTACATTGATCTATATTTCTGTTTTTTGCACCAGTACCATACTGTTTTGATAGCTTTGTAGTATAATCTGAAGTTAGCAAGCCTGATCCCTCCAGTTCGGTTTTTCTTTCTCAAGATAGCTTTGACTATGCAGTTGTCTTTTAAAATCTAATCTGAAAATATCTATCTTTAATTGAATGTTTCAAAAATCTTCATGACTTCATTATATACACTGTTAGTTTAATTTTTTACCATCTTTCTGTTTTTTTTCTAACTGTCCTATATGTTCTTTGATCATTTTTCTCCTTTTCTTGATTTTTTAAATTTGACTCTCTTTTAGTATCCCATTTTATCTCCAATTGGCTTATTACCTATATGTATTTGTTTTTTTTAGTGGTATTTCTGGGGTTTAAAATATGCATCTTTAGCTTATCATAGCCTATGATCCATATCATTGTTGTTTAGTCATTAAGTCATGTCTGGCTCTTTAGTGACTCCATGGACTGTAGCCCACCAGGCTCTTCTGTCTGTGGGATCTCCCAAGCAAGAATACTGGACTGGGTTGTCATTTCCTTCTCTAGGGGATCTTCTCAACCCAGGGACTGAACCCACATCTCCTGCATTGCAGGCAGATTCTTTACCATTGAGTCACCTGGGAAGCCCTATGATCCTTATGTACTTGCTAAGTCACTTCAGTCATGTCTGACTCTTTGTGACACTATGGACCGTAGCCCACCAGGCTCCTCTGTCCATGTGATTCTGCCGGCAAGAATACTGGAGTGGGTTGCCATGCCCTCCTCCAGGGGATCTTCCCGACCTAGGGATGGAACCCATGTCTCTTATGTCTCCTGCATTGGCAGGCAGGTTCTTTACCACTAGTGCCACTTGGAAAGCCCTATGATCCATATACTATGCAGCAAAATAGTACAATACTATGCCACTTCATGTATAATGCAGGAAACTTGGAACAGTATATTGCCATTTACTCCTTCACATCTTCTGTGTTATTGTTCATTTTATTGTTACCTATGTTATAAATTCAATAATAAATTACTTTTATTTTTTATGTAGACAGCCAACAAAATGAGAAAAAAACCCTCTTTTTACATTTACTCATATATGCTATTTCTGGTGTTGTTCATTCCTTTGTATATATCTGAAATTTTAATCTGCTATCATTTTTTTTCAGGTTAAATGCCTTCCTTTTATCATTCTTTTTTTTTCCTTTTATCATTCTTATAGTTCAGATCTTATGATATGAAATTGATTCAGCTTTTGTTCATCTAAAAAAATATCCTTCTTTTGCCTTCACTTGAAAGATCAATTGAAATGATACATACTTTATATATCACAAAATACAGTCATCTAAAGAGTTCAGAGAGTTTTGATGAATGTATATGCCTGTGTAATCAACACTGCAATTGACATATAGTACATTTCCATTATCCCTTTGTGCTCATTTACAATCAATAGTACATCCCAACCCTAGGAAGGCACATCTACTGATCTACTTTCTCTTATTACAGATTATTTTTGCTTTTTCTGGAATTTTATGTGAGTGAATTAATTCAGCATGTGTATTTCTTCTTTTGACTAGCTTCTCTTGTTGTTCAGTTGCTAAATCGTGTCCTACTCCTTGCGACCCCATGAACTGCAGCACTCCTGGATTCCCTGTCTTTCACTGTCTCCACTTGTGCTAAGTGCTGAGTGGCTTCAGTCTTAGAATACTGGAGTGGGTTGGGTTGCCGTTGCCTTCTGCAAGGAATTTTCCTGACCCAGGGATCAAACCCACATCTCGTATGTCTCCTGTGTTTGGCAGGTGGGTTCTTTACCACTGGCACTACCGCTATCTCCCGCAGTTTGCTCAAACTCATGTCCATTGAGTCAGTGATATTGGTAAGTGTATCAATACTTGTGGTAGATAGAATTCTAAGACAGGTCCCAAGATCCCTGCTATCTGGTATACATACAGCATCTCCAAATTATGCAATTAAGCCCTAATCTAGGTGCTAATGTGAAGGAATTTTACAGATGTAATAAAGTATCAAATCAATTCACTTTAAGACAGGGAGTCTATATTATATTTAAATTCCATTTCCAATCAATTGTTGCTAGTATATAAAAATGCCATTGATTTTTGTGTGTTCAACTTGTATCTTCTGTCCTTATTAAATTAACTTATTAGTTCTAGGATTTTTTAAAAACATATTCTCTTTTACAGGGCTTCCCATGTGGCTCAGATGGTAAAGTGTCTGCGTGCAATGTGGGAAACCCTGGTTAGATCCCTGGGTCGGGAAGATCCCCTGGAGAAGGAAATGGCAACCCACTCCAGTACTCTTGCCTGGAAAATTCCATGGATGGAGGAGCTTAGTAGGCTACAGTCCACGGGGTTGCAAAGAGTTGGACATGACTGAGCGACTTCACTTTCAGGGTTTTCTACATACACAATCATGGTGTTTGCAAATAAAAACATTTTACACCTTTGTTTCCAATCGCAATGACTTACCATCTTTTTCTTGCCTATTACAGTGATTAATAAGTTGAAAGGAAGCAGTGAGAGTGGACATCCTTGCCTTTTCCTGGTTAGGTGAAAACCATGAATTTTTTTTTTTTTATCATTGAGTATGATGTTAGCAGGTTTTTTTTTTTTTTTTTTTTTTTTTTTTTAATAAAATAGATGTCCCTTATATTGGCAATTCCCTGGCAGTCCAGTGGTTAGGGCTTTGTGTTTTCACTGCCAGGAGCATGAGTTCAATCCCTGGTCAGTGAAATAAGATCCTGCATTCTGAGTGGTGCAGCCAAAAAAAAAAAAAAAAAAAGAGGTCTCATAAAGTTGAAGAAGTCTCCTTATATTCCTAGTTTGCTGAGTTTTGTCAGGAATAGGTATTGAATTCTGTTAAATGATTCTGATAATACTCATTCTCTGCAGCATGAGGTTATATCTCATTGTGGTTTTGATTTACATTTCCCTAAGAATTAGTGACATTGAACATCTTTTCATGTGCGCATTGGCCATATGTATGTCTTCTTTGGAAAAAGGTCTGTTTAGCCCCTCTTCCCATTTTGAATGGAGTGGTTTGTTTTTATTATTGTTGAGTTGTATGAGTTCCATTCAATGCAATCCCTATCAAATTTCCAAAAACATTTTCCCCCCACAGGAATAGAGCAAAAAATAGAAACAATTTATATGGAATCACAAAAGACCCTGAGTAGTGAAAGCAATCCTGGGGAAAAAAGAACAAATTTGGAGGTATTACACTCCCTGATTTCAAACTATATTACAAAGCTAATATATATCGAAATGGCATAGTATTTTCAGAAAACCAGATACAGAGATCAATGGAACAGAACTGAGAGCTCAGAAATAAACCCACATATATATGGACAATTAATTTATGTCAGAGGAACAAAGAACACATAATAGAGAAAGGATGCTGCTGCTGCTGCTAAGTTGCTTTGGTTGTGTCCAACTCTGCGACCCCATAGATGGCAGCCCACCAGGCTCCCCCGTCCCTGGGATTCTCCAGGCAAGAACACGAGTGGGTTGCCATTTCCTTCTCCAGTGCATGAAAGTGAAAAGTGAAAGTGGAAAGTGAAAGTGAAGTCGCTCAGTCGTGTCCGACTCCTAGTGACCCCATGGACTGCAGCCTACCAGGCTCCTCCGCCCACGGGATTTTCCAGGCAAGAGTACTGGAGTGGGGTGCCATCACCTGCTCTGAGAGAAAGGATAGTCTCTTCAATAAATGGTTTTGGGAAATGTGGGCAACCACATACAAAACAAAAATAATGATACCAGATCACCAGCTCACACCATACACAAAAATCAACACAAAATGAATTCAAGACTTGAGTGTAAGACCTGAGACCATAAAACTCCCAGAGGAAAACATAGGCAGCACATTCTTTGTCACTGGGGATAGCAGTATTTTTCTGGACTTGTCTCCTGAGGCAAGGGAAACAAAACGAAAATAAACAAATGGGGCTACATCAAACTAAAAACTTCTGTATAGCAAACAAAACCATCAACAAAATGAAAAGACAGCCTACTGAGTAGAAGAAGATATTTGCAAGCCATGTATCCAATAAGGGTTTAAATGTGCTTTGACTTTTTGATAATATCCACCCTCACAGCTGTGAGGTAATATCCCATTGGGGTTCTGATTTATATTTCTCTGATGATGAGTGATGCTGAACATCTTTTCATATACCTGTTAGGCATTTGCATGTCATCTTTGGAAAAATGCCTAGTCAAGTCTTTTCCCAATTTTGGAGGGAAGAATTATTTATTTTACATATTTTCTTGCACATAGTTAATTAACCATTACAACCATTACATTAGTATTGAGTAACCAATGTATTCTGGTTACAAATGTTGAGAAATATAAGCAGACTGAGTCAGTCAGCCCAGTATATCATTATACCACAGGTTTCATTATGGGTTCTTTTGAAGGAAAATGGATATTTAAGAAATTTTCAATTGACTTTGACTTTCTGACTAAAGTACAATTTACTATCTTGGGTTTTTTCCTAGTGTAATTGAGACTAATAGACATATAGCATTATTTATGTTTAAGGTGTACAAAGTCATGATTTGTTATATGTATGCATTGTGAAATTGTATCACTATAAGATTCACCAACATATCCACTATGTCACACAGTTACCTTTTTGTGTGTATGGGGAGAACTTTTAAGAGCTAGTCTCTAAGCAGGTTTCAAATTTACAGTAGTCTTAGCTTTAGTCATCATGTGGTACATTACATCTCTAGAACTTAATCATCTTATAAATGGAAGTTTGTACCCTTTGACCATATCACCCATTTCTCTCACGCTCTTGCCCCTGGTGATCACCAATATATTCTCTGATGCTTTGTTTGATTTTTTTAGATTCTACATATGAGCTTGATTTTTTAGATTCTACATATAAGTAAGATCATACAATATTTGTTTTTCTCTGTCTGACTTCTTTCACTTGGCATAATGCCATAAAGGTCCACCCATGCTGCTACAAAGGTCAGAATTTTCTTCTTTTTTATTGCTGAATACACACACACACACACACGTTCACATATATATCACATTTTCTTTATCCATTCATCTGTTGACAGACAGGTTGTTTCCAAGTCTTGGATGTTGCAAATAATGCTGTAAAAAACATGGAGGTACAGATAGTTCTTTGAGACATTGATTTCATTTTTTGGGTATATACTTAGAATTGGAATTGCTGGATCATATGGTAATTCTATATTTAATAGCTTGAAGAACCTCCATATTGTTTTCATAGTGACTATGCCAATTTACATTCCCACCAACAGTGTACACGCATTCCTTGCCAATTTTTAACTGGGTTGTTTGAGGGTTTTTGTTATTGAGCTGTAATAGCTTCTTATGTATTTTGGTGTTAGCTCCTTATCAGATATATGGTTTGCAAATATTTTATCCTTTCTTTGTCCTTTGGAAACTTAAAGTTCATGTAGCTCCACTTTTTTTTACTTTGCTTTTGTTGCCTATGTTTGGTTTCAAATTTTAAAAATTCAGTTAATTTTTTAGAGTGATAACAAGCATTTATTAGCTCAATAAACTGAGTTAACTTTTGTATACTATGAATCTTTTTCCCCTGTGGATTTTCAACTGTTCCAATACCATTTGTTTTTAAAAATGCTTTTTTTTCCTTCACTGAATTGTTTTTGCACTTTTGCCAAAAGCAGTTGGGTATATTTGTGTATGTCTGTTTCTAGGTTTTCTATTCTTCTTCATTGATTTGTGTCTCTATCACTCTGCCAATATCAGACAGTCCTTATTACTGTAGTTATATAATAAATCTTGAAATAGGATAGATTGATTTTTCCAATTTGTGCTTTTTCAAAACTATTTTCGCTATTCTAATTCCATTGACTTTTCATATAAGTTTTATAGTAATCCCTGCCGAAATTTAGGAAAGACATTTCTATAGATAAATTGTTTATAAAACTACATAATAGATATTATATGGTCTACAAAAAATCTTGTTTGGGTTTTGGTAGGAATTACATAAATATCTAAATTTGAGGAGGACGACATTTTTACTTTTTCGAGTCTTCTGATTCATGGACATGCTATATCTCTCCATACATTTAGATCTTGTTTGGTTCCTTTTATTTTGTAGTTTTCATACAGCTCCTTTACATGTTTTGTTAGGTTTACATCTAATTCTTTTACTTTTTGAGAAATGGATGCTAAGTCACTTCAGCCATGTCCGACTCTTTGCGACCCTATGGATTGTAGTCCACCAAGCTCCTCTGTCCATGGGATTCTCCAGGCAAGAATACTGGAGTGGGTTGCCATTTCCTTCTCCAGGGGATCTTCCCAACCTAGGGATTGAACCCAGGTCTCCCTCATTGCAGGCAGATTCTTTACCATCTGAGTCACCAGGGAAGCCCAATTTGAGCAATGGTATCTACTTGTTCACCAGCTACCTGATCACAAGTGATCATGAAAGGGACAGTGTTTTGTCCTTACTGGAATAAGGACTCTAGATACTGTTTACCTTCTCTGCATTGAGTATTTCTGCCACAACTACCATCCATGGACTTACAGAATGCCGTAATCACTGTAATGTTATTGCACACATCATTGCTTCTGATCAAAGAATTCACTTTGATCAAAGAACTCACTTTGCAGCAATAGCAGTGTGGCAGTGGGCCCATACTCATGGAATTCACTGGCCTTACTATGTTCCCAAGCACCATGAAGCATATAGCTTGTTAAAAAGATTGAATGGTCCTTTCAAGACTTAGTTACAGTGCCAGCTAGATGGCATTACCTTCCCTGGTGGCTCAGTGGTAAAGAATCCATCTGCAATGCAGGAGACGCAAGAGGCTCGAGTTTGATCCCTGCGTTGAGAAGATCCCCTGGAGAAGGAAATGGCAACCCACTCCAATATTCTTCCCAGGAAAATCACATGGAGAGAGGAGCCTGGCAGGCTACGGTCCATGGGGTTGCAAAGAGTTGGACACGAATGAGCACAGCAAGTACTAAGTACTCTAAGGCTGGGGCAAGGGTCTCCAGAAGGCTCAATGTTTTTGAGTCAATGTCTAATATATGGTGTTATGGGCTTCCCTGGTAGCTCAGCTGGTAAAGAATCCACCTGCAATACAGGAGACCCTGGTTCGATTCCTGGATCGGGAAGTTCCCCAGGAGAAGGGATTGGCTACCCCCTCCAGTATTCTTGGGCTTCCCTGGTGACTCAGATGGTAAAGAATCTGCCTGCAATGTGGGAGACCTGGGTTCGACCCCTGAGTTGGGAAGATCCCCTGAAGGAAGGCTTGGCAACCCACTCCAGTGTTCTTGCTTGGAGAATCTCCATGGACAGAGGAGCCCGGTGGGCTACAGTCCATGGGGTTGCAAAGAGTCAGACACGACTGAGAGACTTAGCACAGCACAGCATATGGTGCTATTTCTCCGATAGTCAATTCATGGATCAAGGGATGGAAACAAGTTGCACCACTCACTATTACCCTCAGTGACCCACCAACAAATTTTTTTCGTCATATTTCTGTGTGCTGAGGTAAGAAGGAGAGCTATGGAAGCTGCTATCTGTGTTCTCTCCTAGCCTACTAGACTCATCCAAGCTGCAAGTCTGGAAGGACAGAGGTCAATCCTCTGGGGAATTTCTCCAGAGAATTTAGGAACACCATTTACATATGGCTGTACTTTTTCCCTTCTCAAGGAGAAGCTGAAACCTGGACTTTTGTGTCCACTTGCTCTGTGCTGAGCAGGAAGGGGAACTATGGTGTCTGTGGGCCCAAGCTATTGTCTACATCCTCCCTCAGACTTCTAGACTATGGTGGATCCATCCAACTGCGAGATTAACAGGGCAGAGGTCAGTTCTCTGAGGAGCCTCCTCAGAAGGGCAGGGCACTGGATGCACAAATGAATCATCCCCTTATAACTCCCCTTACCAAATCTAGGATCTTGGGAGCCTCTTTATGATCATATGGCATTGCACTGGGGCAGGGACTCCTGCAAAAGGATGTCTTGAATCTCTCCACCAGCTTCAGTCTGGTTTCATGGTTGTTTAGTTATTTTGTTTCTGGATTTCTTACAAAGAGAATTTGTCCATGAATTATTGCTGAATTGGTGTGTTTGTAGGGGAAAGGATGGCGGCCCAGGGCTTCCTACTTTGTCATCATGCTGATGTCATTCTCAAGACTTTTTTTAAAGCTTTGTTAGGGTAGATCAAATATGTCTTACTCTAGTCTTACTACTAGGGTATTACTGTAGGCTGAAAAAAAAATGCTCCCTTCTCCCCCTAAATAATTTTTTCTAAATCCTCAGAACCCATGAACATTATCTTTTATAACAGAAGGGTAAATATGATTATATATGTAAAAATATGTGACTAAATAGGCTTCCTTATTTAATGGCTGAAATGGTGGCTCAGATGGTAAAGAGTCTGCCTGCAATGCAGGAAACTTGGGTTCGATTCCTGGGTTGGGAAGATCCCCTGGAAAAGGGAATGACAGCCCAGTCCCGTATTCTTGCCTGGATAATTTCTTGGACAGAGGAGCCTGGCGGGCTACAGTCTATGGGGTTACCTAGAGTTGGACACAACTGAGTGACTAACAACTCCACTTCTTCACTGTCTTGACTTATCTGGGTATGCTCTAGATGCAATGTATTCTTATAAGAGAGAGGCAGAGGGAGTTTACACAAATACACCCCCCCACACACGAAAGTGATGTGAAGAAGCTGGTGGAAATTGGAGTGATGCAGCCACAAGTCAAGGAATGCCAAGTCATCCATCAGTTGCTGCTGCTAAGTCACTTCAGTCGTGTCTGACTCTGTGCGACCCCATAGACGGCAGCCCACCAGGCTCCCCTGTCCCTGGGATTCTCCAGGCAAGAACACTCGAGTGGGTTGCCATTTCCTTCTCCAATGCATGAAAGTGAAAATGAAAGTGAAGTTGCTCAGTCGTGTCCGACTCTTAGCAACCCCATGGACTGCAGCCCACCAGGCTCCTCCATCCATGGGATTTTCCAGGCAAGAGTACTGGAGTGGGGTGCCATTGCCTTCTCCGATCCATCAGTTACTAGGAGCTAAAAAATGCAAGGAACAGATTCTCCTCTAGAACTTTTGGAGGGAGTACACCCCTAATGGCATGTTGATTTTATGCTACTAGCCTCCAGAACTGTGAAAGAATAGATTTCTATTGTTTTGAGTGATCAAGTTTGTGGTAATTTGTTACAGTAGCCACAGAAAACTAACTCTTTTGAGATTTCTACTGAATGCTCCAGATTTCAGTAAAATTTATCCACTTTTGCTGAATGACAGCCAAAGGTCTTCCATTCCTGTGTGAGCACAAGAAATTGTTCAACCTAAATCTCTCTGGTAACTGTTATTTGCCTAGCCTTTTGACATTTCACCCTTTGAAGACACATCTTATATTTACCAGAATAGTTACAGGGAACCCCCAGCAAATTTCTCTCATAGTTGCCGCTCTCTGGCACTCAACTTTGCAAATTCCAGTCACTTTAACTTCTCTAAAATCCAGTCTCTGTCTTCTCAACTCACTGATGCTACTTTACTTTGCTTGGCTTCCTACTACATGTGTGGCACTTCAAAAAGTGTGGGCAGGCCAAAAAAGTGGCATGTTTATAGGACTCACCTCAGGGTCAATTAGAGAACTGACCTCAGTATTATACCTTGAAAATCAGAGCATAATGGATCATAGCAGAGATATGCAGATTCATCTTAAAGAGCAAATATAGGCAGAAAATTTACTCAAGACATTAATGTAGCTTAAGGGGAAAATGTGTCAATCTGGAGGTGGTTTTATCCTGTTGAGAGCACTCAAAAAATGAGTTAAAAAGGCAAATGTTGGCAGGGAAGAAAAATGTTAAATTTGTCCAGGGGAGAATGTTTCCTAGAATAACATATTTTAAGTCCTGGTAGTTATAAACAAAATGAACAAACCAAGAGCTTTCAGAACCAAAGATAACTAATGCAAGAACTAGAATTCAGATGCTTGCTGTCTCTTCTTTTGCAGAGCTCATTAACCCAGACATAGACATAGTAGGTAGCAGTCAAATATTTTGACACTACCACACTACTTCATTACCTTCTTTGGGAAAGGCAGGTCAGAAGATTTTTCTGGAAGTGTGCTTCTATGTCTGCTTCTGTGGCCCATAATCTTCTTAACTGGCTTGGTAGTTTTCCTGCCAAAGTCTAGCAGTTTCGCTATGACATACTCTGGTTCTCTATCCTAGATTGTTGGGTCAGTTGGAGGGTGGTAGTGAATTCAGGTATCCAGTGAACAGACATTCTAGAGAATGGTGGAAGTAGAATATATGCAAAGGAAGAGGGCAGTTGGCGTCAAAAGATGTTAGTTGATGATCTATCATTCAAATGTGCTATGTTTAGTAACTCAGTCATATCCGACTCTTTGTGACCCCATGGACTGTAGCCTGCCAGTCTCCTCTGTCCATGGGGATTCTCCAGGTGAGAATACTAGAGTGGGTTGCCATGCCCTCCTCCAGGGAATGTTCCCAACACAGGAATCGAACCCAGGTCTCCCTCATTGCAGGCAATTCTTTACCGTCTCAGCCATCATTCAAATGGTCCCAAGTAATCATCTTTCAGCACGGATGGTAGATACTTACCTATAAGCAATTATATAGATTTCTCATATGAATATCCTCCCCCAATATATATCAGCGCTTGACTTTCAGTCCTTGTGAAGGTCTTGCAGTTCTCTTAGTGTTGTTTGTCCTGGGGTAGATAACATGGTTGTTTTGAAAGAGAGATCACTGAGTTTCTTGATCACTTGAAATATTATGTGAAAAGATAGACACAAAAGAGTACACAGTGTATACTTCCATTATATGAAACTCCAGAAATGACAAATCTTTTCTAGATGATGAAAGCATATTCATGTTTGCCTGTAGCTTGGATTCGGGTACTGGTCGACTGAGGTAGATGCATGGGAACTTTGGGGAGTAATGAAAATCTCTCATATATATATATTTTTTAATCTCTTATATTTTGACTGTAATAGTTGCTACTTCCAAGGGGGTATATATAATTTGTCAGAACTCTTCATAACGTATACTCAAAATGGGTGACTTTTATTGTATATAAACTATACCTAAAAAAGATTTTTAAAAGAAGCTATGGTTTGCCAAGATGATCTGACAGGTACTGAATCATCAAAAAAATCCACAAACAATAAATGCTGGAGAGAGTGTGGAGAGAAGGGAACCCTCCTACATTGCTGGTGGGAATGTAAATTGGTACAGCCACTCTGGAGAACAGTACGGAGGTTCCTTAAAAAACTGAAAATAGAGCTACCATATGACCCTGCAATCCCACTCCTGGGCATATATCTGGAGAAAAACGTGATCTGAAAAGATAGATGCACCCCAGTGTTCCCTGCAGCACTATATACAACAGCCAAGACATGGAAACAACCTAAATGTCCATTGACAGAAGAATGGATAAAGAAGATGTGGTCCATATATACAATGTGTGTATAGTATTGGAAGGACTTGGCCTTGGGCTTGGAGAAAGTGTTCAAGTGCTTGACATAATTGTGGGCTCCAGATCCCAGATAAACCATATTCACATGTAGTTTTGCCTTAGATTCTGAAAGTGCCTTCTGGTAAGTGGCAGACTTGTCTGGATTCCCAGTTAAGGAAGTGACAGATGGTGTAGGACCATAGTGGGCAGAGCTAGAACTTAGGGAGAAGTCCAAAACAAGATGAAGAGTATAGGTTTTCTTAAGGTCTAAGGCACTTGGATCTCCATCTGTATAAGCAATAGACTGAGGAATGGATTATGAGCAGCACTGACAATACTGGTTTGTTTGTTTGTTTGTTTTGCTTGTTATCTTATGAGTATGTTAATTCAATTATCTCTATTCCTTCCAACATGGGATATCTAGAAGGGGTTTCCATTTAAACTAGGATAACTTTGGTATCTCATCATCACTGTGGAAAGCATACCACCCAGAATTCTATGCTCTGAAATGCCATTCCTACTGCTCTTTGCAGGTAAAAAAGATGAACCTTCTGTTCTCACCCTGGAACCCTGGTTAGTATACCAAGGAGTTTCCAGTGGAGGAGGTGGTACATATGGGCAAAGTGGTTAGCTCTACTTTGGTACATATTCAGAGGTTAGCGTCCAGGAGGCCTGTGGCATGGATTCTTCTATTTCTATAGTTTTGTGGACACAATCTATATTCATGCCCTGAGACTTACTATTTTTTAAAATTTTTAATTGAAGTATAGTTGATTTACTATATTATATTGTATACCTATACAAAATAGTGATTCAAAATTTTTATAGATTATACTCCATTTAAAGTTACTATAAAATATTAGCTATATTCCCTGTGCTGTACAGTATATCCCTGTAGCTTATTTTATACATAGTAGTTTGTACTTCTTAATCCTCTATCCCTATCTTGCCCCTCCCTTCCCATCCTGAGGCTTATTATATTTGAAAAAAATAATACTGCTCCAATCCATCCATCTTGTAGTATCTCCTGAGAATTGCTGAGAGCTCAGACTACAGGGCCTATTCTTTCTAGTCAACAAATGGCACTGTAGGCTATCTCCTAACTGGTGGGGCTGCTGAAAAAAAAATTATTGCCTAAGAGAGTCGAGCTTACTAGACTCTCCTCGTGTTTTGGCAGAATCTGAAATCTCTAGAGTTCTTCCTCACCTGGGATTGCAGGTTGCTGGTGAATTTCCCCTGAAGTGAGAGCAGCAGGGCAGTGATACTGGTTGAAAGCAATGATTCCCATTTCTGCTCTCTTTGCCTTTGAATGCATCGTGCTGAACGCTGGAGGGCACTCTTGGGCTATTAGAAGTTGAGAGCCGAGGGTGTCCTTAGATGCCTCAGTAACTGCGTGGGGTGTAGAGAATTTTCTCGTCTCCTGAAGGATTTATCAGATGGTGCCACCAGGGCCTGAACTGGGTTCGGGGACATGAGGAAAATGATTAAGTACTGATTAGGAATTCAGGCAATGGTGGCCTAACTTTTTACGCAGAGCTCACTGAGTCACGGGCATGAGAGGAAACCAATTCAAAGGAACATCTACTTTCAATTACCATATGCATGCAGACTTCCATATCTATATTTCCAAATTTTCCTTCTGAGTCTCAAATATATATTTGTCATTGTTGTTTAATGGCTAAGTCATATCTGAGTCTTGCAACCCCATGGATGGAAGGCTCTTCCATCCATGGGATTTTCAAGGCAAGAATACTGGAGTGGATTGTCATTTCCTTCTCCAGGGGATCTTCCTGACCCAGGGAGAGAACCCAAGTCTCCTGCATTGGCAGGTGGATTCTTTACTGCTGAGCCACCATACACACACACACACACACACACACACACAACATACGAATATACACATAACATATATGTATACACACATGAGATATGTACACACAACCATCTACTTGATAGCTGCTTGAATATCCATCAGCCACCTTAAAGTTTCCAAAAGGGAACTAATATTTTCCTTACTCTCTTTGCCACCCACTCTCCTCACATTTCCATCCCATGGCAAACCTTAGTAACCATACCCCTTCTCTGCCTCCCAGACTTGCCCACTTCCCAGTTGTCCCCATCTCATTAAACAGCACCACCTTGTTCAAGTCATCAAACTGGTGGTATAATCTTTGACCGTTTTCCCTTCTATCTTCTTTTTCATTAATTAGCCTCTTCCTGTTCACTCTATTTCCTAACTATCTCTTGAATGTACACAATTTTCCACATGCCTCATTCCTGGCCATCATCTCCTCTCACTTGGATTGCTACAGTGACCTTATAGACACTTTCCTCACATCCCATGTTGATTTCTCCCATTTATTCTCTACTCAGCAACCAGAATGCATCTGAAATCTAAATCTGTGTTACTTCTCTGCTTGAAACCATTTAATGGCTAACCTTATCCTTCAGGATAACAAGTAAATTCTTAAGCATGGGACTCCATGCTTCTTTGAGAGAGTATATTCTGTGCTTTGTACTATGTTAGAGACATTGGGGATGAATTCATAACTGAAATATATACAGTCTCTGGTTTCATGAAGCTTCCTTATTAAAGCCATAACATATGTGGAGGTTACCGTATAGTGCCACAGAAGGCCATGCATGATCTGGTTCCTGCTCCAGCCTCTCATTTTGGCATTCCCTCTTCTGACCTATCTTACCATCTCTTCACTACCCCTTCAAACTTTATAGTGCAGCCAGGCAGCGCTACTTCTGGTTTGCACATGCTTCTCTTTAAAGCTTTGACTCCTCTGAACAAGGTATTTTCTTTCTGCGTGGAATACCTGCCACAACTTCTTCATCCAGTAAAATCCTGTTCATCCTTCAAAGCTCATTTCAGATGTCGTATCTTACAGGAAACCCTCCCTGGTACCTTTATCCTCTAAGCCTGTGTTAGGTGTCACTATAATCCCATAGAAATCTTGTGTTTATCTCCTTCACAGCTTTTTACATACTGTATTATAATTGTTTCCTTCTTTGTCTCTCCCTCTTTGGTGAGAATCCATTTCACAAAAACCCAGAGTAAAGTATATGGCCACGTTAAGTTGCTCATGTTTGCCATCTCTCATTTTCTTCGTTGCTAGCTAGTGTTGACAGACAACTTTTCTCTCTTCTTCTCACAACCCCAATTTGCTACATTTTGGGGGCAAGTGGCTCCACACTGCAATAAGGAAAACATAAGCATGGAGAATGTCGTTGAGCCTAGTTCTAGCTTGGGCAGCAAAATATTCTAGAATACCTGATTGAGAACACTGTCAAAAGCACCCAATAAAGTATCATCAGAGATCTTATTAATTCAGAGCCTTAGGGCTGATGCTGAAGGGAAATTTTGGAAAATCTCTGATAGTTTGGATCTCTTTTCATGCACAAGCTATTTTGTATCCCTAACTCAGGTTATCACTTGAACTTGAACCGTAGTTTGGAAAAGTGATCCCTTTGAGCAACAACCTAGTAGATTTCTGAGGAAAGAACCCTAAACATGTTCTTTTGTTAAAGGAATCATATTGGATTTATTTAGAATAAAATAGTAAGCCATTTTGATTATGTCTATACATGTATGGGCTTCCCAGGTGGCACTAGTGGTAAAGAACCCGCCTGCCAACACAGGAGATGTGGGTTTGATCCCTGGCTCGGGAAGATCCCCTGGAGAAGGGCATGGCCACCCACTCCAGTATTCTTGCCTGGAGAATCCCATGGACAGAGGAGCCTGACGGGCTACAGTCCATAGGGTCGCAAAGAGTCGGACATGACTAAAATGACTTAGCATGCACACATACATGTATAACTCAAGGAAAGCCTCTATGTGGCAGGATTTCTGTCATTCACAGGGTATAACTAGAGGCACAACACCATACCAAAGGTTATTTGTAGGGCAGTCTCTGTGGGCAGCCATCCATTTGGCAGACACCATTTCAGGGACAGCTGCCTGTGATACAATTAGAGGGGCCTGGACTGCTATGATTTTGTTTTTGGAGAATCTCCTTAAATCATGGGATTTGAGGGGCTTCCTCCAATTCACACTTTTTCAGGTAGTTGCATATGAGGCATGACTGGAACAATATGAGTATAACATATGTCATATTCACATATGACATATAGAATGATGCAATGTTTATTTGTACATATAATATGGAAGACTCTATCATATGAGCCACCAGGGAAGCCCTATTATAATATGACAACAACCATTAAACACATGATTTGAGAAGCCACCTTTGTGTGGTATTGTTTTATCTGCCAGTCAAATACAATCTGATTTCAGGGACAGTCTCTGCTACTGGTACGAACCAGGTCTGGCTGTTTCATTGGTGGACTAGAGGAGGGGAGGGTCCTTCATACCATGTGACCTGAAGCACGAAAACCATGATGGCTTATTTAGCTATATTTGAGGGATAACTTATCTATAATGTATGAATGTATGTGTAATGTGTCTATGACTTCATTGTAAAAAAAGGCAGGAGTAGCTTGTGACACTATGAAGCTAGTCCTGGAGGGGATAGTAGAACCTGGCAGAAGTACTACATGAATATTGAGATAATAACAAAGATCCTAATAATATAAAATACAATGGAAACAGAACTAGCTATCATTTATTGAACACTTACTACGTACCAGAAAATATTCAAACCACCTACCTTGTTCACATTTTCTTTCAGTATTTCAGTTTAAAAATCACAATAACTCTGGAAAATAGATATGTTTCTCATTTTATAAAGAAACTAAGGCTCAGAGAATCTAACTATGCCACATCATATAGGTATTAAGTGGCAGACCTGGGTTTAGAATCCAGGACTGTCTGACTCCAAAGCCCATGCTTTTTCCATTACACTGCTTGAGAGATTCAAGAATGTACTATAAGCTTCAGATTCATTTAGTCCTAAGCTTTTTTCTCTTGGCTTCAGAGGAAGGATCGCTCATCAGCTGCAGAAGGATC
Organism: Bubalus bubalis; assembly: GCF_019923935.1. Classification (NCBI taxonomy): domain Eukaryota; kingdom Metazoa; phylum Chordata; class Mammalia; order Artiodactyla; family Bovidae; genus Bubalus; species Bubalus bubalis. The sequence goes on along the minus strand of NC_059181.1, from coordinate 138,993,529 downwards.
TTTAGGAAGAAATGCAACAATTCAAATAAACTAAATGCTCATTCAATCACCAAGTTTTCTCAAATCTATCCTCAACCAAATGTCTCTGTTGTTGTTTAGTGGGTCAGTCATGTCCGACTCTTTGCCAGGCTCCTCTGTCCATGAAATTCTCCAGGCAAGAATATTACAGTGGGTTGCCATTTCCTCCTCCAGGGGATCTTCCTGATCCAGGGATCGAACCCGGGTCTCCTGCATTGGTAGGTGGATTCTTTACCACCGAGCCACCTGGGAAGCCCCAAATATCTCTGTAGTTCTCTCTAATCCATATGCTCCTCTCTGTGCCCACTTCTGTAGGTCCTCTCATCTATTTTATTGAAATGACTTCTTAAATGCCGTCTTCACCTCCAAAATCTCTTCTCAATCCGCCCTCTGCAGATATTTCCTAGTGATGTTATTAAAACACAAATCTAATCAGGTCATTCTCATGCTCAAAATCCTTCAATGGATCTCCATTGACAAAGGAATGTGAGACCATCAGCTCTTAGGTCCTTGATTAACCTTTCAACCTCAGATACTATTCTTTCAGCCATAACAAACTCCTGCAGTTTTTCAAGCACAGCATACTCTCTTGAGACATTGGGATTTATCCCTATCTCAATTACACCAGAATTAATTAAATTCTTTTCCTCCATGTGGGCCTTATTCAGGCCATCTTTTGCTATGTGTAGACTGCTAAATATTGCTAAGACAAGATCTCTTAACTATGTGGATTTATCCTTCTACAGATTTATGGCTTTTAAGCTCCCTTTGAACCTCCATGTCATAATAATGCGATGTTTTCTTGAACTGCTCTCTGCTCCATTTCCCACAACAGCTTACTGGAACCTCCATGAGTTTCTCCCTGTCTTCTCCTTCATCATTTCTATCTTCACACTCAATACTTGACCTCCCTAATATCCAAAATATTGAAGTCATCAAGTTAGAATTCTTATACTTCTTGTCCCTTCCTTCTATCAACAGGTATATGTTTGACTCATCACTGGCTCCTTCCCTCCTGCTTTGGTGAAAAAGAATTCCCATTATGCCTAAGATAAATTCCTCTACCTGTGCTCTGGATTCCATTTCCTTTTATTTGCTCTAGAAAATAACTTTGTTTTGTATTAACACCTCACTCCCCTTGTCGACTGACTTTTTGCTCTTATCTTGTAAACATGTTCAAGTTCCCCCACCCTACCCCGCCACAATGCTACTATCCCTTCTCTGGCTATCACTTTCTATTACAGTTCAACCTCTTAAAAAATGTAATAATCATTAGCTATAGTCTTCACTAGTCAGGAAAGGTCTGTATGAAAAACAGAGATTCAGGAACGAATATGTGTGGATGATGAGTTTATGTTGAAGGGAGAAATAAAAATCCATGTTAGGAGGGGTAGAGAAAGGAGTAAAGGAATACCATAAAGTGGAAGAGCAGCAAAAAAAAAAAAATGTTGGGATAAACTGAAGGAAAAAAGACAATGTGGATTTGTAACATAAAACATCTACAGAGTGGGGAAAGAAGGATGATAGAGACACACGAAAATAAATACTACACATTCCCTGAAGATGGAGTTCAAGACCCAGATGAAAGAAGGATAGAGAAGTGGGTAATAAAAAATTTAGATTAATCAAAGAGGAGTAAGATCTGTTTACCCCTTTCTCTCCTTTCAATTTTAACTCTTTCCTGTATCTGAAACTATACTTTTTTCTGCCTGTAGGAAAGAAGATCCCACCTGCTTTCCTATCAGAGCTAACTACTGCATGCACATGGTTAGCTGATTTCACTTCCTCTTGACTTTTCAGGATCTTGCTTTAGTAATTATCCTCATGTTCCATGCTACCAGTTTTATGATGTATACACACATACACATATCTCCTGATTTGTACCAAACTCTGTTCCTTATGTTTACAATCATACAGAGGATTCTCCAATTCTAAGAACATTCATCCCTTAATCTTGATAAATTCATGAGCTATTTTATTTCTTACCTTCTGTTTATCACCGAACTTTACTAAAGAGTAGTCTACAATTTCTACCTCTCCTTTCTCACCTCCTTCCCACCATTTAGCTTCTGCAACTTCCTGTCTACTGAAATACCTAATGCTTTTTAAAACACCTTCTCCTCTGTATCTCTGAACCATTTCAGCATTGTTAATAATCCTTTCCTTTAAATTTTTTCTTCCTTTGGCTTCAATAATGTTTCAGTCTCTGGATTCTTCTAACTACCATACAAAGCTTTTGCTCCTTAATCTCCAGTTTTCTCTTCCTATCTCTGAGGGTATTTTCCAAAGAAACACCTTCTGATCTTTCTTCTGACTTTAGGCATGGTGATTTCACTCACCTCTATAATTTTTAACTATCCTTTCTGTGTGGTAGAATTTCAACCTTTATCTGTATGTTTAACCTCTTAAACTTTCATATGTGTGTTTTTGATGAACAGCTTAATTTGGATGTCTTTCAAGCACTTTATGTTCACTTATATCCCATTTCCCACTGACCAAAGCCAGCAGATCCCCTTCTTTCTTTCCTTTGTTAACACTGTTGCTTTCTTCTTACTCACTCAAATAAAACATTTTGGACTTATCTATGATTCATTCATTCACTCTTTAGGTAAAGATTTGAGAGTCTACTATGTTACTCCTTTTTAAACTTCCAAAGGCTTACTTTTTCCTATAGAATAAAAGATAAACTTAAGTGAATAATAGGCTCTACAACATGCCCCAACCTTACCGATGAACAATACTTGCAGCCCATCCTTCAGCCAACAGGAACTAGCCATTCTGAAAATACACCCCATGACAGGCATTTACATGTGTGTGAATTTTTCCCTGCCATTTGGAATATGATCATATCCATCCCATACCATTAAATGCTACCCATACTTCTTAACCTGGCTCGAATTCTTCTGCATTAAAGAAATAACCTACATTTCTTCTTCAGTTCAGTTCAGTCGCTCAGTCGTGTCCGACTCTCTGCGACCGCATGAATCGCAGCAAGCCAGGCCTCCCTGTCCATCACCAACTCCTGGAGTTCACTCAGACTCAGTCCATCGAGTCAGTGATGCCATCCAGCCATCTCATCCTCTGTCGTCCCCTTCTCCTCCTGCCCCCAATCCCTCCCAGCATCAGAGTCTTTTCCAATGAGTCAACTCTTCGCATGAGGTGGCCAAAGTACTGGAGTTTCAGCTTCAACATCAGTCCTTCCAATGAACACCCAGGACTGGTCTCCTTTAGAATGGACTGGTTGGATCTCTTTGCAGTCCAAGGGACTCTCAAGAGTCTTCTCCAACACCACAGTTCAAAAGCATCAATTCTTCGGCACTCAACTTTCTTCATAGTCCAACTCTCACATCCATACATGACTACTGGAAAAACCATAGCCTTGACCAGACAGACCTTTGTTGGCAAAGTAATGTCTCTGCTTTTGAATATGCTGTCTAGGTTGGTCATAACTTCCCTTCCAAGGAGTTAGTGTCTTTTAATTTCATGGCTGCAATCACCAACTGCAGTGATTTTAGAGCCCCCCAAAATAAAGTCTGCCACTGTTTCCACTGTTTCCCCATCTATTTCCCATGAAGTGATGGGATTGGATGCCATGATCTTCGTTTTCTGAATGTTGAGCTTTAAGCCAACTTTTTCACTCTCCTCTTTCACTTTCATCAAGAGGCTTTTGAGTTCCTCTTCACTTTCTGCCATAAGAGTGGTGTCATCTGCATGTCTGAGGTTATTGATATTTCTCCTGGCAATCTTAATTCCAGCTTGTGCTTCTTCCAGCCCAGCGTTTCTCATGGTGTACTCTGCATATAAGTTAAATAAGCAGGGTGACAATATACAGTCTTGATGTACTCCTTTTCCTATTTGGAACCAGTCTATTGTTCCATGTCCAGTTCTAACTGTTGCTTCCTGACCTGCATATAGGTTTCTCAAGAGGCAGGTCAAGTGGTCTGGTATTCCCATCTCTTGAAGAATTTTCCACAGTTTATTGTGATCCACACAGTCAAAGGCTTTGGCATAGTCAATAAAGCAGAAATAGATGTTTTTCTGGAACTCTCTTGCTTTTTCTATGATCCAGTGGATGTTGGCAATTTGATCTCTGGTTCCTCTGCCTTTTCTAAAACCAGCTTGAACATCTGGAAGTTCACGGTTCACATATTGCTGAAGCCTGGCTTGGAGAATTTTGAGCATTACTTTCCTAGCATGTGAGATGAGTGCAATTGTGTGGTAGTTTGAGCATTCATTGGCATTGCCTTTCTTTGGGATTGGAATGAAAACTGACCTTTTCCAGTCCTGTGGCCACTGTTGAGTTTTCCAAATTTCCTGGCATATTGAGTGCAGCACTTTCACAGCATCATTTTCAGGATTTGGAATAGCTCAACTGGAATTCCATCGCCTCCACTAGCTTTGTTTGTAGTGATGCTTCCTAAGGCCCACTTGACTTCACATTCCAGGATGTCTGGCTCTAGGTGAGTGATCACACCATCGTGATTATCTTGGTCATGAAGATCTTTTTTGTACAGTTCTTCTGTGTATTCTTGCCACCTCTTCTTACCCACAAATAATTTATCTGTCTTCTTTATATGTGTAACATACCATTGTTTCCTTATAGTACATGTCCATTATTCATATGTCATAACTTTTTTTTTTTGACGTTCTTGTTGTTGAAAAGGAGGAAGAGACTACAACAGAGAGGAGGATTTTTGGTAAAATATTATCATAAAAATGTTTGAAAGATAGGAGATGTGAATTGGAGGGCATGATCAAGGATGTCAATTAGGGAGGAGAACAGCTTGGATTTGTAAATTAAAGATGTGGTGCCCTTTCTTCATTCTTCATAAAGCAGAGTGGTTTTGGAGTAGAGGGACATTTAAATTACATGTCAGGAAAGGGAAAAGGGCCAGAGATAATTGGAAATTGACCAGTAAAGCTGAATACTCAGAAAATTGTGTGCAAAAATGTAGACTTGAAAGATTATTTGGAAGCATATGCTAACACTTTGCAATATGCTTACATAAAAGGGAGGTGGTCCAGTAGGTTGACAGGATTTATATGCAAGAGAGAGTAGAGTTCCGACATATAAAATGAAAGATAGTACTTTTTCTTATCATGCAATTGTAATAGCTGAAATTAATTTCTTAAAAGCTTGGAAATTTGGCAGAGGTAAATGGAGGATGAGCAAATTCATATAAGTAAGAGAAGGCATTGAAAACAGTGAGGAATGGTCAAGGAGAGAGAAGCCCAGTTTTCATTTCAAGCTGTCAGAGAGGATTGGTACAGATGAAAAAATAATTTGAAGAAAGCTCTCAAAGAAAAAAACGAAGCCAAATGCTTTGAAGAGAAAAATAGATATTTTTGATTTCAGAACAAACTAATGGAGAGCACAGAAAAAAATAAAGAAATTAGAACATAGGTAGGGAAAATCAAAGCACAAATGACAAATGTCTGCAATAGACAGAAAGCCTGGGTAATATAGGGAAGAAGCAAAAGCAAGCAAAGCTACTGACATTTTTTTCATGTGTGTGAAGAGAAGATTGCCATGCGTTTGAGAGATTATAGACAGTTAGGTTAAGGTGACTTTAAGTCAGTTATGAGAGTCTTTTATGGATCTATAATGCAGGAAAGAATATAGGCTAATATGAAAAAATAAGCAGCAAGTGAAAGAGTGACTCAGCAACAGACTTCACAGCTCAAGTGTGAGTGAGCACCATGAACAAGTTGTTGATGAGAAAATTGAATTCTGCTGCCTTATGGATGCAGCACAATGGAAAATCTACAAGCTTTAGAGTTAGAGATGGGTTTAGGTCCTACTTTTATTTTTGGCAAATCTTTGTAACTTCCAAATCCTTGAATTTCTCATCTGTAAAGTAACTTAATGTTGTTGTGAAACTCAAACTGAACAATCTTTGTGACCATATCTTGAAAAAAATTTAGATATTATTATTCTAGGACTTTTTTTTTACATGGGCTGAGCAAGTATTTATTTGTGGGTGTCTTCCTGTCCTCCCCTATCTTCATTGAGATATGACTGACATATAACCTTGTGGAAGTTTAAGGTGCACAACATAGTGATTTTAGACATGTACATATTGCAAAGGGATGATAGCTGTAGGTTTCCGTGGTTTTATGGGATAAGCAGGAAATAACTGATATGATAGAACAGGGAAGGTTAATGGTATTTGAGCAAAGAAAATGAAACTGGGAATCACTGACATTACTAAACAGTATTTTTAGAAATCTTTTTATTAAGGCTCATAATGGCACTATTCCGGATGCATGAGATGCAGTAGTATGTCTAAACAAGTGACAGGTGACCAATGAACTGCAGAGATCACGTGAAAAGCCAGAGGATCTTTATTATCTTTAAATAAATGTATTTTATTTGAGCAAAATGCAATTTTATATGCCATACACAGCTATTGTGGGTTACAGAAAGGGCTGTAATACATAAATAAAACACCCAACTAAGTAACTTTGGACCTGGCTCTCTTCATATTTCTCTGTGCTCACTGAATGGTAGGAAAGAAATGAATGATGCTCAGGACGAGATCACCCGGCCCTGAGGCCCCTTACTATATTTGTGCTAAAGATCCTGCTTTGGAGAAAATGCATATTGAATGTGAATGAAATTTCATGTAAAAATGAAAGAGGAAGGTTTATTCTAATGACCCGAGTTTCTTCCAAATCTGTATTGCTACAGTCTTAGTTTGAGTTTGTTGTTGAAGCCTCCTAATGGGCCCTATATCCAGTCTTCCATGTCTTCAATCAATTTTACACATTTATTGTAGAAGTTGGGGCTTCCCTCATAGCTCAGTTGGTAAAGAATCCGCCTGCAATGCAGGAGACCCTGGTTCGATCCTTGGGTCGGGAAGATCCGCTTGAGAAGGGAAAGACTACCCCTTCTAATATTCTGGCCTGGAGAATTCCATGGACTGTATAGTCCATGGGGTGGGAAAGAGTGGGACAAAACTGAGTGACTTTCACTTTCACTTTCATTGTAAAAGTGAGCTTTTAAAAACACGATTCTGAGCATGTTACTGATCAGCTCAAAAAGTTTCAGTAGTTATCCATCACCTATAGCAGGGCTCAGCAATTTTTTTTTTTCTGCAAAGGGTCAGATTGTTGTTGTTTTGTTGTTGTTTAGTTGCTAAGTTGTGTCCGACTCTTTATATAGCCTCCCAGGCTTCTCTGTCCGTGGGATTCTCTAGGCAAGAATACTGGAGTGAGTTGTCATTTCTTTCTCCAGGAGATCTTCTTGACCCAAAGATCAAACCCAGGTCTACTACATTGGCAGGTGAATTCTTTACCACTGAGCCACCTGGGAAGCCCTAAAAGGGTCAGATAGTAAGTGTTTTAGGCTTCACAGACAACACACAGACTTTGTCAAATTGTCTTCTTAGGTTTTTTTTTTTTTTTTCCAGTTCAGTTCAGTCGCTCAGTCATGTCCGACTCTTTGTGACCCCATGAACCACAGCACACCAGGCCTCCCTGTCCATCACCAACTCCTGGAATTCACCCAAACCCATGTCCATTGAGTCAGTGATGCATCCAATTAGCATCCATTAAAAATTTGAAAACCGTATTTAGCTGTGGGCTACACAAACCAAGAGCTGGATTTGGCTCTTCAGACTGTAGTTTGTTGACCTATAGAATAAATGAAGTGCAAGCTTTATATATAGCATAGCAATCTTCCCATAATCTGGCCTTCTGCTTTCTTCTCAGGTTTTATATTTTGCCAAAACACGTCCCACACCCTCTGCTGTGGGAACTGAATTGGCAGTATCTGAAAGTTCAGCAACCTGGGTTTTATACCTCTGTTCTTGTTCACACTGCATCCACTATAATTGTCATTCCTTATCCAACTGGCAAATTCTTCCTTTCTCAAGGCTCTACTAAAGGTGTCATGTCTTCTAGTAAATGTTTCCTGACTGCCCAGTTAGAACTGATCTCTGTGACTTTTATAAATATGGGTCGCAGTATCTGTAGCACTTCACTGTGTTTATTTACTCCCCAACTCGGATGTGAGCCTCTCAAAGGCAAGAGAATGACTTACTTGGATTTGTATCCTTAACATACAGTAGCCACTTTAAAAATCTTAATGGAATGAATGACCCCAAGCTTTCTGTTAGGAAGTCATCCAACCCCAGCAATAATGTAAAAAGAAATGAAGAGAGGCTTAGCAGTCCTCTGAATTGTGCAGGACCCATATATAGAAGCAAGTTACTACTTTTTTTAGTCTCTAGAGAAGCTCCCTGAGTCCCACTCTTACTTCTTCTGAAGATTTCCTCATATACCCATCAGGGCATGACAGTGGTTACACAGATCCTCATGGCAGATTTTTTTTTTTTTTGATCACTAATGCCATCTAATAGTGCCTGTCCAAAGTGGGACTCAGAACCTATCTTTCAATAAACATACTAAAAAAAATTCTCCTAAGGCCTTTAGTATTATTAGTGATAGAATGATGACCTAAATAGGTGTTGGTGAGCTGCCCTTGGAATGTTGCTATCCTGTCTCAGTGGGGAAAACGTGCTCTGAGTTCCAAGCTGATGACTTATGAGTTAACTTTTGGACATAACTCATTCCTAAGTTTGAGGCTGTCTCTACTTAAAATATATCAAGCGTAGGTCAGAGGAACTGGAATAGGAGTCAACCAGATTAAGAGTAAAGCCATAAAAGTGAGAGCCAAAGGGAAATATGATATTACTGTGTTTCTAAAATTGGAAAATGGGACTGATGAGGCTCCTCATTGTACACCCTGGAGAAAATGATGCATAAATGAAATTGGTTTTAAAAAGCAAAGAATAGAAATATTTGGAAGCTTTTAGAAAATAACAGTAGTATCTAACATTTATTGAATGCTTACCATGTGCCAGGAACTGCTCTAAGAACTTTAAATAGATAATCATATCAATTTAATTTTTCCAACAGCACAATAGGAAGGGTACCATTATTATTTTTATTTTATGGGTGGAGAACTTGATGCACAGAGCAGTTACTTGCCAAAGATGCCATAGCTAATAAATAGTGGAGCTTAAATATGAACCCAAGCTTTCTGACTCCATTGGCAACAATCCAAATGGCTTCAATTATATATGGAACCATCAACAAAGTACAGTGTTGAATATAATTGCATATATTATACCTTTATAATTTATTATATATATTTTATATATTATAAAATATATATAAATTATAAAATATAGAATATATTATAAAAGTATAATATATGTAATTATAATATAAAGATAAGATAGTTGGATGGCATCACCAATTCAATGGACATGAGTTTGAGCAAGCTCTGGGAGTTGGTGATGAACAGGGAAGCCTGGCATGCTGCAGTCCATGAGGTCACAAAGAGTCAGACACAGCTGACTGACTGAACTGAACTGAATATATAACACATAATATATAAGTATATTATATGTGCATATATACAGGTATATATATCATTTCTCAGATAATATACCTTCAAAATAAACAACCTTCAGAAAGTGAAGAAAAAGGCTAATGACAGAAAGTATTGTGACCAGATACCCATCTACCCAAGAGAAGCCTCTAGGAATAAAGGAAATTTTAGAAGACATATCTACCTTCTGAATGTGCTGTGGCAAAAGGTTTCTGGAGTCAATCAACTTAAGATGAGAAAAAGAATCAACAAGTTACCATAATACAAAGTATAAAGTAAATGTTGCTTGGCAACAATAGGAACTGCATATGGCATCTTATTAAATTGGGGAAAAAGAGAAAAATATTCACAATCTTGGCCATGAAGGCTCTTGGGTAGAGCAGAAATGCTCATGAATGTGTATGAGAAGTGGGAGTAGAAATGACCAGAGGGTCACTAAAGCACATCACGGAAGAGAAGGCAGAGAAATAGGAGAAGGCAAAAGAATAACAATTTCAGTTTAGACATTTTCATAGGAAATTGATATGATGGAAATTTAATATATGCAGAAATAAATGTTGGTTGAGAAAATATTTATTAATATGTATAATATGCAAACTTTTAAAATAAGGAATTATAAGCATAAATTAGAATAATTTTTTAAAAAACACTTTCAAATGATAAACATGTTTTAAATACAAAAGTTGCTTATTGCCATGAGATAGTATCACCTACATGTGGGATGTGAGGGGTCATTTGTCCATCAGGTTCAAATTGGGTCAGACATCTCTAAAATGCGATATGAGGAGCAAATGCTATATTCTGGTTGCATGACCACTGTCCTATATATGAATTCTGTCTACCTTGTGTGGCAAATACAAAGATGTTTGTTTGCAAAAATCTTGTGCTTTATACCCCAGAAAAAAACTCCTTGAGGGGCTACTATGGCTGCAGCCATCACCTTTGCTTCCCTAATACCATTATTCTCTTTGTGAACTATTTCAGGCACATTCATGGCCTTAACGCTTCACATGGCTTGACAAGATGTTAACTCTCATGGTATACTTGTTCATGAGTTCCTAGTGATGACCACAGAAAGAATGCTTACTCAGGTTTTGTTGTTGTTGTTGTTGTTTTTAAATACGTAAACTGAAATTTTATGGACTGAGCTTTCACTGTTTTTCTTGCATGTTGGAGAGGCTTATAAAGAGAACCATTAGGATTTTTCATTTCCTTTGGCTAACTTCCTAAGATCTCCTTTTACATCCTTATTTCTCAGAGTGTAAATGAGGGGATTTAACATGGAGGTGACTGTTCCATAAAATATTGAGATGACTTTGTCCTCTTCTTGATATTCTTTTGACTGAGGTTTCAGTAATATGTAGATCGCTGTCCCATAAAATATGGTGACCACAGTTAGATGGGATCCACAAGTGGAGAAAGCTTTGAGTCTGGCCTCCACAGAATGGGTCTTTAGCACGGCAACCACAATGAGAGTAATAGATGAGGATGCAAGTGAATGGCAGGGGCAGTGTGAACACACTGATAACCAGACCCAGAATTAGACTGACAGGGGTGTCTGAGCAGATAAGCTTCAGCAGGGCTGGGATCTCACAGGTAAAGTGGTTGATGAAATAATGCCCACAACCATGAGCAGGGCTTGCGACGATTGGTGTGACTGCTACTAAGAAGGCACTAGTCCAGGTTCCCAAGGCCAACTGTATACAAACCCAATTGTTCATAATGACGGTGTAACGCAGGAGATTGGAGATTGCAACAAACCTGTCATAAGCCATGATAGCAAGGAGGAGACACTCTGTCATCCCCCAAAAGAGGAATGTGGTCATCTGGGCCTAACAGCTGGTATAGGAAATAGTAGGGAAGTCCCTGAAGCATTGGGCCAGCACATATGGCTCCCAGCTGGTAGAGTAACAGATATCAAGGAAGGATAAATTACTGAGAAAAAAAATACATGGGGGTATGATATTGAGAATCCCATCTCACTACAACAATAAGGTTGTTCCCAAACACTGTGACCAGGTAGAAAAACAGCAGTCCTAAGAAGAAGGCAACCTGGATTTGAGGCTGTTGGGAAAATCCTGAATCCAGTCACCTCAGAGGCATTGTCTTTCTTTACACTGCCTATTTATTTAGTTGTCTCAAGTACTAGGGAAATAAGACAAAACATCATGTTACCTAAATGAAGAAATAGGAAGAGTAGCATCTCAATAGCTTATTAGAAGCCATGTTCTGGATTAGTGTGTGTCATTCATTTTACTGGGTTAGACTCAGCTGTTCAAGTGTCCAGTGGTGGAAATAGAGGTTCTCTCTTTGTTTTTCTGTCTTACAGAACCGTATATGATCAGGAAAGGCTTATTACGTTGTTTGGACTATTAGGTACCCCTTAGATCATGTAAGACACATTTGATCAAGTAAGTGGGTTGATCATGTAAGACACTATTAAACATCAATAGTGGGTTACACAGAACTATTACACTCATAAAGGGGCATAGCTAGATGATTGACTATATTCTTAACCAAAAAAAGGCAAATATGCTACATCTCCCCACCAAAAATGCTTGTTTATAGTCAGTTTTATTTAAGCTGGTTCATTAATTAGCAAGTAATAATTTTTAAGTTTAAGCTCAATGATCCAGTTGTGAATTCTTGGAATACTTCTTTGCTTTTCAACTTTTTTTTTTGGTTTTTGTTCATATATAATAGTAAAACCACCTATGCATGTAAATTAGAAGGTGCATATGTAGCTAAATCTATCACTCAGTTCAATGGAAAAACATCACCAGCCAAAATGACATGAAATAAACAAAGCAATGTGTGGGTTTACTGAAATCTCACTCTGTTTAGTTGTCCTAACAACTATTTTCAAATGACAGAAACTTACTATGTGTAGATCCTGCCATCTCCATATAGTTCAGAACAAAAGCTTAAAGGGTGATGGGAAAATCTTATTAGATAAAACATTTTATGAAGACAACAGTTACCAGAAACTGTGAAGGGAGACAAGGGAAATCTTCGAATACATGTTTCCAGAAGTGTTCAGAAAAAAAAGAAAAAAGGCAGAGCTTTCCTAGTTTTATATGATTTCAGTAGGGAGTGAAAGAGATGACCCATCGAAGTCTCTTTTGGCTTTATGATTTTCTTATTTAGACACAGAATCAAACCTCTCCTTAACTGTATAGTTATGTTCGTGCTATATACATAATTAGGTAATTCTTCATGCTAAATAGGCAGAATGTTGAAATACAGAGAGAAGGCAAGGGAGTAACCTGGATCCACTAATAAGCTGCACCATCTTGAGAAATTCAGTGTCCTCACACATAAACCGGGAATATCACCTAGCCCCTGGCAGAACTGTTCCAAGAATTCAGTTCAGTTTAGTCGCTCAGTTGCGTCCGACTCTTTGAGACCCCGTGGACTGTAGCACGCCAGGCTTCCCTGTCCATCACCAGCTCCCAGAGCTTGCTCAAAGAATTAGACAAGATGATTTCTATAAAGAACCTAACACAGTGCTGAGTATAAGTATACCACCCAAGATACATTAGCTCCCTTCCCACTTTCATGGCCCATGTAGACCTTTCCATCAGCTTGGATTTCATCCTTGTAAACATGTGCCAAAGTGTCATGTCATTGTACCTTTCTTTGTAAGGTTATCATGTTACCAGTAAGAATACCATCTGAAGTTTTTGGTTTGAGTAACAACTAAAGAAAGTTTGAGTATGTAAGTCATTAAAATTTGTTCCTAATGGTAGGCGGGAAAAGACATATAAAGAGATGAAAATTACTCACTGACTTAGGGCTGGAGGACAGCAACAGAGAAGTGTACCTCATTCATAACAGAAGCATTTTGCAGTTGGCGACACCCCCACAAATGACTAATCTCCAAGAAGAAATTTGATTCTTTCAACTGCAAGGAAAAGAAGTTTAATACAAGCAGCTGTGGTAATAAATCTTCCTATCAGTTGTGGTTATAAGGTTGGAAAATCTTGAGTTAACGGTGCTGGTGAATCATGCCCATTTATTTCTACTTGTTAAATATCTTTTTCTTTTATTTACACAGAGTTGGCTTGTAATAAGGCTACCATGAAAGGTTGGTGTCTAAAAGACAATAGAAACATTCATTTTCTAGCATAATAATAATAATAATTAATAATAATATAAATGTCAATTCATGACATGTGGTTTTTCTTTGCCTGTACAAATATTAGAATACTATTTCTTCTAGAAGTGTCCAAAATTCTGTTACTTTGTTCCCAGCAAACACAAAAATAAATTGAAAAAATGTCCTTTCTGAATACATTGAGATATTTTTAAAGCATTTGTGTTTGCCAAAAATGTATAATCTACTTACAGACCAAAAATATTTAGGTAGTATTAAAAGAAGCCACAATTCAAAGGCAAGAAGGAACTTTGGAAATTTGGATAATCTTGTGCTGGGTTTAAGAATTTATAAGCTCAGTCTTGAAGAACAATTTCCACTTTGGGGATTTAGGAGATATCCCTGCTTTGTAATTAAGTTGCCTAATGCAAATAGAGAAGAGAGAAAACAAATAAGGAGGAGGAGACATCTGCTGTATTTAGCTCGTTAAAATAATGTTCACTTTCCTCCTAACTTGATTAATGAGCATTTCAGTGAATGCTCCCTATAGCGATGATTCTACTCAATAAATATGGTGGCAGTTGGGAACCAGCACTGCTTTTCCTCAAAGGAGAAACTTTCTTCTGTCTGGGTAGCTCTTCATTTACTTACTTTTCTGATAACAAGTGACATATTCAGGTAAGTGCTATAAAGAATTTATATTGAGGAATTTGGGGGATGAAGATGTACATCAAAGTATGATAATGTAACTTAACTTTTGTGTTTACTGGATCCTCCAAAGATATACTATGGTTGTCAATCCAGTTCTCTCTCAAGTATAATTGTGAGTTCGATTTAGTTTTTTTTTTTAACTTGAGGGACCTTTGTCTCTGTATAATGCCATTTCCTTCTCCAGGGGATCTTCCTGACCCAGGTATCGAACCCAGGTCTCCTGCATTGCAGGCAGATGCTTTACCATCTGAGCCACCAGGGAAGCCCCTACCTACTTTTCTGATAACAAGTTAAATATTCAGGTAAGTGCTATAAAGAATTTATATTGAGGAATTTGGGGGATGAAGATGTACATCAAAGTATGATTACGTAACTTAACTTTTGTGTTTACTGGATCCTCCAAAGATATACTATGGTTGTCAGTCCAGTTCTCTCTCAAGTATAATTGTGAGTTCAATTTAGTTTTTTTTTAACTTGAGGGACCTTTGTCTCTGTATAATGGAAGTAAGACTGAGTGTATATTTTGGAAGCTATAAGCCCCTGGATTTAGCGACCATATCTGAGTCATTTCTATTTTCTTTGGAACTCTACCTTGCACAGAGAAAACTCTTCAAAGATGTTTGTTGAAATAAAAGCTCTTGATGTCACTTTAACTAAATGGATTCTTCCATGCAGGTATTTTTTTACATTGCATTTAATCATACAATTTTTTTTTTCTGAATTTTTTCCTTTCTGGCTGCCCCGTGCAGCACATAGGAATCTTAGTTCCCTGACCAGCGATCAAACCAGCAAAAAGTCTTAACCATCAGATCATCAGGGAAGTCTCTTTTCCTGAAATTTTTACTTGTCAATTTCTTTGTACCAAAAAAGTGTATCAACTGACAGAGCAGTGCTCTGTAGAAATACAACATATGAGAACTTTCACCCAGTTAGTCACATCATAGCAGGTTCTGTGGGTCACTCTCTCCACAAAGTGTTGATGATAAGGTTCTGCTTATGTGAGATATTAATTCCTCAAGAATTTTATTTGTGATTCTATCCTGGGGACTTTCTGACACCCATATATTAAAAATATACATGTATACACATGTATACCTGTGGCGGATTCATTTTGATATTTGGCAAATCTAATACAGTTATGTTAAGTTTAAAAATAAAATAAAATTAAAAAAAAAATATATCAAACCTTTGTGGAAATCCACAAAACATGAAGGAGAATAGGATGATGAACATTGTAGTGGCACACAAATTGAAAGAAATTGCAATGCCGCCAAAGAAATATTTCATGGAGAACATGATTGATGCTTCCCTGATGAAGATTACAGAACGGACATAGAGGCACACTACAAAAGGAATGGAAAGCTTCAGCTGTCCAGGCATCTGATGGAAATCTCAGTCTGGTAAAGAGCAGGGCATCTGATAAATTTGGGATTTGCCTTGCTGACAATTTCATTTCTCAGAAGGTTAAAGAAGCATTGAGGGGAAATGATGCTATGGATTTAATTATGATGGAATGGACCGGAATCTTGGACAAAATAACCATATCATCTGGGAGTTCATAATAGAAAGAAAGGCTATGGCCAATACTTCTAAAAGGGAAGTTGGCTATGAAACCAGATAGCTTTTCTCTGAATCTTTTAATTTCAAATTTCTTAAACACTCTGATGATACTTTGACCAGATACAGATAATCACAAAAGATTTAAGATGAAAATAGACCTTTTCCACTTCAAGAGCACAGCACAGAGCATGCAAACAGTCCAGACTCAGATCTCCTGCATGTAGACCGTACTTAGCAATCTCTAAAGACCTAATTGACAGCAACTTTCCTGTCTGTAGCCAGATTCTACTGGTGAAAATGAAAGTCGCTCAGTCATGTCCAACTCTTTGCGACCCCATGGACTATACAGTCCATGGAATTCTCCAGGCTAGAATACTGGAGTGGGTAGCCCTTCCCTTCTCCAGGGGATCTTTCCAACCCAGGGATTGAACCCAGGTCTCCCTCTTTGCAGGCAGATTCTTTACCAGCTGAGCCACCAGGGAAGCCTAAGAATACTGGAGTGGGTAGCCTATCCCTTCTCCGGTGGATCTTCCTTACGCAGGAATAAACCTGGGGTCACCTGCATTGCAGGCAGATTCTTTACCAACTGAGCTATGAGGGAAGCCCAAGATTCTACTAGACCCATCCCCCTGTGAGGGAAGCTCAAGATTCTACTAGGCCACATAGATCTGTGTGGCCTAATTTGAAAGTTTACCAGGTACGTGGATTTTACTTGTCTTGTGGATATTTTTCTCAGAGCCTTTTGTTGTATCTATGAGAGAATTCAATATATGCTTTAGAGTCAGGCAGAATCATTTATTCATTTGTCCATTCAGCAAATATTTTTTGAGTTCATACCATGTATCCAATTCTGTTAAAGTTGCCGAGGATACAGCAATGAACAAATAGAGATTAGGCATCCCTTCTCATTTAACTTATACTCTATTTGGATGATAGAACAAGAAGTAGCAAATTAAGCAATTCATATCATAATAACTGTTATGAAGAAAGCAGAGTTGACATGAAAGAGAGTGCTAGAACAAGATTACTATTTGAGTTGAGACCAAGAGTACACAAACAGACTATGTGAAAATCTAGGGGAAGAGAGTTCCAGGGAGAGGGAACAGTAAGTGCTAAGACTCTAAAACAAGAACAAGTTTCACTGCTTGCTGAAAAGATAGCAGATAACTGCAGCTGAAGTGTAGTGTAGGGTAAACAATCATCCTGGCTTGTCCCAGACTTTCTTGGTTTTACCACTGAAAGTCTCATGTAATAGGAAATCCTTTAATCCCTGTGTGGGACTTTAAGTATTAGTATAGAAACTCACTACTCATTACTATAGAATACTCTCACAGAGTATTTTTTTCCCCAAGTTAAGTATTCTGTAGCCCTTCCATCTCAACTCAGAAGATATAGTTAGTTCTAAGACCTCTCAATCACAAACGCAAAACAGCTCCTGATAATATACTTGATTTTCTCCCCAGTGTCCTTTTGAAGAGTGACTCTTTGAACCAGAAACCCTTAGGTATCTGTAGGTCTTGTGCCCTATTTGTGGTTCACTGTGCCCTCTGAATTCCTCATAGAACTAAGGCTTAGAAATGTGCTATTGAACTCATGGTTCCCAGTCTTAGGGTTCTCTGAGAAGACAGATTTTAAGCCTACCAGTTTTCATACATGCCCCTGGAGTGAAATTTCTGCCAATCTAATTATTAGGTGATAGCAATTAGCAGGCATTAGCACCCGTCCTGTAAAAGTTCAGGTTTCCTTCAGTGAAACTAACTCATACCCAGAGCTTTGACAGCCATTTACCAAAAGAGTCTAATCTCCTCTTGCACCAGAGGTTGTGAGCATCCCTGGATGACTGAAGCCACTGTTGGCAACAGGCTCTTGGGTAGAGCAGATGACTGAAAAGAGAAACTAGAGCAGGACAAGGGGAGCTCTGTAAGATGATGTTTGCAGATGACTGTGCCATCTAAAAGAGAGTTGAAGTCTAGGAAGCATATCCGCTGCCTATGTAAAACCATGTTTTCCACTTGACTCTAGAATGAGTGCCAGGTTTTCAAATGCATAGGATTCTTATTTCACTCAAATTTTAGGTTAATTGAAAAACAGAATTCTAAATGTGTCTTCTTTAACTCTCAATTCGAAGAACAACTTAGTTTAGAAGTCCTGAAGCCAGATTTCTTGCCCTGGTTGTGCCAGAACACCTGGGTCTTTGATTTCTCCTCTGTTAAGCAAATGACTGTCACTGGACAATTACTCTTTTTAATAACATTTTTCTAATCAAATGAGAGAACATGTAAGCCACAGAAAACTATAGGTAATGGAACTAAAACCACAGAGAATTGTACTGTTGGTCATGGCCATTGACAACATTTGAGCTCTTTCCCTATTCTATGCCTATTTTCACAGCCATTATGTCAAACTATAGAAAATGCTGGGCCCTGTTTCCCACTCTAGCATTTTCCCCATGGCACAGACAATCATTTAGGACTCTTCTTGCCCTATGATTCTGAGTATATTTGGCTTCTTATGGTCAATGTAAAATAGATGATCAAAAATCATGGTGACATGTCAGAATTAATTGATATTTATAGAGCATTCCACCCCAAAGCAGCAGACTACACAGTCCTCTCAAGCACACACAGAACATTCTCCAGGATTGACCACATGCTAGGCCACAAGATGAGCCTTCAGTTCAGTTCAGTTCAGTTCAGTTGCTCAGTCGTGTCCGACTCTTTGCGACCCCATGAATTGCAACACGCCAGGCCTCCCTGTCCATCACCAACTCCTGGAGTTTACCCAAACTCATGTCCATTGAGTCAGTGATGCCATCCAACCATCTCATCCTCTGTCGTCCCCTTCTTCTCCTACCCGCAATCTTTCGCAGCCTCAGGGTCTTTTCAAATGAGTCAGCTCTTCGTATCAGGTGGCCAAAGTATTGGAGTTTCAGCTTCAGCATCAGTCCTTCCAATGAACACCCAGGACTAATCTCCTTTAGGATGGACTGGTTGGATCTCCTTGCGGTCCAAGGGACTCTCAAGAGTCTTCTCCAACACCACAGTTCAAAAGCAGCAATTCTTTGGTGCTCAGCTTTCTTTATAGTCCAACTCTCACATCCATACATGACTACTGGAAAAACCATAGCCTTGATCAGACAGACCTTTGTTGACAAAGTAATGTCTCTGCTTTTTAATATGCTGTCTAGGTTGGTCATACAATGTATTCCAAGGAGTAAGCATCTTTTAATTTCATGGCTGCAATCACTATCTGCACTGATTTTGGAGCCCATAAAAATAAAGTCAGCCAGTTTCCACTGTTTCCCCATCTATTTCCCATGAAGTGATGGGATTGGATGCCATGATCTTCATTTTCTGAATGTTGAGCTTTAAGCCAACTTTTTCACTCTCCTCTTTCACTTTCATCAAGAGGCTTTTTAGTTCCTCTTCACTTTCTGCCATAAGGGTGGTGTCATCTGCATATCTGAGGTTATTGGTATTTCTCCTGGCAATCTTGATTCCAGCTTGTGCTTCTTCCAGCCCAGCATTTCTCATGATGTACTCTGCATGTAAGTCAAATAAGCAGGGTAAACTGTGATTAAAAACCTACCAACAAGGGAACATGGGTAAACCTATGGCTGATTCATGTTGATGTTTGGTAGAAACCAACACAATACTGTAAAACAATTATCCTTCAATTAAAAATAAATTAAAAAAAAAAACAAACCTCCCAACAAACAAAAATCCAAGACCAGACAGCTTCACAGCTAAATTTTATCAAACTTTTAGAGAAGAATTAACACCTATCCTTCTGAAACTATTCCAAAAAATTGCATAGGAAAGAAAACTTCCAAACTCATTTATGAGGCCACTATTACCCTGATACCAAAACTAGACACAAATGACACAAAAAATAAAATTACAGGCTAATATCACTGATGAACATAGATTAAAAAATCCTCAACAATATACTAGCAGTCCATATTCAAAAATACATTAAAAAGATGATACGCCAGAGCAAGTGGGATTCATCCCAGGGATGCAAGGATTTTTCAACATCCGCAAATTAATTAATGTGATACACCACATCAACAAACTGAAGAATAACAACCATATGATCATCTAAATAGATGAAGAAAAAGCTTTTGACAAAATTCAGCACCCATTGATACAAACTCTCCAGAAAGTGTGCATGGAGGGTGCAAACCTCAACATAATAAAGGCCATATATGACAAATCTACAGCTAGCATCATACTCAATGGTGAAAAGCTGAAAGCATTCTCTCTAAGGTCAAGAAAAGACAAGGATGTCCACTCTTGCCATTTTTATTCAACATAGTTTTGGAAGTCTTATCTATAGCAATCAGAGAAGACTAGAAGTAAAGGGAACCCAAATTGGAAAAGAAGAAATTAAGCTATCACTGTTTGCAGATGACATGATACTATACATAGAAGATTCTAAAGATACTACTAGAAAACTACTAGAACTCATCAATGAATTTGGCAAAGTTGCAGGTTACAAAATTATTACGTAGAAATCTGTTGCATTTCTGTACACTAACAACAAGATCAGAAAGAGAAATTCAAGAAGAAATCCCATTTACCATTGCATCAAAAAGAATAAAATACCTAGGACCTCCCTGAGGAGACAAATACCTGTACTCCACAAACTATAAGATGTTGATGAAAGAAATCAAAGAAGATATAAACAAAGATGGAAAGATATACCATCTTCATGGATTGGAAGAATTAGTATTGTCAAAATGACTACACTACCCAAGGCAATCTGCAAATTCAATGCAATCCCTCTCAAATTACCAATGGCAGTTTTCACAGAACTAGAACAACAACAACAACAAAAATCTCAAAATTTGTGTGGAGACACAAAAGACCCTGAATAGCCACAGTAATCTTGGAAAAGAAAAAAAGAGCTGGAGGAATCATGTTTCCTAACTTCAGACTATACTACAAAGATACAGTCATCAAAACAGTGAAGTATTGGCACATAAATAGAAATATAGTTTGATGGAACAGGATAGAAAACCCAGAAAAAAGCCCATGCACCTATCTATGGTCAACTAATACATGACAAAGGAGGCAAGACTACACAATGTTGGAAAGATAGTCTCTTCAACAAATGATGCTGGGAAAACTGGACAGCCACATGTAAAAAAAATGAAATTAGATCATTCTTTAACTCCATACACAAAATGGATTAAAGACCTAAATGTGAGATCAGACACTATAAAATTGCTAGAGGAAAACATAGGCGGAACACTCTCTGATATAAATCACAGCAATATCTTTTTTGATCCATCTCCCAGAATAATAGAAATAAAAACAAAAATAAGCAAATGTAACCTACTTAAATTCAAAAGCTTTTGCACAGTAAAGGAGACAATAAACAAAGTGAAAAGACAACCCAGTTTGGGAAAAAATATTTGCAAATGATGTGACTGATAAGGGATTTTTAATTTTTTAATTTATGAACAGCTTATGGCACTTAATAGCATCAAAACAAACAATCCATCCCCAAAGTGGGCAGAAGACCTGAATAGACATTTCTCCAAAGAGGACATACAGATTGCCAAAAAGCACATGGAAAGATGTTCAACATTGCTAGTTATTAGAGAAATGCTAAACAAAACTATAATGAGATATCACCTCATACCAGCCAGAATGGCTATCATCAAAAAATCCACGAACAGCAAGTGCCGGAGAGGGTGTGGAGAAAAGGGAACCCTCTTACACTGTTGGTAGGAATGTAAATTTGTACAGCCAGTATGGAGAACTGGGTGGAGGTTTCTTTAAAAAACTGAAAATAAAGCTACCATATGACCCTGCAATCCCACTCCTGGGCATATATCTGGAGAAAAACATGATCTGAAAGGATGCATGCAGCCCAATGTTCATTGCTGCACTGTTTACCATAGTCAAGACACAGAAGCAACCTAAATGTCTGTTGACAGATGAATAGGTGAAGTAGATGTGGTACATATATCCAGTGGAATATTACTCAACCATTAAAAAAGAATGGAAATAATACCATTTATAGGAACATGGATGGACTTAGAGAGTGTCATACTTGGTGAAGTAATTCAGACAGAGAGGGATAAATATTGTATGACATCCCTTATAGTGGAATCTAAAAAGAAATACAAATGAACTTACTTACAAAACAGAGATACTCAGAAAATGAACTTATGGTTGCTAGGAGAAAGGGATAGTTGGGGAGTTTGGGAAGGTCATGTACACTCTGCTGTATTCAAAATGGATAACCAACAAGGTCCTATTATATAGCACATGGAACTTTCTCAATGTTATGTGGCAGCCTGGATGGGAGGTAAGTTTGGAGGAGAATGAATACATGAATATATATGGCTGAGTTCCTTCACAGTTCACCTGAAACTATCAGAACATTGTTAATTGGCTATATCCCAATGCAAAATAAAAAGTTTAAAGTTTGAAAAAAAAATCATGGTGAATAATATTTGTTTTTTAACCAATAAAGAGGTCAATATAAAGTTTTTCATGGAAAATAAATGTAAGAATTATACAAATAAATTATTTATAAGCTTATAAGGAATGATTACAATCCTTGGTCTTCACTGGTGGTGCAGTGGCTAAGAGCCTGCCTGCTAATGGAGGATATAACCTGATGGAACCAATAGGTTCCATCCCTGGTTGAAGAAGATTCCACATGCTGCAGAGCAACTAAGCCTGGGTGATACACCACTGAGCCCACCATCCTAGAGCCTAGGAGCTGCAACTACTGAGCCCATGTGCTTCAACTAAAAAAGCCTATGCACCTAGAGCCCATGCTCCACAAAAAGAAAAGCCAGTGCAGTGAGAAGCCTGCACACTTCAACAAAGAGTAGTCCCTGGTAGCTGCAACTAGCAATGAAGACTTAGTGAGGCCAAAAATAAATAAATAAATAAATGCGTGTTAAGTGACTTCTGTAGTGTCTGACTCTTTGTGACCCTATGGACTGTAGCCCACCAAGCTCCTCTGTTACAGGATTCTACAAGCAAGAATACTGGAGTGGGTTGACATGCCCTCCTCCAAGGGATCTTTCCCACCCAGGTATCAAACCTGTGTCTCTTACATCTAACCTGCATTGGCAAGTGGGTTCTTTATCACTTGCTCCACATGGGAAGCCCAAATAAATAAACAGATAGATAAAAATAAAAAAAAGAAAACAGCATTCTAAAAAAGAAATTATTACAATCCTTTATTTACCCTTGTCAGTCCATGTTTGGGTTGTACCCTAAAGAAAGGTCTGGCGTGGTAAACTAAAAACCAGTTATACCATTCCTTTCTCCCTCAGCAGAATCATATGGCCCCTAAGGCCATATTTTATGAAAATTACTGGAGATGAAAAAAATATATTGTTTCCTAAAAAAGAGAAAATTCCTCTGAATTCAGAAGTTTAGAATATAAGTTTTAGCACCTGATTAAAAAAATGAAGCAATATTGATATAATATGGAAAACAATGAAAACGGCTGACTTTGAGAATGAATCATGGAAAACTTTACATGACAATAAAACAGCGTTGAGAGACCAATAAAGCAACATTGAAATTTTGGATGTTGGCCAAATATTGGATAAGCACCTCCTACATACAATGCACTGGCCCTTGGCACATAGCATCCCAGGAAAACCAAAACACTGTTGTTGTCTGACTTGGGTGAGGAGAGGTGACTCTTGGACACAAATAGCTCTCAGGTGAGGGACAGAGTGGTAAGTGTCCTCACAGAGAGGCATCTGAGATGTTACAGGAATTGCTTTCTTCTGACGACCTGCAGCAGCGTTCCAATGGATCATTCCATCCCGGGACAGAATCCTTGGGCTGAGCAGTATCATGCCTCAACACAGAACATGCAGTAAGAGTAGGCTTTTTCCTACTTAGTAGAGGGCTGAAGCAAACTTCAAATGTAACTCAAAAGCAGCAGCATCTTTAGTAAATGGGGAGAGGAAGACTCCAAAGTCTGTTTATTAAGATGTCTGGGGAGGGAAGTGGAATCACACCTGGCAAGGGACACAGCATCAAAGGTTTCAAAGTCACAAGGGCAAATAATTTCAACCCCTCCAGGATTAGGTCCCAGAGATGCAATTAGAAGGAAAGAGTTCATGTGAAAGAGTTCAGAAGTATTTACAAGAACAGGCCCCAGAGAAAGAATTTATTTCTGGATTCATAATGCTTAAGTTTCTCTCCTCCTTAATTAATTCTCTAGATCTTTGGAAACATAACAGTGGCCTGGGAATCCAACCTGTGGGACTAAGTGGTATCAAATGCTAGGATGAAAGGCACAGAAGTCTAGTAGTCACCTGGGTGATTCTAAATATCTGGATGGTTGATTAGACATATTTAGTTTGGTTCCAAGGTTACTATTGCTGAACAACCATCAACAGGATGGTTGAACAACCATCAACAGGAGAATGTTGGGTTCCACCAAAAAAAGATACCCCATGTCCAAGAGCAAAAGAGAGGTCCCCAAAAGACCTCTCCTTTTTGGGACCTCCTACCAAAAAGAGGGTAGGAGGGGAGAAATGGCATTTAGAATCAAGCCCCATTCCTGCCAGAGACGCTTGGAGGGCTCAAACAAAACCTTGTGCCCACCAGGACCCGGAGACCCCACAGAGTCTGAGCCAGACCTGTCTTTGAGTGTTTGAGTATCTTCTGCAGAGGCACAGGTCAGCAGTAGCCTGCTGCGGGGACAGGGTCTCTGGCTGTAGCAGACCTGGGAGGCACAGTGTGTGGCATAAGCCCTCTTGGAAGAGGTTGCCATTAGCCCCACCATAGAGCTACCGAGTAGACGACCCACAAATTGGAAAAGAATTGTATCGAAGAAGTCCTCACCCTGTTATGAAAGTTCTAGGACGCACAACAGATTTCACAACCTGGGGATCAGGTAAGGGACTGAGACCCCCCCAGGGAATTTGACTTTGAAGGCAAGTGGGATTTGATTACAGAACTTCCATAGGACTGGGGAAACAGACTCTTGGAGGGCACAAACAAAACCTTGTGTGCACCAGGACCCAGGAGAAAGAAGCAGTTACCCCACAAAAGACTGAGCCAGACTTGCCAGTGGGTGTCTGGGAGTCTCCAGCAGAGGTGTGGATCGACAGTTGCCTGCCACAGGGTCGGAGCACTGAATACATCAGTGCTGGCATAAGTCCTTTTGAAGGAGAAATGTTACCCCTACCATAGTTTGACCTCAGGCCAAACAATAGGGAGGGAACATAGCCCTGCCCATCAACAGAAAATTGGATTAAAGATTTACTGAGCATAGCTGCCCGTCAGAACAAGACCCAGATTCCCCCACAGCCAGTCCCATCCATCAGGAAACTTCCACAAGCCTCTTATCCTTATCCATCAGAGGGCAGACAGAATGAAAACCACAATCACAGAAAACGAACCGAACTGATCACATGAATCACAGCTTTGTCTAACTCAATGACTCTGTGAGCCATGCCCTGTAGGGCCACCCAAGATGGACGGGTCATGGTGGACAGTTCTGACAAAACATGGTCTCTGGAGAAGGGAATGGCAAATAACTTCAGTATTCTTGCCTTAAGAACCCCATGAACAGTATGAAAAGGCAAGAAGACAGGACAATAAAAGATGAACTCTCCAGGTCGGTAGATGCCCAATATGCTACTGGAGAATAGTGGAGAAATAACTCCAGAAAGAATGAAGAGAGCCAAAGCAAAAACAATGCCCAGTTTTGGATGTTACTGGTGATGGAAGTAAGAACTGTAAAGAACAATGCTGTTCTGATGCTGTAAAGAACAATACTGCATAGGAACCTGGAATGTTAGGTCCATGAATCAAGGTAAATCACAAGTGGTCAAACAGGGGACGGCAACAGTGAACATCAGCATTTTAGGTATCAGTGAACTAAAATGAACTGGAATGGGTGAATTTAACTCAGATGACCATTATATCTACTACTGTGGGCAAGAATCCCTTAGAAGAAATGGAGTAGCCCTCATAGTAAACAAAAGAGCCCAAAATGCACTACTTGGGTGCAATCTCAAATATTTTAGAATGATCTCTCTTCATTTCCAAGACAAACCATTCAACAGAACTGTAATCCAAGTCTATGCCCCAACCACTAATGTCAAAGAAGCTGAAGTTGAATGGTTCTATGATGACCTATAAGACCTTCTAGAACTAACACCCCAAAAAGATGTCGTTTTCATCATAGGGGACTGGAATACAAAAGTAGGAAGTAAAGACATACCTGGAGTAACAGGCAAGTTTGGCCTTGGAGTACAAAATGAAGCAGGGCAAAGGCTAACAGAGTTTTGCCGAGAGAACACACTGGTCATAGCAAACACCCTCTTCCAACAACACACAAGATGACTCTACACATGAACATCACCGATGGTCAATACCAAAATCAGATTGATTATATTCTTTGCAGCCAAAGATAAAGAAGCTCTACACAGTCAGGAAAAACAAGACCAGGAGCTGACTGTGGCTCAGATCATGAACTGCTTATTGCCAAATTCAGACTTAAATTGAAGAAAATAGGGAAAACCACTAGACCATTCAGGTATGACCTAAATCAAATCCCTTACACTTCCCTGGTGTCTCAGATGGTAAAGCATCTGTTTGCAATGCCGGAGACCAGGGTTCATTCCTTGGGTTGGGAAGATCCCTTGGAGAAGGAAATGGCAGCCCACTCCAGTACACTTGCCTGGAAAATCCCATGGATGGAAGAGCCTGGTAGACTACAGTCCATGGGATCACAAAGAGTCAGACACGACTGAGCAACTTCACTTATGATTATATAGTGGAAGTGACAAATAGATTTAAGGGACTAGACCTGATAGACAGAGTTCCTGGAGAACTATGGACGGAGGTTCATGACATTGTACAGGAGACAGTGATCAAAACCATCCCCAAGAAAAGACATGCAAAAAGGCATAATGGTTGCCTGAGGAGGCCTTACAAATAGCTGAGAAAAGAAGAGAAGCTAAAGACAAAGGAGAAAAGGAAAGATATACCTTTCTGAATGCAGAGCTCCAAAGAATAGCAAGGAGAGATGAGGAAGGCTTTCTAACTGATCAATGAAAAGAAACAGAGGAAAACAATAGAATGGGAAAGACTAGGGATCTCTTCAAGAAAATAGAGATACCAAGGGAATATTTCATGCAAAGATGGGCACAATAAAGGACAGAAAATGTATGCACCTAATGGAAGCAGAAGATATTAAGAAGAAGTGGCAAGAATACATAGAAGAACTATACAAAAAGATCTTAATGACCCAGATAATCACGATGGTGTGATCACTCACTTAGAGCCAGACATCCTGGAGTGCAAAGTCAAATGGGCCTTAGGAAGCATCACTACAAACAATACTAGTGGAGGTGATGGAAATTCAGCTGAGCTGTTTCAAATCCTAAAAAATGATGCTGTTAAAGTGCTTCACTCAATAAGCCTCCAAATTTGGAAAACTCAGCAGTGGCCACAGGACTGGAAAAGGTCAGTTTTCATTTCAATCCCTAAGAAAGGCAATGGCAAGGAATGTTCAAGCTACCACACAATTGCATTCATCTCATGTGCTAGCAATGTAATGCTCAAAATTATCCAAGTGAGGCTTCAACAGTACATGAACTGAGATGTCCAACTGGATATACAAAAGGCAGAGGAACCAGAGATCAAATTTCCAACATCTGCTGGATCATCAAAAAAGCAATAGAGTTCCAGAAAAACATCTACTTCTGCTTCATTGACTACACTAAAGCCTTTGACTATGTGGATCACAACAAACTGTGGAAAATTCTTCAAAAGATGGGAATACCAGACCATCCTACCTGCCTCCTGAGAACTCTGTATGCAGGTCAAGAAGCAACAATTAGAACCGAACATGGAACAACAGACTGGTTCCAAATTGGGAATGTAGTACATCAAGGCTGTATATTGTCACCCTGCTTGTTTCTGCTTATTTAACTTATACGCAGAGTACATCATGTGATATGCCAGGCTAGATGAAGCACATGCTGGAATCAGGATTTCTGGGAGAAATATCAATAACCTCAGATATGCAGATGACACCACCCTTATGGCAGAAAGTGAAGAACTAAATAGCTTCTTGATGAAAGTGAAAGAGGAAAGTGAAAAAGCTGGCTTAAAACTCAACATTCAAAAAACGATCATGGCATCTGGTCCCATCACTTCATGGGAAATAGATGGGGAAACAATGGAAACAGTGCCAGACTTTATTTTCTTGGGCTCCAAAATGACTGCAGATGGTGACTGCAGCAACTTCAATGCAACTTCAATGAAATTAGAAGACGCTTGCTCCTCGGAAGAAAAGCTATGATCAACATAGACAGCATATTAACAACCAGAGACATTACTTTGCTGACTAATGTCCATCTGGAGAAGGCAATGGCACCCCACTCCAGTACTCTTGCTTGGAAAATCCCATGGACAGAGAGCCTGGTGGGCTGTAGTCCATGGGGTCGCTAAGAGTCAGACATGACTGAGTGACTTCACTTTCACTTTCACTTTTCACTTTCATGCATTGGAGAAGGAAATGGCAACCCACTCCAGTGTTCTTGCCTGGAGAATCCCAGGGACTGGGGAGCCTGGTGGGCTGCCGTCTATGGGGTCGCACAGAGTCAGACATGACTGAAGCGACTTAGCAGCAGCAGCAGCAATGTCCATCTAGTCAAAGCTATGTTTTTTCCAGTAGTCTTGTATGAATGCGAGATTTTAACCATAAAGAATTCTAAGTGCTGAAGAATTGTTGCTTTTGAACTGTGGTGTTGGTGAAGAGTCTTGAGAGTCCCTTGGACTGCAAGGAGATCAAACCAGTCAATCGTAAATGAAATCAGTCCTGAATATTCATTGGAAGGACTGATGCTGAAACTGAAGTTCCAGTACTTTGGCCACCTTGTGTGAAGAACCAACTTATTGGAAAAGACCCTGATGCTGGGAAAGATGGAAGCAGGAGGAGAAGGGGACGACAGAGGATGAGATAGTTGGATTCCATCACTGATTTAGTGGACATGAGTTTGATCAAAGTCCGGTAGTTGGTGATGGACTGGGAAGCCTATCGTGCTATAGTCATGGGGTCACAAAAAGTCAGACATGACTGAACAAGTGAACTGAACTGAGCTAAAGGTTACTACCATGGGGCAGCGTACCTTGACTCCTCAGGAAGAAATCGAGCTCCTTTTCTTATCCTCACACTCACCCCTCTATATTTTTAGTATTTGTCCACTCGTGTGTCTCCAGTACTGGGTCTAATTTTGGGAGGAGAGGCACTGCGTCCTCCCTGCTCACCGTTGATTTCTTTCCACGGTGTGTAGCACAGGGCCTGGAGGGTCACTACACACCCGTAGATGTTAGATAAAGAGAGAGCACTTGGGCGAGCTGAGGTGGGTGCATGCAACACTTTCTGGTGAAGGCAGGAGGGAACGAGCTCTGCCAAGGGTCAGCCATTACCTGGGGAGTTGTCTAAGTGGGTGGGGGCACAATGGCTAGAGCTGTGCCAGTGTGCAAGGGTTTCTCCTCACGTCAGGTGAGGAAGGTCGGGAATGGAGCTGGGGAAGCCGATGTGATGTATGACACCATTTTCATGCCCAACTGAGGACCTTGGAGCCCATGATACAGGGCCCTCATTCTAAGGATGAGGAAATTAAGCCCACAAAGGAACAAAGTCTGTCTCTGAAGCATTAGGTAGCAGAGAAGACTCTCATACCTGCATCGCCAGGCATTCTGCTCCGTGTTCTTTCCTCTGTAATCAGCTGCCTCTCCAAAGAGCTCTGAAACTCAACAGTTTCAATGGCAGCTCCACAAAGGAGGTAACTGTATGGGCTTAGGAGATGTTCCCTCCTTTCTCAACCTCTGTTTTCCTGTTGGGAGATTGGTCTTGCAATATGTGACTCCCGAGGCCATTGTGAGCTGGCTTTAGAGGGAATAGCGTATGTGACGTCCTGGCAGAGTGCCTCTTACATAATTGGTTCTCAGCTCTTAAACCCCTTCTCTTCACCTCCTGCACAGGAGGAGTTTCAGGACAAGCAGAGGTGTAGAGTGTCCTTAGTGGTTCCCAGGACCAGCCCTGCTGGGGGGTTGACTGCTTGGCCCATCTCGTCCTCCAGGAAGTCAGTTCAAAAGTCAACCTGGCGTGGATGTGGTCTTGCTCTAAAGAGACTCCCCCTGCTCACTCCTAACACCCCCCAAGGAAACACAGCCTTCAAACCACAGACTTTCCAATTTTCCTAGTAAAATGAATGAAAGATGCTTTTGGGAAATAAAGTGATTTCTTTTTAGCTCCACTTGTTTACTTTTCCATAAGCTCCCAAGATGGCTTACATGTTAGCTGTTAATCACACCATCTGTTCAAACAGTACTTCAGTAAATAATTCGATTCATACATTTTTTTCTAAAAGAATCTTTTAAAAGGCAGTGTTTATGTCACTGTTATCCTTCATTTGGCAATGTAGCATGAGCTATTTTAATGTTGCCATCATTGTAAACACATACTGAATTCCCCATTTCTTAACCGTGCAGAAAATAGGACAACTTCTCTGCGTTTGTTCCACTTGACTCTAGGCTTGGAGGCTAGAGATTGTAATAGATAGAGATTTCATATTTCTAAAAAGAAAAAGATTAAGACACAAAGTTCCAGTCAATATTTATTCTGAAAGCTTAAATTTAGTGACAATGAGTAGTTTCCAGCCACTTGAGGCCTTTTTAGGCCAAGCAACTGTGAACAGAATGTGCTTAGTGGTTGGGTCAGCTATACTGTGATCCTGGCCTGTCAGACTCAGCTCATATCACAAGAGGCAAAAATGCCTGTGAGGAAGTTCCTGGGTCCCACCAGCAATTACAAGCCCAAAGCTTGGGTGATATAAGGCTTGAGGAGGAGGTATATGCTCTTTTGATGCTTTTGAGAAAGAGTCTCTTGAGTTAGTAGAGTGAAAAGGATATGCAGGCAGAGGTAGAGTTCTTATTGTTTCAAGATGTTCTCTGGATCTCTGAAAGCCCCACATTCATGCGAGCCTCTAGGAAAGGTCGTACAGCAGCAAGGATATGTCCTAGTGCTGGTCCATATGGATATGGTTCTCTTTTGTTTTCTAAGACCTGTAGCCAAATGGAAAGAGTGCTATGTTGTGCAGTCACGTACAGATTATAAGAAATGTACAAAGTAAGCAAACATAGATTTGTGTTTGGGGACACTGACAAAGAGGGGACTTACTTTCCAAGCCTAGAAATAAAGAGTAAATGAAGACCACTGATATTAAAGGAGACATTTTTCCTGGGTTTCCAGGGTCAGATAGCTTACTAGTTGAGTATGCATATATTTTGTGGAGACCACATCAACCCTATGCACAGGATTGGAAAAGAATGAAGTGTTTATTGGAATGGTAATTAGTCTGTTTGATTCCATCAGCAGGTCATGATACCCGTGTGGGCCTGGTCCAGATCTTGGAAAGTCTTAAATGCCACACTGATGAGTCTTGTTTTTTTACATCCACATGACTAAATACCATTGAGGATATTAAAACAAGAAAGTGATGTGCTTTGACATGTCTCAGGAAGATTGGTGACAACATAATGTAGAGCCTAATTGCAGTGGGCTATTGAGGAGACTATGTTTCAAGTCATTGGAACAGTCAGAGCAAGAAATGATGAGTGCTAGAAGTGAGAGAGGAGTGGGATGAAAGACCAGGAACGAACTTGAGATTTATCACAGAGGTAGAAGAGGCAAAGCTTCAAAGATGATTGGACTGTGTAGTGAGGGAACAGGAGGATTACAGGATGTCCCTCAGGTGGATGGGGGCACCATTAAATGAGATACAGAAAACAAGAGGGGGAGATTTTAGGGTGAATATGGAGTTTTCTGGTTTGGAATGATTCCATTTGGGTTGTCTGTGAAGCCTTGAAGTAGATACATGTCCATTTTTTGAGAACACTTGTGACCAGAGCTCAGAAGAGATATCCGAAGTCTAGATAGAGCTTTGGCAGTTATTACTCTAAATAATGATTTGTCACAGTGTTAATGAGTTTGAACTTTCTTTTACCAATATCTTTTGCTCTAGTTGTCTTATAGAAATCATGTTTCACCTATGCCATGGTATATCCTCCCCCAATATGGTTTAAGGTAGAGAATGAAATCAGTATAAAACAATAATCACCAGGTATACAGTGAATAATAATAAGTCAGTTTGTAGGCAGTGAAGGAATGAACAATGCAGTTAAGACCGAAATATTGTAAATATCCACGAACCATGCATATATAAAGAGGTATAATTAGTCAGACATGTTGAGCTTTGAGACATTGCGTGGTAAGGCTTAGTTATCTTCAAATGGACATGACAAACTGGCAGGGACCATGTATCAGTCAGAATCAGTTTCAGCTTCAAGGGATAGAAGACTTAATATATAGCAGTTATAAAAGATGGGTAATCCTGAGGAAACTAGAATTGAAAGAGACACATGTATCCCATTGTTCATTGCAGCACTGTTTATAATAGCTAGGACAAGGAATCAGCCTAGATGTCAATCAGCAGACAAATGGATAAGGATTTATCCATGTACAAATGTGATACATATACACAATGGAATATTATTCAGTCATAAAAAGGAATGCATTTGAATCAGTTCTAATGAGGTGGATTAAACTGGAACCTATTATACAGAGTGAAGTAAGTTGAAAGAGAAACAAAAACTGTATATTAATGCATATATATGGAATTTAGAAAGATGGTAACAGCAAAGATCTTCATGACCCAGATAATCATGATGGTGTGATCACTCACACTCACCTAGAGCCAGACATCCTGGAATATGAAGTCAAGTGGGCCTCAGGAAGCATCACTATGAACAAAGCTAGTGGAGGTGATGGAATTCCAGTTGAGCTATTTCAAATCCTAAAAGATGATGTTGTGAAAGTGCTGCACTCAAATGCCAGCAAATTTGGAAAACTCAGCAGTGGCCACAGGACTGGAAAAAGTCAGTTTTCATTCCAATCCCAAAGAAAGGCAATGCCAAAGAATGCTCAAACTACTGCACAATTGCACTCGTCTCACACAATAGTAATGCTCAAAGTTCTCCAAGCCAGGCTTCAGCAATATGTGAACCATGAACTTCCAGATGTTCAAGCTGGTTTTTGAAAAGGCAGAGGAACCAGAGATCAAATTGCCAACATCCACTGGATCACTGAAAAAGCAAAAGAGTTCCAGAAAAACATCTATTTCTGCTTTATTGAGTATGCCAAAGCCTTTGACTGTGTGGATCACCATGAACTGTGGAAAATTCTGAAAGAGATGGGAATACCAGACCACCTGACCTGCCTCTTGAGAAACTTGTATGCAGGTCAGGAAACAACAGTTAGAGCTGGACATGAAAAAACAGACTGGTTCCAAATAGGAAAAGGAGTACATCAAGGCTGTATATTGTCACCCTGCTTATTTAATTTATATGCAGAGTACATCATGAGAAATGCTGGGCTGGATTAAGCACAAGCTGGAATCAAGATTGCCGAGAGAAATATCAATAACCTCAGATATGCAGATGACACCACCCTTATGGCAGAAAGTGAAGAAAAAGTAAAGAGCCTCTTGATGAAAGTGAAAGAGTAGAGTGAAAAAGTTGGCTTAAAGGTCAACATTTAGAAAACTAAGATCATGGCATCTGATCCCATCACTTCATGGGACATAGATGGGGAAACAGTGGAAACAGTGGCAGATTTTATTTTATTTTTGGCTCCCAAATCACTGCAGATGGTGATTGCAGCTATGAAATTAAAAGACGCTTGCTCCTTGGAATACATTGTATGATCAACCTAGACAGCATATTAAAAAGCAGAGACATTACTTTGCCAACAAAGGTCCATCTAGTCAAGGCTACGGTTTTTCCAGTAGTCATGTATGGATGTGAGAGTTGGGCTATAAAGAAAGCTGAGCACCGAAGAATTGCTGCTTTTGAACCGTGGTGTTGGAGAAGACTCTTGAGAGTCCCTTGGACTGCAAGGAGATCCAACCAGTCCATCCTAAAGGAAATCAGTCCTAAATATTCATTGAAAGCACTGATGATGAAGCTGAAACTCCAATATTTTGGCCACCTGATGCAAAGAACTGACTCATTTGAAAAGATGCTGATTCTTGATGCTAGGAAAATTGAAGATGGGAGGAGAAGGGTATGACAGAGGATCAGATGGTTGGTTGGCATCACCGACTCGATGGACATGAGTTTGAGTAAACTCCGGGAGTTGGTGATGGATAGGGAGGCCTGGCGTGCTGCAGTCCTTGAGGTTGTAATGAGTTGGACACGACTGAGTTACTGAACTGAACTGAACTGAACTGAATTCTTTTCATGTCTCTTGTAGCCCATTGTATAGATTTACCAAATTTGTTTATAGCCATTTATTAATGGAAATTTTGATTATTTTTAACCGTTTGCTATTATGAAAAGTGCTCCAGTAACCTGGCTCATAACTCTCTTTGAAGTGAATCTAATTATGAATATCTCTTTATTTTCACTTTTTTTTCATTTCAACATCTACTGTTACAAGCTTTACCATCACCAATACCATTTTATGTACTGGTATTTTGCCAACTCTTTCCCTCTATATCCTTGAAGTCATTTAGGTTTTTTAAATTGGCCATTTTCTTTTAGCTGTCAGGTATCTCATTGATGGGCTTCCCTTATAGCTTAGTTGGTAAAGAATCCAACTGCAGTGCAGAAGACCCGGGTTTGATTCCTGGGTCAGTAAGATCCCCTGCAGAAGGAAATGGCAACTCACTCCAGTATTCTTGCCTGGAGAATCCCATGGGTAGAGGAGCCTGGTGGGCTACAGTCCGTGGGGTCGCAAGAGTCTGACATGACTTAGTGACTAAGCCAACAACACCAATACCTCCTTTATAAAATAGAATCCACTGGAAAAGGTGGTTTATCTTGTGAAGTGGGAGCTGAGTTTCTGTTTCCAACTGCTTTTTTTTTTTTCATGCTGTTTTTCCCCTGGTTAAATATTTTTCCTATTTGGTTTTGCATGTTTATTTGTAGCCAAACACAGAAATTTGATATGGCTGGACATAGGCTAATTAAAGATGCCAGATGTACCAACAAAAGGACAAGATTTTGAATGCTACTCAGGCATTGGGTGGATCTGGCATAGTGCGACAAGAATATCCTCAGGTGTTGGGATATATTAGAATCTCTTGTGCATCTTGGCTTCACCTGTATATTATTTACTTGTCATTATGAAAATTAGCTGTGTGGATTCCAGCATACTTCATGCAGGTACACCCTGACAGCACCTTACCTCATGCTCTCTTTGTACACCTCTCAACGTCTGGGCTGGGATTGACCGGTGATCACTACCATGAGACCATCACTGATACCTGTATATCTACAATCTGAAAGCATGTATGATTGAAGAATGAACTTTTTGTTCATTGGGAGATAAGAGATGCTGGCTAAATTCATCCATCTTGTTTTCACTCATGAATATGATTGAGTTTATAAAACTTCTTGAAAAATCCAATGAAATTAACAGTCTCACTGAGCTGAGTTTAGCTCAGTAACACGTCCTAGAATTGGCTTTACCTGTTTCCTTCATTCACTATCCATGTCCCCCCATTCTTATTCTCTGGAATTTTACTCCATATAACTGCACATAAATATTCTGCCTCAAATTGGGGTAGTGATGTGAGATAAGACCTTGTATGTAAGCTATTTAGGCAAGCATGGCCAAAGCAAGCAATAGAGAATACAGATCAGCAGTCATAAACAGGGATTTAGTAATAATGGAAGATTTTCCAGACATGAAGATGGGACATGGTGATCAGAAATTCATTGTGCATATGGTAACTACATTTAGTAATCTATGAAGGTAATCATCATTCAGGAATTTTGAGATCATAAAGTTGTACTCTAGGTCAGGTGGGATTTGGATTTCTGAAAGGATGGAGGGAACACTGCTTGAAAGTGTAAGACTGCTCATGAGTCCTAGAGGACCTAGAATTCTAGGCATTTGATGACCCAAAGAACTACTTTGAATAAAGCTAATGGAGGTCCATAGGGGCACTAGGTCAAGGATGGAATAGAAACTGTATGTCCTGATATTGAATCACAAAAGTATTTAGAATTTCCTATGTAACCCTTGCCCAAGTTGAAGCTTGCAATTGGAGTGAGGCTTGGTAAGTAGGCAGGAGGGCAAAAGACCCTGTGCTATGCTGAAAGAAGTGTTTCAAAACCAAAGACTGGGAATGACACAGAAATTGACAAGAGGGGCAGTGTTTCTACACTTGATGACTCTAGCAGGTGGAGTGAAACAAATCTCCTATCCTCCTATCCTCCTAATGCAGACCATGTTTCTTGGTTTAGCATTTCACTCTATGACACACATGAATTTCTCTACCTATTTGATGAGAAAACTTGAACATGCCACCAAAATAAATGACAATCAGGAGTTTATCTTCAACAGTTTACTTTAAGACACATTCTTAGATGTACAATAGGAACTACACTGGATGTTTAGTCAAGATCCCTGTCTGTAAGTGGTGCCCTTTAGCGAGTCATCTGATTTCTCTGATTCTCTTTTCAATTCTGAAAAAGAGGCTACTTTTCTTTGCCTTTTTTAACTCATAGGTTTGCTATGAGTATGAAATATGATAATATATGTGAAAACAATGTGTAAATTGCTAAATGTTATGCAAATGCTAGTTATTATTATAAGAAAGTATCTTTAATGCTTAGGAAAATAGAGCTCTTTATATGATTTGCCTTAAATTTTGCATATGACGCAAATGCAATAACATTAGCTTCAGGGTGGACAAATTTCCTATATTTATGATGTTAGGTTCCTGGACCACTGCTTTGTCCTTTCCAGTCTAATGCCAAAAATATAGCTTTCAAGCCCCTGTCCATGCAGCAAATGTCTCATTATCCTCTGTGGAAGTCTCACTTTAGATGTCATTTTGTAAACAGCATCATTAAAGATTAAGAAAAGCATCACTGAGTCATTGTCATGTAAGTTATAGAATCTTGAATAATATCTAAGGCAGAAATGTGTTCTTTGTGGGGAATTTTATTTTTTATTTTCAGTGTTATAGGAAAGCATAAGAATTGTAAAGCAAAATGTCAAAATGTTTAAGGATTTCTGTGTGATACTATGTATGTAAATTTTCTCTTCATTATCCCCTTTATAGTGTTATTTGATATCCACATTACTATGTCAGTTTTTTCTAGATGGAATTATTCACACTCTTGATACCCAAATGTGTGGTCTATAGGCTAACAGCATTATAATCACCAATCTGAAATTCATCAGGATTTCTCAGGTGATTCATAAAGTTTAAAAACCAGAGGTCTACACTAACCTGTTCTTATGAATCAGTTCACTTCAGTCTTCTTAAATTTTTAGGCTCTGTTCCTGTGCCCCACTCTGCTTTGCTTTGGGGTCCTTACATCAATTCCAGATTCCAGCCCTATGAATTTGTCTTTCTTTATAGTATATGTGTTCTCTCAAGTGTCTGAAATTCCTCTTTTCCTTATGCACGTTGTTTTGACTCACCAACTTGTCCTAGTTGCTTTTAATACATAAACATATTGCTCTTGTTTAGTTGCTAGGTCGTGTCTTGCTCTTTTGTAACCCCCTGGACTATAGCCCATCAGGGTCCTCTGTTCATGGGATTTCCCAGGCAAGAAAACTGGAGTGGGTTGCTATTTCCTCCTCCAGGGAGTCTTCCTGACCCAGGGATCAAACCCACATGTCCTGCAAGTCTTCTGCATTGCAGGCAGATTCTTTACCATTGTGCTACCTGAGAAGCCCCATAGAAATATATGCTATATATTTATATTGATGATCTACTTCTTTAGAACCTAATCCCACACCCCTATCCATTCAACTCAGCCAGTACTGAATAGGCCAGGCCAACTCCTTAGGAAGGAAGGGAGTTTTACCGTAGAAGTTGCCTACATTAGATAGGGTATGAATATCTGAGTCTTGTTACATTTCCTATTTCTCTAGACTGACTTTTTTGGTAGTTATCTGGTCCTTTTCATAGTATAAGCTTCTGAAATATAAAGAGATCTCTACTTTTACTTCCTAGACTCTCATTTCTGTATATAGGCAGCAATATACTAGAGTAGGCAAAACAGAGCAATAGTTGATCCAAAAGTCATTTGATCTGGCTCTGGAAATTGGAAACTTATAGCAAACACATCAAGATACCTAGCATACCAGGGAGAATGTGGAGAGTGTACCTTCTTGCCACATCTTTTTATTCTATCTAGTGAACACCATGGCTACCTAACTGCTTCAGAGCTAGTGTGTGAAATTTGTTAGCAACACAATTGTTTGTGGCAATCTCTTCTTTGGGAAGGGGCAGTTTATAAGCCAGAGTATACTGTACAGTTTGTATATAAGAGACCAGTTCTCTTCCTTATGTGGTACCACAGAGACTGGACTGTCCACTCTCTTCTAAAATCTACCACTTGCTTTTTCTAACAATTATCATCAGTGAGAAATAAATTCAAAAACTGGAGAACTATCATTAATATCCATTTTCTTAAAGATGAAACTGTCATGGAAAAGAGTCTTTTGACAACTGATCCCCATTTGATTGGGTCTGAGATAGGTTCATCTTTTATTCAGTTCTTTGTGGACAATTGTGAAAGAGCAAAGGACTGATGACTCATTGACAAGGATGCAGGACATTTGAGGACATGAGACCATTATCCTTCCTTTGACCACCTTCATTAGAGAATCTTCCACAACCTTGTTTCTCAGAGTGTAATGAGTGGGTTCAGCCTATCATACAACATTGTAATGATATTATCCTCATCCTGGGAAGATGAGAGTGTGGGCTCATATACATTAAGATTGCTGGCCCATAGTAAATTGTGACCACAGTCAAGTGGGAGCCAGTGGTAAAAAAGGCCTTGAGTCTGGCCCCTACAGAGTGGATCTTCATGAAAACCACAGTAATATGGAAATAAGAGAGCAAAATGAGCCCAAAAGGCAGGAACAGTATTAATATACTACTAGGAAATATTAGGATCTCCTTTACTAGCAAGTAAGTTTGAAGATTATTTGGAGCTCACATGTGAAATGGTTAACTACCTCGTGGCCACAAAATTGGATTGATGTGACTAGGACAGGGATCATAGCCATTAAGATAGCAGTGGCCCAAACTCCTGCCACCATCCAGATACAAACTGTTGCACAGGGGTTTTGCAATGGCAATAAACCTGCCATAGGTGATAACGCCTGAGTGCTGAAGAATTGATGCTTTTGAACTGTGGTGTTGGAGGAGACTCTTGAGAGTCCCTTGACTGCAAGGACATCAAACTAGTCAATCCTAAAGGAAATCAGTCCTGAATATTCATGGGAAGGACTGGTGCTGAAGCTGAAGTTCCAGTACTTCTGCCACCTGATGTGAAGAACTGACTCATAGAAAAGACCCTGATGCTGGGAAAGATTGAGGGCAGGAGGAGAAGGGGTTGACAGAGGATGAGATGATTGGATGGCATCACCAACTCAATGAACATGAGTTTGAGCAAGCTCTGGGAGTTGGTGATGGACAGGAAAGTCTGGCGTGCTGCAGTCCATGGGGTCACAAAGAGTCGGACATGACTGAGTCACTGAACAGAACTGAGGTGATAACAGCGAGAAGGAAACACTCCATCACCCCCAAGTAAAGAGAAGTCATCATTTGGAATAAGCAGCCACTATAGGGTGTAGTGGGAATGTCCTTAAAGCAATTCACCAGAACCATGGGTATGGAGCTTGTAGACTAAGAGTTATCTGAGAAGGATAAGTGGCTGAGAAACAAGTACACAAGCGTGAAGACGGGAATCAATCTGGATAATGCCAATGATGAGAATATTGTCCACAAATGTAACCAATTAGATGAACAAAAGGAGCTGAGATGCAGGCAGTCTGGAGAGTCCCACCAGAATGAATTCCATCACATTTGCATTATTTTCTTCAGTTGAAGAAATCATCATCCTTTCTATGAAGAGAAAAAGGAGGAAAGTATGACAAATGTGACAGAGTCCTAAGAAGGCACTGGAAAAAGTGCAAGGCTGTTGGTGAGGAAGAACTTCACTTCACCAGAGAGAGGAAAAATATAGTTTATGCCACTCTAACTGTAATCCTTTGCATCTTCTCGTAGCTGTGGTTAGGTCAACGAGGCCTTGTTTTTAGCTCTTCATTCTCTCACTCAACAGTCAAACCTGAAGAGGCAGAACCACACCCTCCTTACAGATTATTTGTATTAAAAAGGAGTCTTTTGTATAGAAATTTGTTTTGAGTGGCTAAACTTGATTTTATGTCTGTAATGAGTGTTCTCATGGTGAAGTGCAGCCTTTCAAAGGAAGGCTTTGAAAGGCCTTCCTATACTTACTAACACATTTACTTGGCCCAGAATAATAAGAGAAGCCATCCGAAACAAGGGCAAGCATCTCAAACCTAAACAGAATATTTCCCTTGTCTTTGTCTAAGTAACAAAATAAAAATTATTTTGCTTCCAGTCAGACTTCAAGTCTTGAACATCTATTGTGTTTAGAGAACAATTTCTTAGGTACAAGAGGCTAAAAGATACAGTTGAAATTAAAGATCTGATCATAGAATTCAAGGAACTTGAAAAGGGACTTGATCATCAAGAGAAGTCAAGAATGTGTTGAGGGTAGCTCTGTGCCAATTTTGAGCTTTGCTTTTTGTGAAATTGCATGCAACTCTCACTCAGGATAATTGTAGTTGAGTTGAATTATAACAAAGAACCAGTGAAATTTATAGGAAAGAGTACCAAAGTAAGGGCATTTTAGTGTTGGATGGACTCTTTACTTGCTATATGACTCAAGTAAGTGGCAGTTTCATTACCTATAGAATGAGGGGAAATATATGCCTTTCCTACATCACAGAAATAGATAGATAGAAATAGACAAAAAGATTCAAGGGATTAGATCTGATAGAGTGCCTGAAGAACTATGGACAGAGGTTCATGACATTGAACAAGAGGCAGTGATCAAGACCATCCCCAAGAAAAACAAATGCAAAAAGGCAAAATGGTTGTCTGAGGAGGCCTTACAAACAGCTATGAAAAGAAGTGAAAGGCAAAGGGGAAAAGGAAAGATATACCCTTCTGAACGCAGAATTCCAAAGAATAGCAAGGAGAGAGAAGGAAATCTTCCTCAGTGATCAATGCAAAGAAATAGAGGAAAACAACAGAATGGGAAAGACTAGAGATCTCTTCAAGAAAATTAGAGATACCAAGGGAACATTTCATGCAAATATGGGCTCAATAAAGGACAGAAATTGTATGGACCTAACAGAAGCAGAAGATATTAAAAAGAGAAGGCAAAGATACACAGAAGAACTGTACAAAAAAGATCTTCATGACCCAGATAATCACGATGGTGTGATCACTCACCTAGAACCAGACATCCTGGAATGTGAAGTCAAGTGGGCCTTAGAAAGCATCACTATGAACAAAACTAGTGGAGGTGATGGAATTCCAGTTGAGCTATTCCAAATCCTGAAAGATGATGCTGTGAAAGTGCTGCACTCAATATGCCAGCAAATTTGGAAAACTCAGCAGTGGCCACAGGACTGGAAAAGGTCAGTTTTCATTCCAATCCCAAAGAAAGGCAATGCCAATGAATGCTCAAACTACCGCACAATTGCACTCATCTCACACGCTAGTAAAGTAATGCTCAAAATTCTCCAAGCCAGGCTTCAGCAATATGTGAACCATGAACTTCCATGAACCTTGAACTCCTGATGTTCAAGCTGGTTTTAGAAAAGGCAGAGGAACCAGAGATCCAATTGCCAACATCCACTGGATCATAGAAAAAAGCAAAAGAGTTCCAGAAAAGCATCTATTTCTGTTTTATTGACTATGCCAAAGCCTTTGACTGTGTGGATCACAATAAACTGTGGAAAATTCTTCAAGAGATGGGAATACCAGACCACCTGATCTGCCTCTTGAGAAATTTGTATGCAGGTCAGGAAGCAACAGTTAGAACTGGACATGGAACAACAGACTGGTTCCAAATAGGAAAAGGAGTTCGTCAAGGTTGTATATTGTCACCCTGTGTATTTAACTTATACGCAGAGTACATCATAAGAAATGCTGGACTGGAAGAAACACAAGCTGGAATCAAGATTGCCGGGAGAAATATCAATAACCTCAGATATGCAGATGACACCACCCTTATGGCAGACAGTGAAGAGGAACTACAAAGCCTCTTGATGAAAGTGAAAGAGGAGAGTGAAAAAGTTGGCTTAAAGCTCAACATTCAGAAAACGAAGATCGTGGCATCTGGTTCCATCACTTCATGGGAAATAGATGGGGAAACAGTGGAAACAGTGTCAGACTTTATTTTTGGGGTCTCCAAAATCATGGCAGATGGTGACTGCAGCCATGAAATTAAAAGACGCCTACTCCTTGGAAGGAAAGTTATGACCAACCTAGATAGCATATTCAAAAGCAGAGACATTACTTTGCCAACAAAGGTTCGTCTAGTCAAGGCTATGGTTTTTCCTGTGGTCATGTATGGATGTGAGAGTTGGACTGTGAAGAAGGCTGAGCACCGAAGAATTGATGCTTTTGAACTGTGGTGTTGGAGAAGACTCTTGAGAGTCCCCTGGACTGCAAGGAGATCCAACCAGTCCATTCTGAAGGAGATCAGCCCTGTTGGAAGGAATTATGCTAAAGCTGAAGCTCCAGTACTTTGGCCACCTCATGCGAAGAGTTGACTCATTGGAAAAGACTCTGATGCTGGGAGGCATTGGGGGCAAGAGGAGAAGGGGACGACAGAGGATGAGATGGCTGGATGGCATCACTGACTCGATGGACGTGAGTCTGAGTGAACTCCAGGAGTTGGTGATGGACAGGGAGGCCTGGCGTGCTGCGATTCATGGGGTCTCAAAGAGTCGGACACGACTGAGTGACTCATCTGATCTGATCTGATTGGTGTTTTTCTTTCTGACTTACTTCACTCTGTATAACAGACTCCAGTTTTATCCACCTCATTAGTACTGATTTAAATGTATTCTTTTTAATGGCTGAGTAATACTCCATTGTGTATATGTACCACAGCTTTCTTATCCATTCATCTGCTGATGGACGTCTAGGTTGCTTCCATGTTCTAGTTATTGTAAACAGTATTGTAATGAACGTTGGGGAACATGTGTCTCTTTCAGTTCTTGTTTCCTCAGTGCGCATGCCCAGCAGTGGGATTGCTGGGTCATATGGCAGTTATATTTACAGTTTTTTAAGGAATCTCCACACTTTTCTCCATAGTGCCTGTACTATGTTGCATTCCCACCAACAGTGTAAGAACCTGTGGCGGATTCATTTTGATATTTGGCAAATCTAATACAGTTATGTAAAGTTTAAAAATAAAATAAAATTTAAAAAAAAATAAATAAAATAAAATTCAAAAAAAAAAAAAAAAAAAAAAAGAAGATTCGCTTTTCTCCACAGCCTCTCCAGCCTTTATTGCTTGTAGACTTTTTGATAGCAGCCATTCTGACTGGCGTGAGATAGTACCTCATCATGGTTTTGATTTGCATTTCTCTGATAATGAGTGATGTTGAGCATCTTTTCATGTGTTTGTTAGCCATCTGTACGTCTTCTTTGGAGAAGTGTTTATTTAGTTCTTTGACCCATTTTTTGATTGGGTCATTTATTTTTCTGGTATTGAGCTGCATGAAAGGAAGACTAATCCTTTTTTTAAAATTTTTAATTGGAGAATAATTGCTTTATCATGTTGTGTTGGTTTCTGCCATACATCAACATGAATCAGCCACAAGTATACATATGTCACCTCTCTTAAACCTCCCTTCCACCTCTACCCCATCCCACCCCTCTACTTGTCACAGAGTAGGTTAGCTCCCTGCATCATACAGCAAATTCCCATGGGCTATCTATTTTACATGTGGTAACATATATGTTTCAATGCTCTCAATTCATCCCACTCTCTCTTCCCATACTGTGTTCACAAGTCTGTCTTCTATACCTGCATCTCTATTGCTGCCTTGCAAATAGGTTCATCAGTACCATTTTTCTGGATTCCATATATATGTGTTAATATAAATATTTGTTTTTCCTTTTCTGACTTACTTAGAGCCTGTATAACAGGCTCTAGGTTCATCCATCTCATGAGAACTGAGTCAAATTCATTCCTTTTTGTGGCTGAGTAATATTCCATTGTATATATATATACTATAGCTTCTTTATCCTTTCATCTTTTGATGACATTTAGATTGCTTCCATGTCTTTGATATTGTAAATAGTGCTGCTATGAACACTGGGATGCATGTATCTTTTTAGATTAGTGTTTTCTTAAAAACACTTTTTTAAGGAGGAAGCCTGATCCTTCCTTATGTAATACTTGATACACAAAAAAGTAGTTTAAAGTATACATTAAGTTGTTTGCATAGCTAGAAATGTGGTATTCTGGATAATCAAATCTACTATATACTGATATTTATGTATATGAATATTTACCTTTATGAGTATTATTAAGAGTAAGGCCAATTTATTCAATAACTTGCTGAAAGTAACAATTATTAAGCATAGAATTAATGTTAAGTTTGTAGTTCTGGGTCATCAGTAAGAGATAGGAAGTGAGAGGCAAAAATGAGGAATGGAGGAAAGAAGGCAGAGAGAAGAGAGAACATCAACATCAAGAATGAAGTATGGAAGAGAATAATTTCATTGCAATAAAGGAGGGTAGAATTGGAAGCCAGTTAAACAGAGGCAGATTTCAGCTGAAGAGGAGGATAGATTTTCTGTCTAGATAGCTAGAGTTATCTAATATGATGGAATGAGCAGTTTCATGAATTAGTGGGCTCCCTCCTTCACTGATGCACATTCAGTTTCAGCTTGGTGGTCTGGGAAATCCCATGGACTGAGGAGCCTGGCAGGCTACAGTCCATGGGGTTGCCAAGGGTCAGACACAACTGAGCTACTAACACTTTCACTTTTCACCAGCCAACAGTATGCAACTGGCTAGTCCCAATTTCCACAGCTTCTTACTTCCATATCACTTTTTTAGCTTGTTACTATTAATCTGCCCATGGTAAGCATCCTTCACCCCACCCTCCTTAACCCTAAAACTTTATCCAGCACTGATAC
The DNA here is from genome assembly GCF_019923935.1 of Bubalus bubalis. Taxonomy (NCBI): domain Eukaryota; kingdom Metazoa; phylum Chordata; class Mammalia; order Artiodactyla; family Bovidae; genus Bubalus; species Bubalus bubalis. Next base: position 138,948,646 of record NC_059181.1, on the reverse strand, counting down.
AAGACAGTGTGGATTACATCACTTCTGCTACTACCATCAGTTGCAATACACTCATAACATATTTCTTGGCTATATGATAATAAGATTCTTAAGATTATATTTTCACAGTGAAATGTTGGGGATAAAACGGTAAGGATAGAGAATTTGTTCTTACATTTTAATATCCTTAGCTTCATTTGCTTAATTTGGGAAAGTAAGTGGGAGGCAAGGAGGAGTGTGCACTGAGAAATCCTTGATTTTAGATACTTTTTGTGGCCTCGATTCACCTCAAAGGTCATGGTCCCCCTCTGCTGAGCTAAACCCTTTTTCTCTTTAAGTAAATTAAATTTGACAGATAAATTTTGAGCATCTGTAATGTACATGATACTGTGCTACCTGCTGTGTTCTTATAGGACTCTACATATACTTCTATTAGAGCACTCTGTGTATTAAGCTGTTGCTGTTTGTTCAGAGTCTGGTTTCCTCACTACACTGAGAGAGAGAGAGAAATAATTTTTTTAAGTGTATCCAGTGCTCAGTACAGTGTCAAGGACAAAAACAGTGCTCAATAAAGGTTGGAAGGATAAATTTGTAGATACTTAAAAAGAAACAGAGATAAGTGAAAGACATGATCCCTGTCCTGGAAGAGGTTACCACCTAGCAGGTAGAAGAGGAGAGGACCTCAGGATACAAATAACTTGAAAGAAGTCACACAAATAAGTCTTGTCAGTCTATTTTAGAACCCAGTGAATAACTGAGAGATTTGTTTTGACCAGGGCGTCTTCAGTTTATCTAAATTTGAACTCAATGAAACTTTGGGGGTTTACTTAATAAAGCCTTATGGCAGATTCATACTTGGCCCCAAATTTTCTGTATTATCTTCAATATAGGCTTTTATTTTGTCTTAGAATTGCGTGATTTGATGACCAGCTTCATTTTTCTGCTAACCAATATTTTTTCTCGCTATGAAAAGGTACTAATATTAAAAATCAAAATAGAGTTGTTGTTTTGTTGGGAGAAAAATGGGAAGGTAGAGGAATGCTAACTGAATTTTCCGAATCTAAAACTGATATGGGTAATCTGACAATTATGAGGCAACTTTCAGGAATATCATGATGGAGTATTAGAAGCAGATCTTATCTTAGATAATTGAGTTATGAGGGACAGTATGGTGTTTAAGGGTGTGAGCTCTGCAGCCAAACATAGGTTTGAATCTTGCCCTTGCTACTTCATGTGACCTTGGCCAAATCATCTAACGTCTCTGAGTTTTAGTTTTGTCATTTGTAAAATAATTTCTACTCTAGAGTAATGTTATGACTTTTAAATGAGATGATAGATAAAATATTATCCTCAGTATACAATAAGTACTGGATAAATTTATTTCTATTCCATTGTTATTACAGGAGCCTGAATATGATGCTCAAGTGATATAGGAATTGACTAGAAGTTGGACAAGATGGCTTTTTAAGTTATTCCTGGCCAGAGACACTAAGTTTATAATTCTTTGGCCGGGGGGGAAAATAAACTTTACTTACCATTGCCTGTGCTGATCAGATAACCTCAAAGCCCAGACACACTGCATAATTCTCCGACAGCAATAACTCAGCTGGCAGTTTCCAGGCAGAGATGTAGAAGAAAGTCCAATATCCGGGAAGGCTAGGATCTACAACTTCCTGTGGCCTGCCTAGTGAAATTTGACCAGATAAGAACAGTTAATAAAAAGCTCTTGTTATATAAAAGCTCCTTTTATCTCTGAATGAGAGTATATTGATGTTAAATACCCGAACGGATGAAATTAATTTGAATAGTCTTCTATTGTTGCAAGAAATATGGAAAAGTATTCAGGAAAACTTGAAAAACTCATTTTTGTGGCATGAACTGAAAGAAGTATTTTCTTATTCTGAAAAAAACAATGCTTCCACTGCCTGTGTGAGGGTAGAAGCATTTAAGGTAGAAGCTTTCAAGCACTGGACCCAGAGTCATCCCATTGTGATGTCTAAGAAGAGATCAACTCTCATATTCTGGACCTGCCTTCTGTGACACTTTGCAAGTCATGCCAGATTCCTATCAAGGCCAAACAATTTGCCTTGAGGTCCACAAGTTTTTCCAACTGCAGTTAGTGACTTGAATTAAGAAAGCATTGCATTTCGATGAAAACATTTAATGGCTATAAATTCAATTTCCAAGAAGCTCTTCTCTTTTGAATACTCAAGCAGCAGGGTTCCTGGGCAATGGCCTTTTATTTCTCTTGCCTGCTCTGCAATGTTTACAGAGACAATCCAGGTAAATATTTTGATAACTTGATTTTCCTAGTGATCCCTCTCCATTTTCATTTCTGGAAACAATTTTTTAAGCATGATCACACACCTTTTCTCCTTCCATCATGAACAGGAGAATTTACTATAACATCAAAGACTGCATTCATGCCTCAAACTCCCTATGAGTGCACACCCAAGCTAAAGGCCTGATAAGGATTTAGCAAGAAAGCAGCATGGCATAGTATTTAAGTGAGAGTTCTGTTGTCAGGCAATCCTGAGTTGGATTTCCAGATTGCCACTTACTAATTGTGTGAACTCTGCATCTCAGTTTCTTCATCTGAAAAATAAATATGATCATAGCAATACTTATCTAATAGAGTTATTTTCATAATAAAATATAACAATGCACAGCAGTACCTGATTAGTGTTCAGTAAATGGTAGCTACTATTATTGAGAAGCAAATTTCTTCATCAAGTTCACAAGATGAGAGGATGTAGCTGGAAGTGGTAACTGTGTATACAAGTACTTTTTGAAATATTAGATGATTCTGAAAGTATGTTGTTGTTCATCTCCTGGAGTTTGCTACATTGGCAGGTGGGTTCTTTACCGCTGGCGCCACCTGGAAAGGCCTGGGTTTGTCATATATGGCCTTTTTTATGTTGAGGTATATCCCTCTCTCTGATACTTTGGCCACCTGATGCAAAGAGCTGACTCACTGAAAAATATCCTGATGCTGGGAAAGATAGCAGGCAAAAGGAGAAGTGGGTGTCAGAGGATGAAATGGTTAGATAGCACCACTGACCCAATGGACATGAATTTGAGCAAACTCTGGGAAATAGTGGAGGACAGAGGAGCCTGGTATGCTGCAGTCCATGGGGTCATAAAGAGTTGGACATGGCTTAGTAACTGAACAACAACAACCACAACGTTCCCTCTACTTTCTAAAAGTATTTTTTTTTTATCATAAATGGCTGTTGAACTTTGTCAAAATAATTTTCTGCATCTATTGAGATGATCATATGGTTTTTATTTTTCATTTTGTTAATATGGTGCATCATATTGATTGATTTGCATATATTGAAGAATACTTGCATCCCTGGAATAAATCCTACTTGATCATGGTGTTTGATCTTTTTAATATGTTGTTAGATTCTGTTTGCTAGCATTCTGTTGAGGATTTTTGCATTTATGTTCATCACTGACACTGACCTGTAATTTTATTTTTTGTGTGGTATCTTTGGTTTTGGTATCTATGTGATGGTGGCCTTATAGGATGAGATTGGGAGTGTAATTTTTTGGAAGAGTTTCAGAAGGGTGGGTGTTAACTCTCCTCTAAGTGTTTAATAGAATTCCCCTGTGAAGCCATCTGGTCCTGGCCTTTTGTTTGTTGGAAGAATTTTAATCACTGTGTCAATTTCAGTACTTATAATTGGTATTTTCACAATTTGTATGGAAATACAAAAAACCTTGAATAGCCAAAGCAATCTTGAGAAAGAAGAATGGACCTGGAGGAATCAACCTGCCTGACTTCAGGCTCTACTACAAAGCCACAGTCATCAAGACAGTATGGTACTGGCACAAAGACAGAAATATAGATCAATGGAACAAAATAGAAAGCCCAGAGATAAATTCACGCACCTATGGACACCTTATCTTTGACAAAGGAGGCAAGAACATACAATGGAGAAAAGACAATCTCTTTAACAAGTGGTGCTGGGAAACCAGGTCAACCACGTGTAAAAGAATGAAACTAGAACACTTTCTAATACCATACACAAAAATAAACTCAAAATGGATTAAAGATCTAAATGTAAGACCAGAAAATATAAAACTCCTAGAGGAAAACATAAGCAAAACACTCTGACATAAATCACAGCAGGATCCTCTATGACCCACCTCTCAGAGTAATGGAAATAAAAGCAAAAATAAACAAATGGGACCTAATTAAGCTTAAAAGCTTTTGCACAATGAAGGAAAGTGAAAAGACAGCCTTCAGAATGGGAGAAAATAATAGCAAATGAAGCAACTGACAAAGAATTAATCTCAAAAATATATAAGCAACTCCTGCAGCTCAATTCCAGAAAAATAAAAGACCCAATCAAAAAATGGGCCAAAGAACTAAATAGACATTTCTCCAAAGAAGACATACAGATGGCTAACAAACACATGAAAAGATGCTCAACATCACTTATTATCAGAGAAATGCACATCAAAACCACATGAGGTACCATCTTACGCTGTTCAGAATGGCTGCTCTCCAAAAGTCTACAAACAATAAATGCTGGACAGGGTGTGGAGAAAAAGGAACCCTCTTACACTGTTGGTGGGAATGCAAACTAGTACAGCCACTATGGAGAACAGTGTGGAGATTTCTTTAAAAACTGGAAATAGAACTCCCTTATGATCCAGCAATCCCACTGCTGGGCATACACGCTAATGAAACCAGAATTGAAAGACACACGTGTACCCCAATGTTCATTGAAGCACTGTTTATAATAGCCAGGACATGGAAGTGACCTAGATGTTCATTGGCAGACAAATGGATAAGAAAGCAGTGGTACATATACACAATGGAATATTACTCAGCCATTAAAAAGAATACATTTGAATCAGTTCTAATGAAATGGAAGAAACTGGAGCCTATTATACAGAGTGAAGTAAGTCAAAACAAAAAATACCAATACAGTATACTAACACATATATATGGGATTTAGAAAGATGGTAACGATGACCCTGATGCTGGGAAAGATTGGGGGCAGGAGAAGAAGGGGATGACAGAGTATGAGATGGTTGGATGGCATCACCGACTCAATGGACATGGGTTTGGGTAGATTCTGGGAGTTGGTGATGGACAGGGAGGCCTGGTGTGCTGTGATTCATGGGGTCGCAAAGAGTCGGACACAACTGAGCAACTGAACTGGAACTGGAACGATGACCCTATATGCGAGACAGCAAAAGAGACACAGATGTATAGAACAGTCTTTTAGACTCTGTGGGAGAAGGCGAGGGTGGGATGATTTGAGAGAATAGCATTGAAACATGGGTGGGATGATTTGAGAGAATAGCATTGAAACATGTATATTATCATATGTGCAACAGATCACCAGTCCAGGTTCGAGGCACAAGACAAGGTGCTCAGGGTTGGTCCAATGGGATGACCCTGAGGGATGGGATGGGGAGGGAGGTGGAAGGGGGGTTCAGGATGGGGAACACATGTACACCCAGGGCTGATTCATGCCGTTGTATGGCAAAACCCACTACAATATTGTAAAGTAATTAGCCTCCAATTTAAATAAATAAATTAAAAAAAATAAAAAACATTGGTCTTTTCATAATTTATGTTTCTTTATGGCTCAGTCTTTAAGAATTGTAAGAATTTGTCCATTTCTTCTAGGTTGTCCATTTTTATTGGGGTATAGTCACTTCTGGTAATCTCTTATGATCCTTCGTATTTCTGTGGTGTCCATCTTAACTACTTTTTCATTTCTAATTTTATTGATTTGAGTCTTCTCCCTCTTTTTCTTGATGAGTCTGGCTAAAAGTGTATCAATTTTGTTTATCCTCTCAAAGAACCAGCTTTTAGTTTCATTGATCTTTATTTTCTTCGTCTCTATTTCATTTATTTCTGTTCTCATCTTTATGATTTCTTTCCTTCTACTAACTTTGGGTTTTGTTTGTTCTTCTTTCACTAGTTGCTTTAGTTGTAAGGTTAGGATGGTTATTTGCAATTTTTCTTGTTTCCTGAGGTAAGATTATATTGCTATAAACATCCATCTTAGAGCTGCTTTTGCTGCATCTTCTGGGTTTTGGATCATCATGTTTTCACTGTCATTCATCTCTAGGTATTTTTTTTTTAGAATATTTACTTTACAAAATTTTAGATTCCCACAACAGCTATCTAGAACCTGTCCAATATGTACAGAGTGAAATAAGTCAGAAAAAGAAAAAGAAATGTCTCTAGGTATTTTTTATTTCTTCTTTGATTTCTTCAATGATATCTTGGCTATTTAGGAACATATATTTTAGCCTCTATGTGTTTGTGTTTTTACAAATTTTCCCCCTGTAATTGACTTCTAATCTCATAGCATTGTGCATGGAAAAAATGCTTGATATGACCTTCAGTTCAGTTCAGTCACTCAGTTGTGTCTGACTCTTTGTGACTCCATGGACTACAGCATGCCAGGCCTCCCTGTCCATCACTAACTCTTGGAGCTTGCTCAAACTCATGTCCATTGAGTCAGTGATGCCATCCAACAATCTCATCCTCTGTTGTCCCCATCTCTTCCTGCCTTCAATCTTTCCCAGCATCAGGGTCTTTTCAAATGAGTTAGTTCTTTGCATCAGGTGGCCAAAGTATTGGAGTTTCAGCTTCATTATCAGTCCTTCCAATGAATATTCAGGACTGATTTCCTTTAGGATGAGCTGGTTGGATCTCCTTGCAGTCCAGGAGACTCTCAAGAGCCTTCTCCAACACAACAGTTCAAAAGCATCAATTCTTTGGCACTCAGCTTTCTTCACAGTCCAACTCTCACATCCATACATGACTACTGGAAAAACCATAGCTTTAACTATATGGACCTTTGTTGGCAGAGTAATATCTCTGCTTTTTAATATGCTGTCTAGGTTTGACATAGCTTTTCTTCCAAGGAGCAAGCGTCTTTTAACTTCATGGCTGCAGTCACCATCTGCAGTGGTTTGGGAGCCCCAAAAAATAAAGTCTGTCACCGTTTCCATGTTTCCCCATCAATTTGCCATGAAGTGATGGGACCAGATGCCATGATCTTAGTTTTTTGAATGTTGAGTTTTAAGCCTATGATATGACTTTTAGGCCTTGAAGATATGCTTTTAATTTTCTTGAATTTATCTAGGCTTGATTTGTGACCTCAGATGTGATCTAGTCTGGAGAATGTTATGCATGCACTTGAGAAGAAAGAGTATTGTGCTACTTTCAGGTGGAATATTCTTTAGGTGTCAGTTAAGTCTATCTGGCTAACTTCTCACAGTTAAAATATAGATAATTGATTTTAAATCATTCTTTTTAAAATATAAACATTTGAAGTTACAAATGTCTCTCAAAGCACAACTTTTGCTGTATCCCATGAATTTTATGGTGTTTCTTAATTTTCACTAAGTTTGAAGTATTCTGTAATTATTCCCTGGTGGCTCACATGGTAAAGAATCCACCTGCAATGTGGTAGATCTGGGTTTGATCCCAGGGTTGGGAAGTTCCCCTGGAGCAGGGCATGGCAATCCACTCCAGTATTCTTGCCTGGAGAAACCCCATGGACAGAGGAGCTAGGAGTGCTGCAGTTCATGGGGTCAAAAAGAGTTGGACACGACCGAGTGACTAAGCACAAGCACATAATTTTTCTGTGATTTCTTCCTTAATTCATGTGTTAGTCATGTCCTACTTGACTCGGGTATTATATTGAATTCCATTGTTGACTTTGAAACTAATTTTCATTATGGCCTGAAAAGATATCCTGTTAGATTTAAATATGTGAAGTTTTTGTTGTTCTGTCACTCAGTCATGTCCGACTCTTTGCCACCCCATAGACTGCAGAGCGCCAAACTTCCCCGTCCTTCACTATCTCCCAGAGTTTGCTCAAATTCATGTCCACTGAGTCAATGATGCCATCCAACCATCTCATCCTCTATCACCCCTTTCTCTTCCTGCCCTCAATCTTTCCCAGCATCAGGGTCTTTTCCAATGGGTTGACTCTTCACATCAGGTGGCCAAAGTATTGGAGCTTCAGTTTCAGCATCAGTCCTTCCAATGAATATTCAGGGTTGATTTTCTTTAGGACTTACTGGTCTGATCTCCTTGCAGTCCAGGGGACTCTCAAGAGTTTTCTCCAGCACCACAGTTTGAAAGCATCATTTCTTTGGTGCTGAGCCTTCTTTATGATTGAACTTGCATATCCATACATGACTACTGGAAAAACCTTAGCTTTGACTATATGGACTTTTATTGGCAAAATGATGTCTGTTTTTAATACATGGTCTAGGTTTGTCATAGCTTTTCTTCCAAGGAGCAAGCGTCTTTTAATTTCATGACTGCAGTCATCATCCACAGTGATCTTGGAGCCCAAGAAAATAAAATCTGTTACTGTTTCCATTTTTTTCCCCATCTATATCACATGAAGTGATGGGACCAGATGCCATGATCTTCCTTTTCTAAAGATCTTTTTCTGTTGAGTTTTCAGCCAGCTTTTCCACTCTCCTCTTTTACCTTTATCAAGAGGCTCTTTACTTCCTATTTTCTTTCTGCCATTAGGGTGGTGTAATTGGCATATCTGATGTTATTGATATTTCCCCCAGCAATCTTGATTCCAGTTTGTGATTCATTCAGCCCAATATTTCATATACTCTGTGTATAAGTTAAACAAGTAGGGTGACAATATACAGCCTTGACTTACTTCTTTCCCAATGTTGAACCAGTCTATTGTTCCATGTTCGGTTCTAACTGTTGCTTCTTGACATGCATACAGGTTTCACAGGAGGCAGGTAAGATGGTCTCTTATTCCCATCTCTTTAAGAATTTTCCAGTTTGTTATGATCCAACAGTCAAAGTCTTTAGCATAGTCAATGAAGCAGAAGTAGATGTTTTCTTGGTATTCCCTTGCTTTGTCTATGATCCAATGTATGTTGGCAGTTTGATCTCTGGTTCCTCTGCCTTTTCTAAATCCAGCTTGAGCATCTGAAAGTTCTTGGTTCATGTACTGTTGAACCTAGCTTGAAGGATTTTGAGCATTACCTTGCTACCATAGGAAATGAGTGCAATTATGTGGTAGTTTGAACATTCTTTAGCATTGCCCTTCTTTGGAATTGGAATGAAAACTTACCTTTTTCTGTCCTGTGGCCACTGCTGAATTTTCCAAATTTGCTGACATATTAGTGTAGCACTTTAACAACATCATCTTTTAGGATTTGAAATAGCTCACCTGGAATTTTATCAACTCCACTAGCTTTGTTGGTAGTGATGCTTCCTAAGGCCCACTTGATTTTGCACTCCAGGATGTCTGGCTCTAGGTGAGTGATCACACCATCATGGTTATCTGGGTCACTAAAGCTTTGTACAGTTCTTCTGAGTATTCTTGCCACCTCTTCTTAATATCTTCTGCTTCTGTTAGGTCCAGACATACCACTTCTGTCTTTTACTGTGCCCATCTTTGCATAAAATGTTTCCTTGGTATCTCTAATTTTCTTGAAGAGATCTCAAGTCTTTTCCATTCTATTGTTTCCCTCTATTTCTTTGCATTGATCACTGAGGAAGGCTTTCTTTCTGGAACTCTGCATTCAGAATGTATATCTTTCCTTTACTCCTTTGCCTTTCACTTCTCTTCTTTTCTCAGCTATTTGTAAGGCCTTCTCAGAGAACTGTTTTGCCTTTTTGCATTTCTTTTTCTTGGGGATGGTTGATCACTCACTCTTGTACAGTGTTGTGAACCTCTGTTCATAGTTCTTTAGGCACTCTGTCTTTCAGTTCCAATCCCTATATTAAATTCATCAAAGACAAAGAGATACAGTAAAGAATGTGAAGATAATTTGAGAGAACAACATTGACATATATACACTTCCATGTGTAAAGCAGATAGCTAGTGGGAAGCCACTGTATAACACAGGGAACTCAGCTCATGCTCTGTGATGATCTCTAGATGGGTGGGCTAGGGGAGGGGGTGGTGGTGGGAGGGAAGCTCAAGAGGGAGGGGTTATATGTATACTTATGACTGATTCGTGTTGTTTTATGTCAGAAACCAACACAACATTGTGAAGCAATCATCCTCCAATTAAAAATAAAGCAAAAAAGAAATTCCCAAACTTCTAACAAAAACAGAGACTTTTATGCAAAATGTGGTTAGATTTCTAGTTCTACCAGTTATTAGCTGTGTAGCCAGTCCTCTCTGAGTCTGTGTAAGGTAGGTAGCTAGTGGGAAATGCAAGGTTAACTTAGCATATCAATGTAATACACTGTGTTAAATTCATTAAAGGAAAAAAAAAATCCCACATCATCATCTAAACAGATAGTTAAATAATTTTAGAAAATCTAATACCCTTTTATAATAAAAAAGCATTAGGCAACTAGGAACAGAAGGAATGTTACTCAACCTGATGAAGGCCATAAATGAAAGCTACACAACTGCAAGCTTTCCCCCTAAGATCCTGGAAGAAGACCAGGATTTCTACTTTTACCACTTCTATTCCTCATTGTGAGATGCGAGAGTTGAACAATAAAGAAGGCTGAGGAAAAAGGAGAAAGGGATGGCAAAAGATGACGTGAGGAGATAGCATCACCAGACTCAATGGACATGAGTTTGAGCAAACTCTGGGAGACAGTGAAGGACAGAGGAGTCTGACATGCTACAGTCCATGGGGTTGCAAAGAGTTGGACATGAGTTAGTGATTGAACAACAACAGCAATTCCACATTGTACTGCAATGTTTTGCCAGGGCAATCAGTCAAACAAAAATAACAACCAAGAACCCCAAAATCATCCATATTGGAAAAGAAGTACAGCTATCTCTATCCACAAATGCCATAATCTAATGTATAGGAAATCCTAAGGAGCACAGAGAAAAAATGATTAGAACTAATAACCTCTTTCAACAAAGTTGCAAGATACAAGCAATATAGTATATCAATGGTATTTCTATACACTAGCAATGAGCAATCAAAAATTAAATTAAGAAAATCATTCCAACTAAAAACTTAGAATAAAACACTTAGGAATAAATTTAACAAAAGAGTTGCAAGACTTGTTGAGTGAAAATTACAGAAAAAAACTGTTGCAAGAAAGTAAAGAAAACCTTACATAACTGTATGTAAAGTTTAAAAATAAATAAAATTAAAAAAAAATAAAATAAAATGTATTAATTATAAATAATTATAATAATATTAATAAGGCTTAACTTTAATAAGTAAGCCTTATTAAAATTGTTTTTTAAATAAAATTATTCACACTTTTAGAAAAAAAAAAAAAGAAAGTAAAGAAAACCTAACTAAATGGGAAAATTTCCTATTTTCATGACTAGGTAGACTTAATATTGGAAAATAGGAAGAAATCAGTACTCTCCACATAAATCTATAGGTTCAACCCAATCTCTACCTAAATCTCAGCTGGAATTTTGTAGAAATTACCCCATTAGCCCTAAAATTCATATGGAATTGCATGGGACCCAGAGTAGCCAAATCAATCTTGAAAACTAACAAAATTGGAAGATTCGCAAAAGAAGCACATGAAAAGATACACATCACTAGTTACTCAGTTCAGTTCAGTTCAGTCACTCAGTTGTATCTGACTCTCTGTGACCCCATGAACCGCAGCACGCCAGGCCTCCCTGTCCATCACCAACTCCTTGAGTCCACCCAAACCCATGTCCATCGAGTCAGTGATGCCATCCAACCATCTCATACTCTGTCATCCCTTTTTCCTCCTGCCCTCAATCTTTCCCAGCATCAGGGTCTTTTCCAATGAGTCAGCCCCTCGCATCAGGTGGCCAATGAACACCCAGGACTGATCTCCTTTAGGATGGACTGGTTGGATCTCCTTGCAGTCCAAAGGACTCTCAAGAGTCTTCTCCAACACCACAGTTCAAAAGCATCGATTCTTCTGTGCTCAGCTTTCTTTGTAGTCCAACTCTCACATCCATACATGACCACTGGAAAAACCATAACCTTGACTAGATGGACCTTTATTGGCAAAATAATGTCTCTGCTTTTTAACATGCTGTCTAGGTTGGTCATAACTTTCCTTCCAAGAAGTAAGCATCTTTTAATTTCATGGCTGCAATCAACATCGGCAATGATTTTGGAGCCCAGAAAAATAAAGTCAAAATCACAATTAGATACCAACTTAGCCTACTAAAGTGGCTAAAAAAATCTAATTGTACACTAACAAGCATTAGCTAGGATGTGGAGAAATTGGAAACTGTATATTGCTGTGGCATGGATTCCCCTATTTCTCTAGTTTTGCTACACGTGTATTCACATCCTGAAGATTATTATTTCTGAAAACACAGGAACAAGCACCTGATGAATAGATAAGTAAAAGTAAATCTGCTATATCCATACAATGGAATATTATTCATCCATAAAACATTATTCAACATAGATGAACCTTGAAAACATAATGCTAGATCTCTCCAGATATTCTACAATTTGAAAGTTAAAACTGTGCTAAAATAAAATTGATGAAAGGTTTGTGGAAAATGGACCCCAAAAAGGGTTTGCACATGATCAATCAGGATTGACTAAGCATAAAACATGTTTAGCTGAGTAAATAAAACTTTAAAGTACGCTGGTGGAAAAAGTAAATTTGGCTTTTCTCTCCATTAAAAAAAGACAAGTTTTCTGAAGATGTTAAACTGCCTTTGACAATGGATTTTAAGTTTCTTTACCTTTTAAGTGATCTTTTCTGTACTTGTCTTTGAAATGTTTTATTGTCTCTTTGGCTAAGTAATAGCTATTGTTTCACAGTGACCTGCAATCCTGTTGTGTTTTAAATGTTTCTTGAAGGTTCTTTTGACAATACTTCTCATATCAAATTACCTCTAGCTAACTTTGGGATGCTTCAAAAGGCCCCTGAAACAGCCCAATGGAAAATATTAAACAAATTAAGATCACTTGGTATGTTAAACTGCATGGGAGGTGATGTCAAATGAGTATTAAATTTTAAGTTATATGGTAAATGATACAGATATTCTAGAGATTATATTGAGTTCCTAAAAATCTAATAAGTCCTTGTACAATATTATTAGTCATCATTCTAGTTATTATCTGAAAGTGTTGTATGTCAGAGTAGTAACTGGGTTGCCTTGTCAATTGCATTGCAATCAGACCTAAACTTGCCTTCTTAAGTCTTTTGTCATTATAGACAGTTATGGTTTCACTCTGATGCCTTTGCAAAAATGCATCCTCTTCAAGAAGATTTATAAAAAGGTCTTTTGGGCAAATACAAGTTCCTGATTTTCAGACTGTAATGCTGAACTGAGTAAGAAACTGAAGAATTCTAATGGAAAACCTGATGGTTTCATAAAGCTGTTAACAAAAAGGATTAGTTACATAGGACTGACTAAACTGGTAAATATGGTTATAAATTTTATGAAAGTGTGAAAGTGTTTGTCACTCAGTTATGTCCAACTCTATGATCCCATGGACTCTTGCCTGCCAGGCTCCTTGATTGATGGAATTCTCCAGGCAAGAATACTGGGATGGTAGCCATTCCCTTCTCCAGGGGATCTTCCCAACCCAGGGATTGAACCCAGTTCTCCTGCACTGCAAGTAGATTTTTTACCATCTGAGCCAAGATTACTGGTTTGAATATGTCTTTTCCAGGTGTAAGAAAAATCTTATTATGACTTACAGTAACTTGGTAAATATACCTTTTGTGAGCAGAGTTGAATCATTTACCTTTTTTTCTCTCTACTTTGTTGATTCTGTCAGTAACATATGCTTGCCTCAAAGATTAAGCTGTGCATAAGTGTGCATGGCTGGTACAATGAAACTGAAGATAGAACATTAAATCAGTCACAGCTCCTTTGATCTCTCAATTATTACAACTAGATTACAACTAGTTATACTAATCTTGTTTAAATTTGTTCTTTGTTTTCAAATTGTGTTTGTTTCTCCCTACTGCATTTTGTCATTGTGAATGTTACTAGCTGCATTACTTATATCCTGTCTAATTTATAAGATTACTGTCTCTTGCAGTAACCAAAGTGTAATCACACCTGTATGGCTAAACATTTTGAGAAAATAACATTTATAACATAAAATAATTCTAATAGTGAGATTCTAGGTATGGGAAGAGAAAATGTCTCTTGGATTATAGTTAGACAGAATCCAGAGAATTTTTAATTGTTGCTGGGGCCTGGTCCAAAATTTAACACCTGGACTGGCATATTACAAATTTTTACCTGAACTGGGATGAGCCTCCCAGTGCCATGGGACAAAAGTTGATCATGAAATGTCTTCCAAATATTGGTCAAATTCCTGACCAAGAGGGAAAAACTTGAGAAATGGAATCAGCAATTGCGGCCCTCCAATGTGAGCTGGTGAGCCCCAAGGAAGGAGAATTACCTGCCATCTAGTAGCCATCACACTGCAGCCACTCCCTATCATGAGCCCCAAGGAAATTCTGAGAATACAAGATTATAGGTCCCCAGATAGCTAACGTATATCCTTAGAAAATAATTTTAATGAGCCCTGACTCTTGCATCTTCCCATACATAGAAAAGAACTAAATTCCTTAACTTGAAATGCTGCCTCCTGGGTTTGAAGTTCAGTATTTTTAAGTTTGCAGGTGTAAACTTTTTGTTCCAAAAGAGGAAGAAAAAGAAGACAAATCTCAACATTTGAAACATTGGCACTGATGGCAGACACTCCCAGAAAGATCCATCTGATGAAACAGAATGGTCAGCACCCCCTTTCTCCCACAAGATTGTGGAATGGACTTCAACAGTGGGGAATTGTTGTGGAGGAGAACCAATTCTGACTCCATGTTGGAACTCTATTTGATTTGCTTTTCATTGCTTTTGTTATTATAATCATACATAATGGCCTGCCTCAAAGGACCCTACCCCTCTGCCTGACTATTAAACTAAAGTGTCTTTGTTCAGCTCATAGCGAGATATTGAGACCCTTCCCATTTGTCAATTGCTACAAAAAAGAAGATATTAACCCACCCCTTCTAAAGGCTGGCCCTTCTGGAGATGTTGTGCAAGACTGAAGATCCTTTTTACTTTCCCTGCCCACTGCCTCTCCCTCTTTATTCTGCCTTTTGACTTTAGTTGCTCTTTGCTTCTCTCTTTGGTTCTATAAAAGAACCTGGAATCCAGACCCCAAAAAGATGGTTACTTTAAGACATAAGTCTGCCATCTTCCGAGTCAAATGGCTTTCAGAATAGAATAGTATTCCTTGCCTCAAAAAAAAAGAAAAAAGAAAAGAAAAGAAAAGAAAACATTATGCTAAAAATGGTACATATTGTATGCTTTCATTTATATCATATTCTATTATTTGAACATAGTCCACAAAACTATTGCAGGAATAAATGAACAATTTTCTGTATTGCCTTTCATTATGATGAAAATGGTAGATTTCACAGTTATGCTTTCCTGAATTGTAGAAAAACAAGATTCATTTTGCAATAATTAATTTTATTTTCTTATTACTTAGTACTGGTGTTGACAAACTCACTCAAAACCCAATGATATATTCTTCAGTTCAGTTCAGTTCAGTCAGTCATGTCTGACTCTTTGCAAACCCATGGACCGCAGCAAGCCAGGTTTTCCTGTCCATCACCAACTCCTAGAGATTGCTCAAACTCATGTCCAACAAATCAGTGATACCATCCAACCATCTCATCCTCTGTTGTGCCCTTTTCCTTCTGCCTTCAATCTTTCCCAGCATCAGGGTCTTTTCTAAAGAGTCAGTTGTTCTATCAGGTTGCCAAAGTACTGGAGCTTCAGCTTCAGCATCAGTCCTTCCAAAGAATATTCAGGACTGATTTCCTTTAGAACTGACCGGTTTGATCTCCCTGCAATCCAAGGGCCTCTCAACAGTCTTCTCAAACCCCACAGTTCAAAGGCATCAGTTCTTTGGTGCTCAGCTTTCCTTATGGTCCAACTCTCACATCCATTCCTGACTACTGGAAAAACCATAGCTTTGACTAGACAGACCTTTGTTGGCAAAGCAGTGCCTCTGCTTTTTAATATGTTGTATAGGATGGTAACAGCTTTTCTCCCAAGGAGCAAGTGTCTTAATTTCATGACTGAAGTCTCCATTTGCAGCGATTTTGGAGCCCAAGAAAATAAAGCCCGTTGCTGTTTCCACTGTTTCCCCACCTATTTGCCATGAACTGATGGGACCAGATGACATGATCTTCATTTTTGAATGTTGAATTTTAAGCCAACTTTTTCACTCTCCTCTTTCACTTTCATCATGAGGCTCTTTAGTTCCTCTTTGCTTTCTGCCATAAGGGTGGTGTCATCTGCCTATCTGAAGTTATTAATATTTCTTCCAGTAATCTTAACTCCAGCTTGTGCTTCATCCAACCTGGCATGTACTCCTTTCTCAATTTGAAACCAGTCCATTGTTTAGTGTCTGGTTCTAACTGTTTCTTCTTGACCTGCATACAGGATTTGCAGGAAACAGGTACGGTGGTCTGGTATTCCCATCTCTCTAAGAATTTTCCATAGTTCCTTGCAATCCACACAGGAAAAGGTTTTAGTGTAGTCAATAAAGCAGAAGTAGATATTTTTTCTGAAATTCACTTGCTTTTTCTATGGTCCAATGGATGTTGGTAATTTGATCTCTGGTTTCTCTGCCTTTTCGAAAACCAGCTTGAACATCTGGAAGTTCTCAGCTCATATACTGTTGAAGCCTGGCTTGGAGAATTTTGAGCACTACTTTGCCAGTGTGTGAGATGAATGCAATTGTGTGGTAGTTTGAGCATTCTTTAGCATTGCCTTTCTTTGGGATTGGAATGAAAACTAACCTTTTCCAGTCCTGTGGCCACTCCTGAATTTTCAAAATTTGCTGGCATATTGAGTGCAGCACTTTCACAGAATCATCTTTCATGGTTTGAAATTGCTCAGCTGGAATTCCATCACCTCCACTGGCTTTGTTCATAGTGATGTTTCCTAAGCCCCATTTGACTTGGCACTCCAGGATGTCTGGCTCTAGGTGAGTGATCAGACCATCGTGGTTGTCTGAGTCATTAAGATCTTTTTTGTATAGTTCTTCCGTGTAGTCTTTCAATTCTTCTTAATATCTTCTGCTTCTGTTAGGTCCATACCATTTCTGTCCTTTATTGTGCCCATCTTTGCATGAAATATTCCCTTGGTATCTCTAATTTTCTTGAAGAGATCTCTAGTCTTTCCCATTTTATTGTTTTCCTCTATTTATTTGCATTGATCACTAAGGATCAATTAATTAGTGCTTCCCTGGCGGCTCAGATGGTAAAGCGTGTACCTGCAATGCAGGAGACCCGGGTTTGACCCCTGGGCTGGGAAGATCCCCTGGAGAAGGAAATGGCAACCCAGTCCAGTATTCTTGCCTGGAAAATCCCATGGACAGAGGAGCTGATAGACTACAGTCCATGGGGTCGCAAAGAGTCAGACACGACTGAACGACTTCACTTTCTTTTCTTTCTTATCTTTGCTTGCTATTCTTTGGAACTTTGCATTCAGATGGATTATCTTTTCTTTTCTCTTTTGTCTTTAACTTCTTTTCATTTCTCAGTTATTTGTAAGACCTCCTCAGACAGCCATTTTGCCTTTTTGCATTTCTTTTTCTTGGGGATAGTTTTGATCACTGCCTCCTGTACAATGTTATGAACCTCCATCCATAGTTATTTAGGAACTCTGTCTATCAGATATAATCCCTTGAATCTATTTGACACTTCCACTGTATAATCATAAGGAATTTGGTTTAGGTTATACCTGAATGGTCTAGTGGTTTTCCCTACTTTCTTCAATTTAAGTCTGAATTTTCAATAAAGAGTTCATGATCTGAGCCACAGTCAGCTCCCGGTCTTGTTTTTGCTGTCTGTATAGAGCTTCTCCATCTTTGGCTGCAAAGAATATAATCAATTTAATTTTTGGTATTGACCATCTGGTGATGTCCAATTTGCAAAGTTATGTCTTATGTTGTTGAAAGAGGGTATTTGCTATGACCAGTGCGTTCTCTTGGCAAAACTCTATTAGCCTTTGCCCTGCTTCATGTTGTACTCCAAGGCCAAACTTGTCTGTTATTCCAGGTATTTCTTGACTTCCTACTTTTGCATTCCAGTCCCATATGATGAAAAAGATATATTTTTTTGGTGTTAATTCTAGAAGGTCTTGTAGGTCATCATAGAACCCTTCAACTTCAGCTTTTTCAGCATTAGTAATTTGGGCCTAGATGGATTACTGTGATATTGGATGAAACGAACAGAGATCATCTGTCATTTCTGAGATTGCACCCAAGTACTGCATTTTGGACTCTTTCGTTAACTATGAGGGCTACTCCATTTCTTCTAAAGGATTCTTGCCCACAGTAGTAGATATAATGGTCATCTGAATTAAATTTGACCTTTCCAGTCCATTTTAGTTCACTGATTCCTAAAATATTGTTGTTCAGTCTTGCCATCTCCTGTTTGACCACTTCAAATTTACCTTGATTCATGGACCTAACATTCCATGTTCTTATGCAATATTCTTCTTTATAGCATTGGACTTACTTCCATCACCAGTCACATCCAGAGCTGGGTGTTGTTTTTGCTTTGGCTTCATCTCTTAATTCTGGAGTTATTTCTCCACTCTTCTCCAGTAGCATATTGGGCACCTACTGACATGGGGAGTTCATCTTTCAGTGCCCTATCTTTTTGCCTTTTAATACTATTCATGGGGTTCTTAATACTATTCATAGGGGACTGGAATGCAAAAGTAGGAAGTCAAGAAACACCTGGAGTAACAGGCAAATTTGGCCTTGGAATACGGAATGAAGCAGGGTAAAGGCTAATAGAGTTTTGCCAAGAGAATGCACTGGTCATAGCAAACACCCTCTTCCAACAACACAAGGGAAGACTCTACACATGGACATCACCAGATGGTCAACACTGAAATCAGACTGATTATATCCTTTGCAGCCAAAGATGGAGAAGCTCCATCCAGTCAGCAAAAACAAGACCAGGTGCAGACTGTGGCTCAGATCATGAATTCCTTATTGCCAAAATCAGACTTAAATTTAGGAAAGTGGGGAGAACCACTAGACCATTCAGATATGACATAAATCAAACCCCTTATGATTATACAGTGGAAGTATAATCTATAAGTATACTCTATAAATCTATACAGAGAAATAGATTTAAGGGACTAGATCTGATAGACAGAGTGCCTGATGAACTATGGACAGAGGTTCATGACATTGTACAGGAGAAAGGGACCAAGACTGTCCCCAAGAAAAAGAAATGCAAAAAAGCTAAATGGCTGTCTGAGGAGGTCTTACACATGGCTGTGAAAGGAAGAGAAGTAAAAATCAAAGGAGAAAAAGAAAGATATTCCCATTTGAATGCAGAGTTCCAAAGAATAGCAATGAGAGATAAAAAAGCCTTCCTCAGCAATCAATGCAAAGAAACAGAGGAAAACAACAGAATGGAAAAACTAGAGATCTCTTCAAGAAAATTAGAGATACCAAGGGAACATTTCATGCAAAGATGGGCACAATAAAGGACAGAAATGGTATGGACCTAACAGAAGCAGAAGATATTAAGAAGAATTGAAAGACTACACGGAAGAACTATACAAAAAAGATCTTAATGACTCAGACAACCACGATGGTCTGATCACTCACCTAGAGCCAGACATCCTGGAGTGCCAAGTCAAATGGGGCTTAGGAAACATCACTATGAACAAAGCCAGTGGAGGTGATGGAATTCCAGCTGAGCAATTTCAAATCCTAAAAGATGATTCTGTGAAAGTGCTGCACTCAATATGCCAGCAAATTTTGAAAATTCAGGAGTGGCCACAGGACTGGAAATGGTTAATTTTCATTCCAATCCCAAAGAAAGACAATGCCAAAAAAATGCTCAAGCTATCCCACAATTGCACTCATCTCACACGCTAGGAAAGTAATGATCAAAATTCTCCCAGCCAGGCTTCAGCAATATGTGAACCGTGAACTTCCAGATGTTCAAGCTGGTTTTTGAAAAGGCAGAGGAACCAGAGATCAAATTGCCAACATCTGCTGGATCATTGAAAAAGCATAAGAGTTCCAGAAAAACATCTGTTTCTACCTTATTAACTATGCCAAAGCCTTTGACTGTGTGGATCACAATAAACTATGGAAAATTCTGAAGGAGATGGGAATACCAGACCACCTGACCTGCCTCTTGAGAAATGTATATGCAGATCAGGAAGCAACAGTTAGAACTGGACATGGAACAACAGACTGGTTCCAAATAGGAAAAGGAGTATGTCAAGGCTGTGTATTGTCACCCTGCTTATTTAACTTATATGCAGAGTACATCATGAGAAATGATGGGCTGGAAGAAGCACAAGCTGGAATCAAGATTGCCGTGAGAAATATCAATAACCTCAGATACGCAGATGACACCACCATTATGGCAGAAAGTGAAGAGGAACTCAAAAGCCTCTTGATGAAAGTGAAAGAGGAGAGTGAAAAAGTTGGCTTAAAGCTCAACATTCAGAAAACGAAGATCGTGGAATCTGGTCCCATCACTTCATGGGAAATAGATAGGGAAACAGTGGAAACAGTGGCAGACTTTATTTTTTGGAGCTCCAAAATCACTGCAGATGGTGACTGCAGCCATGAAATTAAAAGACGCTTACTCCTTGGAAGGAAAGTTATGACCAAGATAGACACCATATTAAAAAGCAGAGATATTACTTTGCCAACAAAGGTCCGTGTAGTCAAGGCTATGGTTTTTCCGATGGTCATGTATGGATGTGAGATTTGGACTGTGAAGAAAGCTAAGCACCGAAGAATTGATGCTTTTGAACTGTGGTGCTGGAGAAGACTCTTTTGAGTCCCTTGGACTGCAAGGAGATCCAACCAGTCCATCCTAAAGGAGACCAGTCCTCGGTGTTCACTGGAAGGACTGATGTTCAGGCTAAAACTCCAATAGTTTGGCCATCTCATGTGAAGAGTTGACTCATTGGAAATGATCCTGATGCTGGGAGGAATGGGGGCAGGAAGAGAAAGGGATGACAGAGGATGAGATGGCTGGATGGCATCACTGACTCAATGCACATGAGTTTGGGTGAACTCCGGGAGTTGGTGATGAACAGGGAGGCGATTCATGGGGTTGCAAAGAGTTGGACACGACTGAGCGACTGAACTGAACTCAACTGATTGGGTTCTTAAGGTAAGAATACTGAAGTGGTTTGCCATTCCCTTCTCCAGTGGACCACGTTTTGTCAGAACTCTCCACCATGACCCATCCATCTTGGGTGGCCCTACAGGGCATGGCTCATAGTTTCATTGAGTTAGACAAGGCTGTGAGTCATGTGATCTCTTTGGTTAGTTTTCTGTGACTGTGATTTTCATTCTGTCTGCCCTCTGATGGATAAGGATAAGAGGCTTGTGGAAACTTCCTGGTGGGAGGAACTGGCTGTGGGGGAATCTGGGTCTTGTTCTGATGGGTGGTGCAGTGCTCAGTAAATCTTTAATCCATTTTTATGTTGATGGGTGGGGCTGTGTTCTCTCCCTGTTCTTTGGCCTAAGGCTGAACTAAGGGTTAATTCTTTTAAACACTTACAGGAAAAGTTGTTATTATGGCTCTCAAGTGCATTTTCTTCACTCTGATGCTGCCAGTACACAGCACAAAGCTCTTTTCTCAGTGATGCTGATTTTTCAGGGTCAGTTCAACCTTTTAAGATGTCACCTCGTGATTTTGGCACACCTTACGAGGAGATGGTGTACAGGGAGGCAGAGTTGCCCATTATCAGCTGCAAGTCATAAGTGCTGTTTGGCAGAGATAAGAAATTTAAACAAGTTTTCCAAGGCATAGGTAGTTCCAAATTATTGCCTGTATTATAATTCTAACTTGTTTACTTAGCAATACAAGGAGGGTTTTAAGAAAACAACTCTCACAGTAAACATTTAACATAAAACACCTTATGCACATATCTCTAGCTGATTAGTGGTTCATATAATCTCTTACACTTTCCATTCATCCAGTCTTGACTTCATGTCAGAAGTCTTCCTGCAGCTTGTTCTCTACTTCTGCTGCTGCTGCTGCTAAGTCGCTTCAGTTGTGGCCGACTCTGTGCGACCCCATAGACGGCAGCCCACCAGGCTCCCCCATCCCTGGGATTCTCCAGGCAAGAACGCTGGAGTGGGTTGCCATTTCCTTCTCCAATGCGTGAAAGTGAGATGTAACATATTTCTCTCTCTAGAGAAAACCCTGTCTAACTTCTTCCTGAGGTAATCAAAAGGGGAGACATTACTTTAGCTAATTTTCTCTTGTTGCAAAAAAACTCCTTGCCTCTCCCCAATAAATTCCTTTCTGTCAGCAAAAGGCACATCTCACTGCTTATTCTATTCTCTTCTTAGTCCCTAATGAAATGATCAAAATCCAGTAAGTATTATGTTTGCAGTTTTGCAGTTTTATTCCGCTTTTCCTTCCTTTTGAAGAATTACATTTGTTCCCCCCCATCTAGTGTGTGAATTTATCTGCTCACTGTGTCTTGTTAGTTAGTACATTCTCTTTAGTTTCAGGGGTGCTTTAGGTTAAATGAGAAGTTTTAGAAACATCAGAAATAAAACTTACAGAAGAATTTGTTCAAGGTTAAAATGGTAATGTTACAACAAAATTTGCATAACACCATAGGTTCTCTTTCTAAAGAGTTTTCTATTGGAATTCCCATCAGTTCAGTTCAGTCGCTCAGTTGTCAGTCGTATCCAACTCTTTGCAACCCCATAGACTGCAGCATGCCAGGCCTCCCCGTCCATCACCAACTTCTCCCGGAGTTTACTCAGACTCATGTCCATTGAGTCAGTGATGCCATCCAACCATCTCATCCTCTGTTGTCCCCTTCTCCTCCCGCCTTCCCATAGTTTTATTATTTTCATTTTCATCTACAGTAGTCTCCTATCAGCTTCTGTTGTTGGCCAGTTAGGCATTAATTGCAGGGGTGCTTACCACGGTGAAATAAAATGGCTCAAACTGGGGATCTGCCTGTCAAGATGTATCTGGAAACAATGGTGGAGTCAATCAATGTTGAAACGAATTTGGGTTTTTTTTGTTAGTCATATGTTACTGAGTGCAGCATTTTGTTCCCCAAATTGGACTTTTTCATTGTTATTTTGAACCAACAGTAAAGACCCTAACTATTGAAATACAAATGACCAATGAACATGAGAAACATATTTCTAATAAGATAAATTCAAATTAAGAACACAGTGGGAACATATTTTTTTCAATCTATCCTATTTTTGTGAATTATTTTAAAAACAATATAGTCATTATTTATATAGACATAAGCAAGCAAACACTCAAAAATGGCTTTGTGTTAGTGAATTGACAGATTCTGCCCCCACTTTTGACTAATGTGTCTTCTGTGTCCACCATGTGCCAGAAGCTTGACATGCATTATCTTATTTAATTCTCAAAACAAGTTTGTGAGGTAGGCACTCTTATTATCCCCATTTTATAGATGAGAAAATTGAAGCTTAGAGATGAAAAGTAACTAACTTAATCCCATAAAACTTTGAGTGGCAGACTTGAATACATGTCTTTTGGATTCTAACACCTATGCCAGCCTCATTGAGTGTTGGAATTATAGGAGATGTTTTATTTTTTCCCTACTCCCCTCAATGTATTTTTTTAAAAATATGAACATCATACTTTTTATAATCAAAAGATACAGCTCATTTTTTAAAAGGAGTTCCTCCTGTATTTCTCAATTTGCTCTATGTGAGATCAACAACTTTGGAAGTGGTATGAAATTATCCAGAAGTAAGGTATATTTGCAGAGAGAATGCAGCCCTATCTACGGATCAAGACAGGCAAGTGTAGGTTTCATCGAGTCGTCAGTTGTGGCCCTCAGTATGTATATAGTCTTGAAGGGCTCTTTGCTTCAGCAGAGGACTTTTCATGTGCAAGTCTTATATAGAAATTGAGTATATTTCCTGTCTCTACCCACTCACACTCATCACTCCTAAGCCTGGGTCATAATATACTTCATTCAAAATGTATTGAGATAAGAATTGTCCGTGTTATAGCTTTGCTTTTTATCATCTATAAAAGAGAATCTAGAATATTGAACAGTTTCTCATTTAGTAAAACAAAATCAAGCTACTCAGGGTTCAAATGTGCTAATTATTATTTTGTTTTATAAACGCTCCCACAAGATTGTCCTATATAATTTATTACTTAAATGGAAAGCATTGTAAATGTTTAACATGTTTTTCTCAGTGGGAGTGAGTTCTTTATCACATGCCTGTTGGAAATAGAAAAAAAAAAAACATTTGAAACTAATTACCTTACTAAAACATTGTTTAGTATTTAGGCATCGTTAATTTTATAAGTCAATGTCAAGCTGTTGGTTAGATGAGCCTCTGTGGGCTATTCACACCCTGTTTAGAATTCTTGCCTCTTAATTATTTTTCTTAGGGCATCTTTCACATCCTTGTTCCTCAAAATATAAATGAGAGGGTTCAGCATAGGGGTTACATTACCACAAATTGCCAAGATGACTTTATCCTGGTCCTGGTACTGCCTTGACTGAGGTTTCAGGTACATGTATATGGCTGTCCCATAAAATATGTTGACCACAGGTGGATGGGATCCACAGGTGGAGAAAGCCTTGAGCCTGGCCTCTGCAGAACGGATCTTCAGCATGGCAACCACAATGCAAGTACCGGAGATGAGGATGAAGGTGAAGGGTAGGGGCAGTGTGAATATACCAATGACCAGACCCAGAATAAGTCTAACTGGAGTTTCTAAGCAGATGAGCTTCAAAAGGGCCTGTGTCTCACAGGTAAAATGTTTGATGAGATTGTGTCCACAAAAATGGGCCAGAATTGCAGTGATTGGTATTTCTGCTAAAAGGAAAGCACTAGCTCAGGTCACCGCAGCCAACTGTATGCAGACCTGGTTGTTTATAATGATAGTGTAATGCAGAGGATTTGAGATTGCAATAAATCTGTCATAAGCCATGACAGCAAGGAGGAGGCACTCTGTCATCCCCAGAAAAAGAGAAATGACCATCTGAGCATAACAGCTAGTATAGGAAATGGTGGGGTAGTTTCTTAAAGCACTGAAAGGCACTGAATTGCTAGAGTAGCAGATATCAAGGAAGGACAAGTTGCTTAAGGAAAAATACATAGGGGTGTGAAGCTGTCTATCTACTTCTAACCAAGACAATGATAGGACTGTTACCCACTAATGTGATCAGATAGACTGCTACCATGGTGCAGAAAAAGGCAATCTGGTCTTTTGGATGATTCAACAAACGCACGAGGATGAACTCTGTCACCCCGCTGGCATTATCAGAAACTGGAATATCCATTTTGTTCTATTTGCTGAGGTAGAAGAAATTGAAATTATTTTATTTTGGGAGACATTGATTATTTGCTGTATCCTCAGTAACATGCATGCGTGCGTGCGTGCTCAGTCACTTTAGTCCTGTCATACTCTTTGTGACCCTATGGACTGTAGCCCACCAGGCTCCTCTATGCATGGGATTCTCTGGACAAGAATACTGGAGTGGGTTGCCATGCCCTCCTCCAGGGGATCTTCCCGACCCAGGGATCGAACCCGCATCTCTTGTGTCTCTTGCATTGCAGGCAGATTCTTTACCACTGAGCCACCAGGAAAGCCCCCTCAGTAGCATATCAGGTGCTATTAGGAGAAGGAGAATATCTACCAAATAAGTCATGCTGTTTGTAAGTTTATGTTCTATTTTGGAAGATAAAGCATTCATACACAGCACAAGATTAATTTACAAAGTAGCACAATCCATTGTAAGTTTTATTTCCTTCCTATATAAAATGAGGGAGGTTGGACTCCACCTGAACATGCTTTGAACACTCCCCCTTAAAGAAAATGTGCTAATTTACTGCTTAAACATAATCAGATCTCTGAATCACAGAATTACTAATTGTTTTTTCCTGCTCTGAATATTAGCCACAGATTTGTCATTAGCTGGTTCATATTTATGATATAAAATATATGCCCAGTTCACTCTCATTTCTTCCTTAACATGTACATCAAATCAATCACTAAGTACTTTGGGTTCATTCAAATCTGCCTACAAATCTCCATATCCACAGCTACATCATCATCTCACATCTGGACTGCTTAATGATACATGAGCTGCTTAATGTATCTCCCTTCTTCCATTCTTACCTCCCTATAGTCTAGTCTATACATAACTGCCAGAGACTTTTTACAAACATACATAATTATGACCTTCCCATGCTAAAAAGCCACTTGAAGGGCTTTTAATTACAATTGGAATGTAATCTAACCTACTTACCATGACCCACAAGATTCTAAATGATCTGACCCTAACCTTATCTTGTGCTGTCTCTTCTCATGCTGACTTTCTTTCAGTCATATTATCTTTATGAAGAATCTAAGCTTGTTCCCACCTTAGGACTTTTGCACATTGTGTTCTTTCTGCTAGAAATATTCTTCCTACCTTCTTTGTTTGGTGAATTCCTAGTCATTCTTACTATTAATGTGTGTGTGCATGCTAAGTCACTTCAATTGTGTGTGACTCTTTGCAACTCTATGGAGTGTAGCTCGCCAGGCTCCTCTGTCCATGGCATTCTACAGGCAAGAATACTGGAATGGGTTGCTGAGCCCTCTTCCAGGCAATCTTCCCAACTCAGGGATCAAGACCGCATCTCTGATGTCTCCTGCGTTGGCAGGCATGTACTTTACCACTAATGCCACCTGAGAAGCCCTCTTACTATTAATATCTCAGTCCAAAAGAAAGTTCATTCGAAAAGCCATCCCAAACCCCAGTAATTTAAATCAGATCTCTTTGTTAAAATTGTTCATAGTACTCAGAACTTTTCCTATATGGCTCTTATCATAGTTTGTATTTATATAGTTGTGTGATTATTTAATTTTTGCTCTCTTACTATAGCACTAGAAAGAACAAGCCCCTGACTCTTCTATGTACTGCTTTATTCTCACTATCTTACACAAAATATGGGTTCAATGTATGTTTGTTGAATGAACCAAAGCCAGTTACTTGGTCTTCTGTCTTACCAAATGTCATGAAATTGATTTGACTGAAACTACTTTGAACTGGCTGAAGAAAATAAATGTTTGATTTGATGGTAAACAGCTATGATGATAAACAGTTAATATATCATAGTATTCAGTCTTTCTTTTTTTTTTTTTTAACTTTTGGCCACACCCTGCAACATGTGGGATGTTAGTTCCCCAGCCAGGGATCAAATGCATGCCCCCTGCAAGGGAGTTTTAACCACTGGACCACTGGGAAGTCCCTCATAGTATTCAGCTTTATTAATAGCTCAGAAATGATACTTTTTTAGCTCTACAATTTGCCCTTTGCATGGAGTGCATGGTCAGTCACATCAGTCCTGTTTGACTCTTTGTGACCTGATGGACTGTAGCCCGCCAGGCTCCTCTGTCCATGGGGTGTGCCAGGCAAGAATACTAGAGTGGGTAGCCATTTCCTTCTCCAGGGGATCTTCCTGACTCAGGGATCTAACCCACGTCTCTTGCACTGTTGGCAGATTTGTTACTGCTGAGCCACGGGGAAAGCCCTTTATGGAGGGAAGGTGTGATAGTGAAGAGAGCAAACGGGTTTATTCTAAAATCTGGAAAAAAAATGTTTTCACCCTTTTCCATCCATTCCAAATTTTATTTTTTTTGTTTGGTATGATTATATGAGATAGGCATACTATCACAGACTAGTTCATTATTAAGGTCAAGCTCTTTTCCTGGATTGTCTGTAAAAATTCTCATGAATTACGTGTGTGCTCAGTCATGTCTGACTTTTTGCGACCCCATGGACTATAGCCTACTAGGCTCCTCTGTCCCTGGGATTCTCCAGGCAAGAATACTGGAGTGGGTTGCCATTTCCTCCTCCAGGGGATCGTCCCAACCCAGGGATCAAACCCACACCTCTTGTCTCCTGCACTGGCAGGTGGATTCTTTACCAACAGCACCACCTGGAAAGACCCCTTCTTACAAAGTTCTAGTCACAAATCAGGATTTGGGGCATCTACGGTGCAGTTTCAGTCTCATGAGACAGTTGTCAGGCCTTGGTGAGAACAGGCTGTGGATGGGAAGGTTTGTCTTGGGTGTTAGACAGCAGGGAGAACTATCCAGGCTAATGATGTAGGTGATCTCTTTGGATTCTCTACTCAGGACAGACTCCAAATCTCAGAAAGCACATGATGTTTATAGACAAGTAATTCAGGAAGTAGAGTAAGAATTTATAACAAGCTCCTCAATAAAACCTAATACAGGATAAAGCCTTCTGAAAAGAAATCAGAACCAAGGGCCAACAAACTGAAAAAATACTGAGCTGCTGCCAAACTTCGAATTACAGTTGTTTTTACTTATGAGTGATCCTACAAGGAGGGCTTTTAACTAGAAGGGGATGACAGAAGATGAGATGGTTGCATGGCATCACCGACTCAATGGGCACGAGTTTGAGCAAGCTCCTGGAGATGGTGATCGACAGGGAAGACTGGTGTGTTGCAATCCATGGGGTCACAAAGAGTCGGACATGGCTGAGTAACTGAACTGAACTGAATGAGAATTTAAAGGCTCCTTTTTATTCTGTATACTCCCAGAATTAAAATCAGAAAACACAATCAGTCAGAAGTGAAAAGGTCTTCTTGGAGTAGAGTTATGGGATTGTGACTGAAACAAAAGTCAGGTGATCTGATCTTTATTCACCACAAGCATAGTTTCTTAATAGCATTACAAGAATTGGATTTTCGGGACACAGATTTTTTCAAGGAGTACTAAAGTTTCACCTAGAATGGCAGCATTTTAAATCATAAAGCCTTATTTTGACTGGCAATATCTGCCATCATATAGCCCTAAAAATCTCAAAACAAATGCCAGTGTAGATAGCTGGAAAACAAAGAAGACATTTTTGTGTTTATATGATTTTAGAGAATCTCACTCAGAGAAGGCAATGGCACCCCACTCCAGGACTCTTGCCTGGAAAATCCCATGGACGGAGGAGCCTGGTAGGCTGCAGTCCATGGGGTCGCTAAGAGTCAGACACGACTGAGCGACTTCCCTTTCACTTTTCACTTTCATGCATTGGAGAAGGAAATGGCAATCCACTCCAGTGTTCTTGCCTGGAGAATCCCAGGGCGGGGGAGCCTGGTGGGCTGCCATCTATGGGGTCGCACAGAGTTGGACACGACTGAAACGACTTAGCAGCAGCAGCAGTATCAGCAGAGAATCTCACTAGACTAAGCATATATGTGTGTATGTATATATATATATATATATATATTTATTGAATAATTCAGTGTTTTAGCGCTGTGTGAGCTAGATTCTTTCTAAATTAACTAGACATATGTGGAGATTTTCACATGTAGTCACAGGCTTCTGATGTTTCAGAAATATATTGGGTACACTGTTCTTCACACAGGTTTCCCAAAGAGGGCTTTCCTGGTCCCACTTACCATGTAAAAGCATGCTTCCCAGGAGGACTCATTTCATTTTTTATACTAAAATTAGTGGATGCTTGGAGTATCTTCCCTGTTCTCTGTGCTCTTCAGAAAGCTCCCAGGTCCTCAAAATATACTGGAATAGATAGTGAGTACAGACAGGAATTGCTGTTATTCATATCAGGCAGTGCAGACTGTTGGTTAAGAGCATGGATTCTTAATCAAAGTTTGAATCCTGGATCCATCACTGATTCATTATGTGACATTGGTAATTTGTTTAACTCATTTATTTTGGTTTCTTCAATTATAAAGTTGGGGAAATTATAGTAACTACCTCATAGGGCTTTTGTGCTACATATATATTTATATATCTGGTGCATATATATATATATAATATATATATTAGCTATTATTATTTTAATTTAATTTTAATTTTATTTATTTATTTTTTAATTTTATTTTATTTTTAAACTTTACATAATTGTATTAGTTTTGCCAAATATCAAAATGAATCCGCCACAGGTATACATGTGTTCCCCATCCTGAACCCTCCTCCCTCCTCCCTCCCCATTCTGCTATTATTATTTTAAAGTGAATCTTCATTTGGGAAGTAGCACCCATGACAATGTGACCACATTTGTCGTCTTTCTTTGCTGGAAGAGGGAAAATAATTAAATGAATGAAGACATAAATAAGGCAATATGGTCAGATTATACTATGAGCCTTCTGAAAGAAGAATTTGCATTTTATTTATTTCTATAACTCCAGTACTTGTCTCAATTCCTGACACATGGCAGGAAGTTAATGAATAAATGAAGATTGGGGGAATCAAATTGATTTTAGTCACTGGAAGAGCAAAAAAAGGCCCTCAAACAAAAACAGCAAGGTCTCTAAGAGTTGTGTTAATATATAGCCCCTTACGTGTTGTAGGATCATTACCTTACTGACGTATTCGGGTCTTTCAAGTGGGGGTGAGTTACAGGTGCATCCTAGGAGATCCATGTCAAGACTGACCATTCCATACATATATGTTGATTTGCTCAAAAAGACAACTTTGGCTTCCTTCTTCCTTGTTGGGTGTATGTTCTTCACCTGCTCTTACAATGGGTTTTATTTTGATTCTATTCAGCATTTTAGAAACCAGGACTTTAAGTGGTCCAAAAGATGAACAAGAGAAGAAGAGAACAATCTTAAACATTATCTGCTGTTACTTTCTGTGTTTATTCACTCTGGTTCCAAAGAAGTGATTTCACTAAGAGACTTCAGGGATTAGGTCCCTAAAATAGACAATTAAATCCTGTTACTGAACTAAAGCTGTATATTCTTCTGGGATGTTATTTCTAAGTCATTAAAATACAAGTAGATTTTGTCTATTAATACCAATGTTTTATTAGTGACAGTATGTAAAATTTTTGACTAACACTATCAACTCGACTTCTGCTCTTAAGTTACCAGATAATGGAACCAACACTAGGGTGATTACTCAGAGTCCTATGTCTCTTGGGAGGGTTTCCAATGCAGTGACTCAAGAAGGTAATGAATGAACAGGAAAGGAGGAATGGCTTCAATCTATTGTGATGCCATGAAAGCTTCAATTAAGCATTCAGGTAAATAAAATTATGTTAACAGTGTTTATTGGGGATTTCCTCTTCTTCTTCACTTTACCCTGAATTTCCCCAGCCCATCCCAGCCTCTTTGACTTGAATGGTTTCTGGAAATCCCACTTTTTCCTAAAACTTTGGTGGATTAATTTCGAGGTGCCATACCCAGGTGGCACTGTTGGTAAAGAATCTGTCTGCCAGTGCAGGAGACACAAGAAGTGTGGGTTCAGTCCCTGGGTTTTGAAGATCCGCTGGAGTAGGAAATGGCAACCCACTCCAGTATTCTTGCCTGGAGAATCCCCATGGACAGAGGAGCCTGGTGGGCTACAGTCCTTGGGGTCTCAAAGAGTTGGACATGACAGAGCACGCATGCACTTAATAGGCTGTCACTGTCTAAATATAATCCTGTACCTTCTCATTCACTGTCCCATTGATCTACTTCATCTGTGCATATGGCTAATTATGATAATATTATTTTATTGATTTCTTGCCCAGTTGTAGCCTGAATATATGATCTGATTGTTTATTATTTTACATGTAACCTTCTTAAAATTTCCAACTCAGAGTTCAAGATTTAAGGGGCTAGGAATGAGGCATCTTAGTAAATAGTCTAGCTGGAAAAGTGAAAGTTAAAGTGTTAGTAGCTCAGTCGTGTCTGACTCTTTGTGATCCCATGGACTGTAGCCCTCCAGGCTCCTCTGTTCATGAAATTCCCCAGGCAAGAATAATGGAGTGGGTTGCCATTCCCTTCTCCAGGGGATCTTCCTGACCCAGGAATCAAATGCAGGTCTCTTGCATTGCAGGCAGATTCTTTTTTAAAAATTTATTTATTTTAATTGGAGGCTAATTACAAGCAGGTTCTTTATCACTGAGCCACCAGGGAGTGCTTCTCAAAATGTTTTCAATGAGATAAAAACAGAATTGAGAGTAAACAGTAACTTTTAAAGTGATTTGACATTGCCAAAATATTTTTGTTGTATTTTGTAAAATATCAGTCTGTAACAGCTTGGAACTTTAAAAATAGTTGTATTTTACCCCAGATAGTTAAGTATTAGTTGGCCATGTATTCATTTAACAAATTCTTATTATGTATGTACTCTGGGCCAGGAACTATGCTAGGGAAACAGATGAAAACCTTCTTGTTCTCAATAAACTTATGATCTAATTTGGGATAAATACTCCAAAACAACTGATTATAAAATACTATGGAAGATGTTGAATTTAAGATTGAACTGAATGTTATTAAGCAAAATAAAATGGGATTAAGTCACCTGTCCAGGTTTAAACAGAATGGAGTATGCTCTGGGGAAGGCTTCACTGAGGACATGACATTTGATCTGAACTTGAAGGATGACTGAGGTTTTGCCAGGCATAGAAGACAAGAAGGTCACTGCAGGCAGAGAGAACAGTGTACACAGTGGCATATATACATAAAGGGGTCAGAAAACAGTACTGCTTTCCTGGGGCCTGGGGTCTGCAGAGTTAAGGTAGAGAATAAGGATAAACAGGTTTGCAAGGGTCTCAAGTAATGTTGTATATCCTATAGGTAGGACTTCATAGGTGGCTCAGCAGTAAAGAATCTGCCTGCCAATACAGGAGATGCAAGAGACCCAGGTTCTATCCCTGGATCAGGAAGATCCCCTGGAGAAGGAAATGGCAACCCACTCCAGTATTCTTGCCTGGCACTTCCCATGGATAGAGGAGCCTGGTGAGTTACAGTCAATGGGGTCGCAAAGAGTCAGACACAACTGAGTTGGCTGAGTACACAAGCATGCATCCTACGGGCAATAGGGACCCACTGCAAGTTTCTAATCTTGGAGTGGGATTGTAGAGGAAGGTTTAATATGATGAGATTTTCCCCTTTAGATAGTCATTCTGGAGAAGTTGATTGGATGGCTAGTTTAGAGAGAGACTGGATTAGAGAAAAATAGGAGCTGATTATAGTCATCCTGGTAAGGGTTGAGGAAGCTGTGAACTAGGACAGATGCACTGAGGACAGAGAAGAGATGGATTTCAAAAATATTTCAGAGCAAGAATCAATAAGATTCGGTGAGTGAGTGGTCATTAAGGGTAAGTGAGGAGAAGATGTAGAGGTTAAGTCTGAGGATAATGAAAATACCATTGTGTAGTATTTGTAGAGTACTTTTAGCTTTTTAGTGTCTAACATCTATGATCTCATTTGATCTTTCAACCCTTCTGAGACAGGTTAAAGAATACATTTTCCCCTGTTGGACAAATGCAGTCCAGAGAAGTTAAGTGATTCATCCAGAGTTTCATAGCTCATTAGCAGCAGAATCCAGACTAGAATCCAGACTCCCTGACACCTAATCATGTGCTTTTCTCACTCCATCATGATGCTGTACCTGCTGCTTACACTTAATCAGAAACAGTTGGTATGCAGATTACTAGCAGGGAAAAAAGAGAGAAGGAACACAGTGAGATGAACACCAACTACTTTTGAGTCAATTGAGACTTCAGTGTTAGTAATAATAACTGTATAATAACAATGCTGCTGCTAAGTCGCTTCAGTCGTGTCCGACTCTGTGCGACCCCATAGACGGCAGCCCACCAGGCTCCTCCGTCCATGGGATTTTCCAGGCAAGAGTCCTGGAGTAGGGTGCCATTGCCTTCTCCATAATATAGGTAAAGCTTATTGAGAACTTACTATGTTCCAGCCATAGTTCTCAGCATTTTATATAAAATCAACTGATCCAATTGTTTTAACAACCTTATAAATTCAGTCCTATGATTGTCATCCTGTTATAGATGAGGAAATTGAGACAGGAAGTTGCCCAAGTTTGTATAGCCAATAAGAGTCAGGGTCAGATTTTTTTAGCTAGACAATCTGAAAACCTAATGTTTTTACCTTTCCCACTTCAGCAACAGCTTTACCTTCTTCCTACTTTTCTTTTTCAGAGACTCCTGAACCTATCAGTCTCCCCTCAAAAAGAGCATCCAGCATCAGGAGAATTGTATTTTTTAATTAAATTAATTTTTTATTCAGGTATAATGGACACATAACATTATATTAGTTTTAGGTGTACACCATAATGATTTGGTATTTGTATACAATCAGTAGTTATCACCACAATAATTCTAGGAGAATTGTATTCTAATCCCAGTTATATCACTAACTGCTAACCTTGATAATATCACAGCCTTTTTATAGCTCTTTATCATCTGTTAATGTCAGTTTCACAATAGTAATAATATCTGCTTGCTTAGCTCATTAAATTATTTAGAAGATGATATGAGGTAATATATGTTCAAGATATATTTATCTTATAAACCATAAAGTGTATAAAGTGTTTATAATCTTAAGAACTAGGAAGATATAAATTCACATAGTAATGCTGCCTGTGTATATGTTTTTCTTCCCACCTAGACAGTGAATTCTTTGAGCGGAAGGATCAAATATGTTTTTTTGACCACTCCATCTCTGGCAATACCACTCTACTTGTATAGTAGGTAGTTAATAAGTGCATGTTAAATGAGTGATATATGTGCAGAGGCTCGAATGCCTGGATGAGGGAGCAGCCTTGAAAAGCGCTATTTAAGAAGCATATAGGCATTTCAATTCCTGGTGCCTTAGGTTCATGTGATCCAGGCTTCATGATGACAGCTAACACTTGCTGTTCTCTAACTATAGGCCAGGTGCTTTTCTAAGTGCTTTACATGAATTGAGTCATACAGTTCTTATAACTGAGCTATGAAGTCACATTCAACACCATTCCCATCCTTTTAAGCTGTCAGCTGTATTGTAAAAGTATGTAGACTTTGTAAACAGAGATTTCAGTGGCTTTTGAGCTTTGTTCCTTGAAGCATCTACTTCAGTGACATCATTGGTAACAGTTTCCTTAAAACTTCCTAAGATTCTTGCAATTCCTGCAACTGTCTAAAGTTGTTGGCAACATTCTTTTACCTTCCCTCTCACAACACTTCCAAAGGCTTCATAGACCTCTAATTCTCTTTATTAAATCCCTTCCTGCCTGATATAACTAGAGTGGGATTGTCTACATGATCAAACTCTGAACACTATAAGTAGTGTTACATCAGCCCACTTCACATGGAGAGATGGAAGCACAGAGAGTAACTTGAAAGAAGACTGGTAGAATGAAGCTCTGAATCCAAAATTTTGGCTCCAGGGCCTGTGGTCTAGTGAGTTCACTGCCTTTCCTCAAGTGAAATCCCCAATCCTATGAATGGGGCATGGTATTTTTTCTTAAATCTCTATTGGAAAATATCATTTTGCAACTTTTTTTCAGTTTGCAAACTTTCTTCTCAATTTTTAGCAGAGCTATCTTAGTTTCAAACCAATCCTTGCTTTCCAAGGTGAAGCAAGGTAAGCTTCACTACCCAGCTATCTAGAATGGGGAGCACAGGGGAACGCTTCTCACAGTGCCTGTGAGTGATCAAGCAGCCAAGTGATAGTCAACCTTAGGGGTTTTCAACAATCTGGAATTGATTTTTGTTCTACAGCACCCTCATACAATTCATTTTTCATAGTTAAAATGAATTAGTATCAATGTTGAATTAGATTGCCTTTGGGATTTAGATGCCTAGAAACAGAACATTGGTGCTGGAAGGGCCATAGCTATGTTAACTAGCTGCTATGCTTGTTAAATAAATACAATTATCCTCAAATTAAAAATAAAAACATTTTAAAAATAAATAAAAACTAATTTGGAAAAAAAAGCCAAGTGCCTACTTGTTTCAAAGTTAACATTTAAAGTCAGGCAGATAGATCCGTATATATTGATCTGGAAGAATGTTCATGATATATTGTCAAGTGGAAAAAGCAAGTTTCGAGTAAATTGATGATATTATTCTCTTTTTAAGAAAAGAAAAAAAAATCTATATAAAATAACACCTAGATGCAGAATGTTAGAACTAGAGAGATCCTTGGGTAACAAACACAACTTTCCTATTGTATTGATGAGCAAATTTGAGGGCCAAAGAGTGATATAATTAAGGTCACATAACCAGTTAGTAGCAGAATCAATTCTGCAGCCCCATCTCCAGACTCCACTCTGTCTCTCTGTCTGTAAGCTGTGTCTCTACCAACAGGTCAATACGGAGACAAATCATCTAGTGACAGTTACAGTTTTGTAGTAGAGGCATTATTAACAAAAATATGATTCTCACTTTAAGCTGCAAATAGAGAGCTGTAATAGAGAGTAGAATATTTCTCCCCCTGAAAGCAAGGTCACTAAAATGAGCACTCTTAATATTTCTCCTAATTTCTGATTTTCTCTCTCCCTAAAGGCTCTATTATTTTTTCATGTAAAATTTTATTGATTCCATCAATTTAACTTTATTTCACAATGTTAATTTGAAATATTTATTTTAATAGTAAAGGATATTTTGCAAAATGTATGAAACTTGCCCTAGCACCTAGTACCTAGTGCCTGGTTAAAAGTAGAAAGTTAACATTGGTTGAATGAATAAATCCAAGATTTCAATCACTTGGCTTTTTTTTCAAAATCAGTTTTTATTTTTAAAATGTTTTTATTTTTAATTTGAGGATAATTGCATTTATTTTTTATTTCTTGGTATTAAAACATGGTTTCGGTGGCCGAGAATACTACAATCTTTTAAAAATATGTAATAGATGGAATTTGAATAAATGTTGCATGTATTTGAAAATTAGACTGTTTTGATAAGTGATTTACTCATTCTTTTTATTTATTTAGTGAGTAAACATGTGAGACAGGTCTCTTGTGTGTCTGTTACTCTCTTTGCAGTACCAAACAAAGCAGCATCAACTTCCAGTGGTCAGTGTCTGACGAGTGCATTGAATACCTGCTTGCTCAGTGATGCCGTACTTCAGATCTAGGTGCTGTGCATCATCTTTTTATCTATTCATCTATGTCCAGTTCTCCATCAGGTTGCTTTGGAGAAGACTTCATCATGTTTGGTCAAACTGCCCAAAAAGTGAAACCGGGAGACAAGATATCTGGGTCTTAGTCTTAGATTGCTTCCAAAAAGTTTCATGGTCTTGGGAAATTTACATTCTGTTCACTGAGCCATTGATTCTTATCTAAAGCAAGAGCTCTGTAATAGATCATTGTTTGTCAAATGTTTTATTATCAGAACTCCATTTTCAAATGAAATTTTTCACAGAAAATTTCACCTCCATTGACAGGTTCCAGGCACCACAGCCAAACCCATAGAACTGCATGAACCAAAGTTTAAAAACCACTATATTATGTACAGTAACAGGGAATGGAGTTTTAAAAACATAGTCAATTGTATGATGGAATATTATTCAGCAGGAAAAAGGAACAAACTACTGATGCCTACAACAACAAGGATGAATCTCAAAATCCTGCTGAATAAGAGAATCCATGCACAGAAGAGCATATACTGTATGATTCCACTTATAGTCAATTCTAGAAAATCAAAGCTGACATATAGTGAAAAAAATCAGATGAGTGGTTGCCAGGGGTTGGGGGTGGAGGAAAGGGTGGACTACAAAAGACCATGAGGAAACTTTTGGATGTGATAAAGTTGTTAAGTAGCTGTATAGTGGTGGTGGTTCTGGGAGTACCTGTCAAAATTTTAATTGTATACTGTAATTACATAAATTTTATTGTGCATAAATTATATCCAAAAAATTGATTAAAAATCACTTCATTAAATAATCTCTAAGGCCTCTGAAATTTAGATACAGTGAATGGGATCTGAAATCAGTCATACCTGGGTTTAAATACTGGCTCTATGGCCATGGGCAAATCACAGAACCTCTAAGAGTCTCAATTTCCTTATCTCTACTATGGATTGATAATAGTGATACTTCCCTGAATTGTAATGAGAATTATATGTGATAATGGACATAGCTCAGTACTTAGTATATGGTTAAGTGCTTGATAAATATTGGGTGCATTTATAATTTTAAAATTCCAGATACTTTTCTGGACAATATTGAAAAGTTCAGAGGTGGCATATAGATGATCTGAATTCTAATTTTTATTCTGTTACCAATTATATATGACTTTCAGTTCAGTTCAGTCACCCAGTTGTGTCCAGCTCTTTCCAACCCCATGGACTACAGCACACCAGGCTTCCTTATCCATCACCAACTCCCTCAGCTTGCTCAAACTTATGCCCACTGAGTCGCTAATGCCATCCAACCATCTCATCCTCTGTCTTCCCCTTCTCCTCCTGCGTTCAATCTTTCCCAGCATCAGGGTCTTTTCCAAGGAGTCAGTTCTTCGCATCAGGTGGCCAAAGTATTGGAGCTTCAACTTCAGTATCAGTCCTTCCAATGAATATTCAGGACTGATTTCCTTTGGGATTGACTGATTTGATCTCCTTGCAGTCCAAGGAACTCTCAAGAGTCTTCTCCAACATCACAGTTCAAAAGCATCAATTCATTGGCACTAAACTTTATTATCCAAATCTCACATCCATACATGACCACTGGAAAAACCATAACTTTGACTAGATGGACCTTGTTGGCAAAGTAAAGTCTCTGCATTTTAATATGGTGTCTAGGTTGGTCATAGCTTTTCTTCCGAGGAGCAAGCATCTTTTAATTTCATGGCTGCAGTCACGCACAATCTGCAGTGATTTTGGAGCCCAAGAAAATAAAGTCTGTCACTGTTTCCATTGTTTCTCCATCTGTTTGCCATGAAGTGATAGGACTGGATGCCATGATCTTAGTTTTTTGAATGTTGAGTTTTAAGCCAGCTTTTTCAGTCTCCTCTTTCACTTTCATCAAGAGGCTCTTTAGTTCTTCTTCACTTTCTGCCATAAGGGTGGTGTCATCTGCATATGTGAGGTTATTGAAATTTCTCCCAGCAATCTTGATTCCAGCTTGTGCTTCATCCAGTCTGGCATTTCTCTTGATGTACTCTGCGTATAAGTTAAATAAACAGGGTGACAATATACAGCCTTGACGTATTTCTTTCCCAATTTGGAACCAGTCCATTGTTCCATGACCGGCTCTAACTGTTTCTTCTTGACCTGCACACAGGTTTCTCAGGAGGAAGGTAAGGTGGTCTGGTATTCCCATCTCTTTAATAACTTTCCATAATTTGTTGTGATCCATACAGTCAAAAGCTTTATCATAGTCAATAAAGCAGAAGTAGATTTTTTTTCTGGAATTCTCTTGCTTTTTCTATGATCCAACAGATGCTGGCAATTTGATCTCTGGTTCCTCTGCCTTTTCTAAATCCAGCTTGAATATCTGGAAGTTCTTGTTTCATGTACTGTTGAAGCCTAGCTTGAAGAATTTGAGTATTACTTTGCTATCATGTGAAATGAGTGCATTTGTACAGTAGTTTGAACATTTTGGGTATTGGAATGAAAACTGACTTTCTTTGGGATTGGAATGAAAACTGACCTTTTCCAGTCCTGTGGCCACTGCTGAGTTTTCCAAATTTGCTGGCATATTGAGTGCAGCACTTTCACAGCATCATTTTTTATGATTTGAAATAGGTCAGCTGGAATTCCATCACCTCCACTAGCTTTGTTTGTAGTGATGCTTCCTAAGGCCCACTTGACTTTACACTCCAGGATGTCTGGCTCTAGGTGAGTGATCACACCATCATGGTTGTCTGGATCATTAAGATCCTTTTTGTATAGTTCTTCTGTATATTCTTGCCACCTCTTCTTAATATCTTCTGTTTCTGTTAGGTCTTTAGTTCTGTCCTTTATTGTGCCCATCTTTGCATGAAATGTTCCCTTGGAATTTAGTTCACTGATTCCTAAATTGTCGATGTTCACTCTTGCCATCTCCTGTTTGACCACTTCCAATTTACCTTGATTCATGGACCTTACATTCCAGGTTCTTTTGCAATATTGTTCTTTACAGCATTGGACTTACTTCCATCACCATCGACATCCACAACTGAGCATTGTTTTCACTTTGGCTCAGCCTCTTCATTCTTTCTGGAGCTATTTCTCCCCTCTACTCCAGTAGCATATTGGGCACCAACTGACCTGGGAGTTCATCTTTCAGTGTCATATCTTTTTGCCTTGTCATACTGTTCATGGGATTCTCAAGGAAAGAATACAGAAGTGGTTTGCCATTTCCTTCTCCAGTGGGCCACATTTTGTCAGAACTCTCTACCATGACCCGTCCATCTTGTGTGGCCCTAAGTGGCTCATAGTTTCATTGAGTTAGACAAGGCTGTGGTCCAAGTGATCAGTTTGGTTGCTACTGCTAAGTCACTTCAGTCGTGTCCGACTCTGTGCGACCCCATAGATGGCAGCCCACCAGGCTCCCCCGTCCCTGGGATTCTCCAGGCAAGAACACTGGAGTGGGTTGCCATTTCCTTCTCCAATGCATGATAGTGAAAAGTGAAAGTGAAGTCACTCAGTCGTGTCCAACTCTTACTGACTCCATGGACTGCAGCCTACCAGGCTCCTCCGTCCATGGGATTTTCCAGACAAGAGTAGTAGAGTGGGTTGTCATTGGTTAGTTTTCTGTAATTATGGTTTTCATTCTGTCTGCCCTCTGATGGATAAGGATAAGAGGCTTGTGGAAGCTTCCTGATGGGAGGGACTGGCTGTGGGGGAATCTATGTCTTTTTCTGATGGGCAGGGCCATGCTCAGTAAATCTTTTGTCCAATTTTCTGTTTTGTGTGAGGCTTTAG
The DNA here is from genome assembly GCF_019923935.1 of Bubalus bubalis. Classification (NCBI taxonomy): domain Eukaryota; kingdom Metazoa; phylum Chordata; class Mammalia; order Artiodactyla; family Bovidae; genus Bubalus; species Bubalus bubalis. The sequence continues at coordinate 138,908,078 of NC_059181.1, read as the reverse complement.
ACAATTGTTCATCTTTCTCTGGGCTTCTGTTTGTCTCATTGTTAACATGAGGGATGGATTATGGTAACTTTTGTTACCAGCTTTACAGCAATATTAGGAATACAGAATGAGATAATATATTTGAAAAAAGTTCAGAAAAAGAAAAAAAATGAAACACTACCATAACGTAGGAAATGGCTATGATACAATTTTCTCATGATTCTGAGGTTAAGTGGAGAGAATCGTGCTTTTACAACAGGCCTTGCCTTCAGTAAAGTTGTAAAATTTCTGACATTTGTCTTCTGGCCTTTTATTATACCATTCTTCGTCCTATTTTCCAATTTCACTTATGCCTCACCTCCTGCTAACAGTCATAGGAGGTTGTCTTAGAGCTTAGGTCTCTTCTGTCAGTGAGGAAATGATTCTGAGACATTTATTTACCTGAAGTTGAATAACTTAACGGGTGACTACTAATGTGTTTCATGTAAAGAAAGAGTAAAAATATTGTGAAAGTGAAAAGTGAAAGTTGTTCAGTCGTGTCTGACTCTTTGCGACCCCATAGACTATACAGTCCATGGAATTCTCCAGGGCAAAATACTGGAGTCAGTAGCCTTTCCCTTCTGCAGTGGATCTTCCCAACCCAGGAATCAAACTGGGGTCTCCTGCATTGCAGGTGGATTCTTTACCAACTGAGCTATCAGGGAAGCCCCCCCAAAAGTACTGTCTGTAACTGAAATTGAAGTCTCAGTAGGAATAAGCTTTCGTGGTGAACACATCCTGAAGATTCTCACATGACAATCACCTACTGTACCAAGGGTAAAGGTGTTAATTCCTCAGTCATATTCAATTCTTTGTGACCCCATGGACTGTAGCCCGTCAGGCTCCTGTGTCCATGGAATTCTCCAGACAGAATACTGGAGTGGGTCAGGGGATCTTCCTGACCCAGGGATCAAACCTGGGTCTCCTGCATTGCGGGTGGATTCCTTACCATCTGAGCCACCAGAGAAGGGGACAACAGAGAATGAGATGGTTGGATAGCATCACTGATTCAATGGTCACTTTTTGAGCAAATTCTGGGGGATGGTGAAGGACAGGGAAGCCTGACGTGCTGCAGTCCATAGAGTCCATAGGGTCTCAAAGAGTTGGACATGAGTTAATGACTGAACAACAACCACCAAAGGTAAAAATGAAACTTTTAAACAGTTTTTACCATCACTGAAGATGTAGCTGAATGGTATTTTAGAAGTTTAGAAGCAAAGAAGACTTATGTCCTTTTTGCCATAACTTTCCTCATTGCCCCTTTAACATCCTTATTCCTCAGGCTATATATTAGGGGGTTCAGCATGGGTGTCAGAGCCCCATAAAACACTGAGATAAATTTGTCTTGATCTGAGGATGACTTGGACTGTGGTTTCATATACATGGAAATGGCTGCCCCATAGAAGATCACCACCACAGTCACGTGAGAAGCACAGGTAGAAAAGGCCTTGAGCCTACCCTGGGCTGAACGAATCCTTAGGACAGCAGTGGCAATTCGGACATAGGAGAGGAGGACAAACCCAAAGGGTAGGAGAAGGGTAAAAATGCCTGTGATGAGGATCAGAAGCTCATTGAGACTGGTATCAGAACAGGCCAGCTTAAGAAGGGAGAGAATCTCACAGACAAAATGGTTGATGACATTCACCTCACAGAAGTGAAGCCTCAGGGGTAAGATGAGCATGGAAGTGAGCACAAGAGATGCCCCCCATGAGGTAGCAGCCAGCCAGACACACACTGAGCTGTTCATGACCACGGAATAGCGCAGGGGATTGCCGATAGCAACCACACGATCATAGGCCATGACAGCCAGTAGGAGGCACTCTGCTGTACACAAGGCCAAAGAGACACTTATTTGGGTCAAACATCGTGGGTAAGAAAGGTAAGGATGAGCAGAGAAGCAATGCACCAAAGCCTGGGGCATGGAGACTGTTCCATAGCAAAGGTCCAAGAAAGACAGGTTACTAAGGAAGAAATACATTGGAGTGTGGAGGTGAGGGTCAGTGTAGATAAGAAAGATGATAAGTCCATTCCCCAATAATGTGCTGAGGTAAGCAATCAGCACCAATGTGAAAAATGTGACTCTCCACTCAGGATAGTTAGATATTCCAATAAGGAGAAACTCGAATACTGCTGTAGCATTATCCATGGCCATCCTTTCCACTATTCATTGAATGGGTCCAATGTAGTTGTCTAGTTTTACCTGAGAGAATGAGAATAGACATGGAAGGATGGTATAAGAAAGTTGGAAATAATTAGGGTGTACAGGATCATTCTCTTTGCCCTCTTTAAGAGATATAAGAATACAAATGAGATATCTATGATGGGAACAGAGGCCAAGCTAAAAATCTACCCCCTCCCCTGGAAAACAGCAAATTCCCCATCCTTTTGAAATGGTTATATGAAAAGTTCTCCAACCCACTTTTGCCAGATGCCTTTTTGTTTCATTTTTTTCCAAGTAAGAAGAGAGGAAAAGGAGGGCATCGTTCTGCTTCTCTCACTTGTTCACTTTCCAAGACAAATCTGATTCATAAAAATGGTTGAACATCTGTCAGGTTGAGTTATTACCTCCACCAAGAGGGTACCTTCTGATAGTCTTAGCTAAAATATTGCCTATTCTTGTGTCTCACTCTTAGATTGTTCATACCTCCACTCTCCCATTTTGCTAGTATCTACTATGGTTCTTGTCATAGAGTCCTGCCGAGTATTTCTTTGGTCTGAAGTGATAGTCTGTAAATATGGTTTATCATGGAACCGCTGAGGTCTGTGAAAACTCTGCTAATGTCCATGGTTGGAGTTACATTTCCAGCTCTTATGGTGTTTTCCATGTTGTGATTGCAGGGCCCCAGTTAAGAATGTGACAATCTAAAATGATGTTTCTAAAAGTTTGAGTGGTAAGAAGTGACCACCCTACCTGAAAAAGCACTCTCTTCTCACCTTCATCATTCTCTTTCCCCTCATGCTGCTTAATTTTTCTGATAGCACATTCCAATATTTGAAACTGCATTAATGATTTGATGGTTTAGTACTTACTTGTCTGCCATGCGAATGTAAATTGATTGAGGACCGAACCTTGTTTATTTTTCTTTTTTTTACCGGCTTGTCCTTGGTACCTAGGACAGTGACTGGGCCATCATATGTAACTGTTGGATATGGAATGAATAGATGAATGTATAAAGTCTTGGGAGGTCACACATATTATTCAGAATCAAACTATTCCTCTTGTCACCTGCACTGCCATTCTTTATTCCGATCCATTGTCATTACTCACCTGAATTTTGCCAACAACTTCCTCACTGGTTTCCCTCTTCCTGGCTTTGCCCCCATTCACTTCAAATGATTCAGCTAAACTGTAAGTTGGATCAGATTACTCTTCCATTAAACAATTTCTATACTTTTTATTTCAACCTAATTTAGCACCCATCTCCTTACTATGAGCTATCAGGTGTTACATGGTTTGCTTTCCCTTTACCTCTCGGACCCCAGTGCCTACTATTCTTTTCCTTGCTTACTTCGCTCTAGTCACACTGGCCTCCTCATTGTTCCTTAAACACCATGGCTCATCCCTTTCTCAGAGCCTTTGATCTCTTTGATCTTGTTACTCCATATTTCTGAAACCAAGATCCTTGTATAGCTTACCTTCCCACTCCTCTCAAGTCTTTACTCACAATGCATCTTTTTGGTCAGTTTTTCTTTGGCCACCCTGTGTAAAAGCTTTACATTTCACCCCTGGTATTTTATGTCTCCCTTTTCTACATGATTGTTTTCTTTAGAATTATTACTTCTAGCACATTATATATTTTATCTATGAATTATGTTTTTAATTATCTCTCTCAACTAGAATATATACTTAGTGAAGTTGCTGCTGCATGCCCAAAACCTAGAATAGTGCCTGGTGCAAGGAAGGTTCTTAAGGATTATCTGCTTAATGAATGTGTGAATGCAACTCTTTAGCTGTTCCACACTAAAAGACAGCCTCTCTTTCCACCTGCCTCTTCCCTAGATAATGCTGTTTATATGTCAAGCACCCCCTAATGTATACGTGCTCCTTCATGACAGCAACTTTCCCTTCTCTTCTATCCATTCCTTGAAGCTTCTGCTACTCACTGGCTATTTCTCTGGATAAGTTTCTTCCCTTCACTGGCTGAGATTTTTATTTGCAATCTAGTTAAACTAAGTGATCTCTAAGAGTCCTTCTACCTCTAACTTGCTAGGATTCTCTGATTTCCCTCAATTAAAATGAAAACAAAACAAAACAAAATTCAACCCTCCTCAGAATAGGAAGAATCCACATTTTCCTCCACTGTTGGAGAAGCATGTGGGCTACAGAAAGGGTTTACTAAGGGATGGAATTTCTCTAACCATCTTTGAAATGGCAGACTCACTTGTCTTTAGGAGTCTTTAGCAAAGAAGATTCTATAAATCTCCCACTTCTCTGTCCTGGAGTCCAAGTAACCTATCTCTGTGTCTAGTTCTCTACTTGTTCAGCTTCCCAGACAGGCTAAGTACACAAGAATGTTACATTCATGGAAGTGAAAGTGCATGCCACTTGTGAAGTGGTAAACACATGTAAGGGTTAAGGAGAATAGTAACTTGCCTTCACAGGAGTGTGCTCATAGCTTGAGAAATCTAATGCTGATTTTGTCCTCATTTATCATGGTACTCTGAGAAAGGGGTTTCCCTTGGATTGCTTCTTCCTTCCCAAGCTAAAATTGAAATAGTCATTTCCACAGAGGGAAAATGTAGAAAGATTAGAGTCACACGACTATATGAAACAATGCCCTGAAGCCTGTTATATTTTAAGTTAGTACACTCATACTTCCTGGAGAAGGAAATGGCAACCTACTCCAGTATTCTTGCCTTAAGAATCCTATGGACAGAGGAGTCCATGGGGTTGCAAAGAGTCGGACACGACTGAGTGACTAACACACACACTCATACTTGAAATTTGAGTGGTTTGTGTTTAACTCTCAATTACCTATATATGGGCCATTCAGAGTAGAATATCTAGAAAGATGGTGGACAAGCTGCAGATGGGAGGATGAAGTGGATTTGCATAGATACAGACTGCTGATTATTATGCCATTTAAAAATATCTGTTGCTCCTAGAATGCTATAAAACAGACTGATTTTGTTGTTGAATATTAAATATTGATCAAATGTTTTGTCTTCTTATATAAACCTATCATTCTTAATGACCTGAAAGATGTGTTTTGTTTCTCCAGTACTGAGGTTGTGTTTATAGAGTCTAGAGCTTCCCTGGTGGTCAGACAGTAAAGAGCCTGCCTGGAAGACAGGTCTGTGGAAGACCCAGGTTCAATCCCTGGGTTGGGAAGCTCCCCTTGAGAAGGAAATGGCAACCCACTCCAGTATTCTTGCCTGGAAAATCCCATGGGTGGAGGAGCCTGGCAGGTTACAGTCCATGGGGTCGCAAAGAGTTGGACTTGACTGAGCGACTTCACTTTCTTTTCACTTTTTATAGAGTCTATCCCTTAGCTTTTCCTGAATTTAACTGAAAAAGCTAATGAGCCATTTGACTAAAACTTGGTGCTCAGTCTATGTGGGTGTGGGAAGATTTGTTTTTAATGGTGTTAAGCTTACTGACAGAAACTGGGATCGAACCTATGAACTTGCCTTCATTAGTACTGTGTTTGGACCTATGGAACTAGAATTGATGACAACTTCCATTTCACACTCAAAGGCTTCTCAGCATCTAAATCAAGGGCACTATTTTTCATTTAGTGTGGGCCCTGCTGTCCAAAGACAGTGCTGATTGTCTTATCCTAAAATTATCATTAAAGAAGAATGTTTCCCATCTCAGTCTTGTTGCCTGCAATTATTTATATAGCCTAATTTTTCTTTCAACTAATAGCTGCCGTTTGCCTTCCTGGAGGTTGCCCATGTCTGATAAATGAGTAGACGTTTTTTTAAAAAGTAGGAAGGGGAATGAAAGAAATTGGAGTCTTTTTCTGATATTGACTCACCATTGGAGGTTCCTCTCAAGTACCAGTAGATGGAGCAGAATGAGACTGCCGAAAATATCAATTTTCTAACAGTTGTCAGGTTTGGAACACTGACAATCTCCCTGAAAACTCTCCTGATGAGATTTCAAAAGCCTTTCCAGCTTCTCAAACTCCCAAATGCCTGGAAACCTGAAGAAAAAAAGATTTTTTAAAAAAATTAGGTCAAGTTACAATTGCCAAATCTTTGATGTACAGCCCTTGTTGATGGTATTATATTATTTAATTTCCTAGACAAACATTTCTTTTACTGACCTTTGACTCATATACATCGTTGTCTTATCTTTCCTAGAAAAGTTATAACATAAGGAGGATTGAGGTCTTTCAAATACTTTGCCTCAAAACCCTTAGGTTATTTCAATTTTAGAGCTGCTAGATTAGATACCTCTTGCCTCTTGGCAATATTTATCTATCTATTATATTATCTTGATGAACTGGAACACAATTAAACCAAACTGTCACTTTAAAAAGACAGAAATGATAATAAACCATGTTGTGTTCAGGGCTTTAAAGAAAATTGAATGATTTCAAGGAAGTATCCTGGGCTCTGTGAATATCTTACCCAGTTTCCTACTCTTCCCTACTACCTATTTTCAGTGTCAGAATGTGAAAGTGTACAATCTGAAGACTCCAAGGTCCTGAGCATTCCTCAGTCAGCAAAAAGATCTAATGACAGTTACTCTACCCACTAAAGCGTTTCAAAAGCATTAAACTGGAGTTGAAGCCCAAAGCCATTTGGTTACCCTCACTTGTCCAGGAAACATAATGAACAGAACCTGCCTTACAATTAGCAGTTTGGTTTTTAGAAATTATGCCATTCTTCCCCTTCTCTTGATCTAGGTTCAGAATCCATCGCTATATGTTTACCTGGAAGCCATCACCAGAGGTTCTCTCTCTGGGAATATACTTTGCTCTGAACTAAATCTATAGATCCTATTTTCTCAGCCTACTCATGATGTCTGGGGTCCAGTTCTCTTCCAGATTCCATTCCAAGTACAAGGAGAAAGTTGATGAGCTGCTCAGTAACTTAAATACCTTGAAGTTGCAAAGTGTTACCAGACCATTTATCTCACGAGTACAGTTCAAAGTTTCTGGTCCAGAAAGAAATAATTAACTTGTGAGAGCTTCAGGGACCTCATCCCAAACAGGCAATTAAATTTTGCCAAACCAGAGTTGTTTGGAAAAGAAAAAAGTGATATTTTGTGTAGGGAAAACAAATAAAGAGAAAGGAGACTTTTGAGACCACGAGACTTTTGTATACCACTGTTGGGCTTTGCAGAGAACTAAGAAATAATTCTTTTTTATTTCGGTCCGTAGTCTCTTCACATTCTTTCTGTATTAAATTGGTGCCATGGCAGAGCTTGCCGCTGGTAGAGAGATGCCTACTGGGGCACAGCTGGGATAGACAGTGCGCAAAGGCAAGTGCGTGTGGTATTGATTCCCACGCTGAAATAGCCCTCAGGTTTGCCTTTCCAGTCCCGCTTCCACCACCCCAGCCTGCTCCAACAGCTTCCATGGGAGCTTTTTTTCAACTGTATCAAGTCTGTATTCCTTCATGTGACATGCAAGGTCAACTATGATAGTTCCCCATCTATCATAAACGTTCATTTGTTCAGGCATTTACACATTACTGTATTTATTCTACAAATAATGATTACCCACGATGTGTCAGGCAACAGACTTTGCAATGAGGATACAATGGAGAAAAAAAAAAATCCAGACAGAGATCCCACTTTCATGGAGGGAAAATGGATATTAACCTAGCAATCAAGAATATAAATATGCACCTGTGATAAGTGTTACATGGTGATATTTTTATTGATTCTCACAACCACCTCTGTCTCCCACGACTTCTCAACAATTTCTCTCCAGTTGAGTCAGGATACTTTCTTCATTGCTCTTTGAAAGCTCACTCCTATTCTTTCTGCACCAATAGTCCTGATGGTCTACCAACCTCAAGAGCAAAATACTACCTAATCCATTTTTCAACACTCAGCCTAGTAATTTGGCTCTTTTGTTATATGTTTGTCTATGTTATTGGATTCTTTAGCTATATCATAGGTAACCTGAGGACAAAATATTGTTTTTTCACTTCTGTAACACTTTTTATGGTAGTAGCAGTAGATAATAGAGGAGTGGGAAGCTGTCTGAGGTAGTGGTTATGACTGTGTACTCAGAGGCTTACTAACTATGTGACTTCGTTCAAGTAATTCAAATTATCTGAGCCTAATTTTCCTTTTCATAGGAAATAAGTAAATACATGGAAAATGCTTAGAATAGTGCCTGGCACATGGAAAGTTTCAATAAATATTACCATTATTAGCTTTTTCTGCTTCTCCAAATGCATTCGCATAAATTGGTTCTTTTATTTTATAAATGAGAAAATTGTGCCCTAAAGCAATGAAGTGAATTGGCTAAAGGTCACACAATTAATTAAAGACAGAGATGGAGAGAAAACTCAGGCTTTATTACTTCCAGATCAGTGACTTTTAAGAAATTATCTGTATGGTATTTTACTTGATGCTTTCCTTGAGGAAAAAGGTCTCCAATCTGGTACTGAACAAGATTTTTTCCAGGTCCTTGGGTAACTCAGAATGCCATATTTTTACCACTTTATTAAGGCATCCAGAGAAGGCAATGGCAAGCCACTCCAGTACTCTTGCCTAGAAAATCCCATGGATGGAGGAGCCTGGTAGGCTGCAGTCCATGGGGTCACTACGAGTCGGACACGACTGAGAGACTTCACTTTCACTTTTCACTTTCACACAATGGAGAAGGCAATGGCAACCCACTCCAGTGTTCTTGCCTGGAGAATCCCAGGGACTGCTGAGCCTGGTGGGCTGCCGTCTATGGGGTCGCACAGAGTTGGACACGACTGAAGCGACTTAGCAGCATTAAGGCATCAATCTTTAGCTGAAACTTGTTTCTCTGTCAATTAGTAAACAGTAATATTTAGGATTCTTTAGCATCTGAGCCACGGCACTGCTAGAGGTAAAGAACCTGCCTGCCAGTGCAGGAGATGTAAGAGACATGGGTTCAGTCCCTGAGTCAGAGAGATTCCCTTGGAGTAGGAAATGGCAATTCCAGTATTCTTGTCTGGAGAATCCCATGGACAGAGGAACCTGGTGGGCTACAGTCCAAAGGGTCAAAAAGAATTGGAGGGGACTTAGCACAGCACAATATTGAAGATAAAGAATCAGCTCTTATGAAAGTACTTAACTTCAGTCAGCGTTATGACCACTGAATGTATCCCTAATGTGTCATATCTCAAATTGTTTAAAAGGGAGGGCCTAATGAGAGAGTGGACATCTTACAAGCTGTCTGACATTGGGCTAGTCACTTTGACTTTCTGCAGCTTATTATTATTATTATTTTTACCATACAGACCGTTTCCAAGGCCCATTCCAATTATGACCTTCTTGGTTAAAGAGAAACTGTTCCTATTCAAAGCATCCTTTTTTGATGGTGGGTCATAAATATCTTTCCTGTGTATGAAACATAACTAAGGAAGTTATGTTAAGTCCTAGTATCAGTAAAAGGGTGAGGGAAGATCTGGGTTAAGGTAAAAAAAAAAAAAAAAGAGCCGGGGGCAGGGGGCATTTGTAGATTCTGTAGTTTAGTGCAGGGATGTATCCTAATAGTGAAATGAAGGCCTTAGAAGACTGAACAGCAGGAGTTACTGTGGGCAAAGGGAAAGAGGCAGGGGTTGGGGGACTAAGCTGATGGGAATATGTTTCTCTATTTTGGAAAGATTGTGACTAGTAGAAGACCTCTTTGATAACTCTGCTTCTGATGTACTCTTGAAAGATCCTTAATCAGAGGATGAACAAAAGAAAAAGTGTGTGGTGAATTCCAAAAGGCTAACTTTGTAATCCAGGCAATTCCTCATCTCAGTCTTTGGATGTTTGTCTGGAGTTATGCACAAAAATACAATCTTCATTTAGCAAGTAACAGTTCTGCCTTCTCCCTTTTCCTTATGCTATGAGATAGACCTGAGCCGTGTATTAGTAGGAAAAAAAGGGAGATGAGGTTCTCGACAGGACTGATCAGCCAGCTTTTCATGTGCTTAGTCGCTCAGTCGTGTCCGACTCTTTGTGACCCCATGGACTGTAACCTGCCGGGCTCCTCTGTCCATGGGGATTCTCCAGGCAAGAATACTGAAGTGGGTTGCCATGCCCACCTCCAGGGGATCTTCCTAACCTAAGAATCAAACCAAGGTCTCCTGCATTGCAGGTGGATAACTTCACCATCTGGGCCACCAGGGAAGCCCTGGTGGCTTCTCATAATAGTCTTTAAATAGATTTATAAGGAATTTGTCTCAACACTGGAAACGATGTGCTCATATTCAAATAGAAAAATGTTCTTCCCACCTGTGATGCTTTGAGGTTAATCCTAGACAAATGGAACATATCCTTTTCTTTTATTTTCATGTTTCACGGTAAATATTTATTTCTTGTAATTGCACAGTACCCAAGTGGATCTCTGTATCTGGCCCCTGCCATCAGATACAAAGATTGAAAACTTTGAAATTGCCTTTGAAAACTAAGGATCAATAAAAGAAGAAATATAAGAAAAACATGTTTATGAATGATAACTAAAGGGAACTCATGACACTGCCTTATTTAACTTTGAAAATATCTGTAAATACAAATTAAAAAAATAAAGTATAGTTTGAGACAAATGTCCCATCTTGCCTATGACAATGCATTAGGAACAATAGAAGTGGTAAGTTTAGAATCAAGGACGAGAACCCTAATTAATGCAGTGTGCAGTAAGATTACCAAACGCTTTATCCCAGCTATAGTAGTGCCTAGGGTACAGCAGGTACCCATAAATATTTGTTGAAATAAAGAATTAATCAATAGATGCCTCCTTCCAGAGGTGGCTCAAACTAAATACTGTAAAAATCATTCTTTCTCTCCAAATTAAAATATTTTCCATTTGAAACATATAAAGAAAAGGACTATGGAGTGGCTACTAAGGGTCTAGGGTTTTAACCTGAGAATGGTTCATAAAGGAACTTATAGAGCACTTCTAACAACTTTGTGTCTGAGAGATTCATCCAGGCTCAGGAGGCATAATTAGCCTCAATGCATTGCTCAAAGTTGAACAATTAAAACTTATTTCTTCCAAACCCCCAAAGATGCCACACTGGGCATTGTTAAGAAGTTGGCAGACTTGGCAGTTAACTTCACCTGAAACTTCCAGCCCTATAATGACATACTAATTGTAAACAATGGGGGAATGGAGAATTTCTCAAGATGAGAGTGGAGAAACTTTGAAGGCTTAAAAACAATAGAAAAAAAATGTTCTGTATGAACAGAAGCCAAGCAGTGGGATTTAATTTCAAAAACTTTTTATGAGTTTCTCATAAGAGAGTTGTACCAAATGTGTTCATGTAAATGGCACCAACTTCAGAATATGAGACTTTATCATAAATGACCCCAATATAAAAATGCAAATGCCCTCTTGGGAGATCTGGGTTCTAGGCTTGGCTATGTCACAAACTTGCCTTATTATTGTAGTATGTCTATTAACCTCTTCATGGTTTTGAAATGGTGAACCATCATCCCCACTCAAAGCACTGCATATGGGTAGTGTAAAGAACCAAATTACATACTGAGTATGAAACACACTCAAAAGATAAAGAAATATGCAAGTCGTGGAATTATTTTAAGGGTTTAAAAAGAGTCAGAGCCTATAGATCTCAATATCAGGTCTAAATTTCAGGTAGAATACACTGTGCCTTCTCTGATTTATTTTTTGGGGAAATATATATCTACTGCTATATAGATTATTTCATTTACATTTACAGAAGACCATTGAAACATAACCACACTTAAATTTTGTAGATTAAGAAATAGCCTTAAGGAGATAAAACAATTTGTGGCCTAGATATGCAATGTGCCTAGAGCATAGTGAAGTGAAAGTCTGACTCTTTTCCACCCCATGGACTATACAGTTCATGGAATTCTCCAGGCCAGAATACTGGAGTGGGTAGCCTTTCCCTTCTCCAGGGGATCTTCCCAACCCAGGGATCGAACCCAGGTCTCCTGCATTGCGGGCAGATTCTTTACCAGCTGAGCCACCAGTGAAACCCAAGAATACTGGAGTGGGTAGCCTATGCCTTCTCCAGCAGATCTTCCAGACCCAGGAATTGAATCAGGGTCTCCTGCATTGCAAGTGGATTCTTTACCAGCTGAGCTACCAGAGAAGCCCCTAGAATATAAGAAACACTCAACAAAAGACAATTAGTATTATGGACATTATTTATCATGTAGTCATTTGATATATTCAGATCAGAAGCATTTTAAGCTTCTGAGGAGGAACATGATGATGAAAAACTACTGACAGCATAGTTTATAGAGAGACAACAAACTCAATGCAGAAGTCTAGTTTCCAGAAAATTTACATTTCTTTATCTATTGATTGATTCATTAATCGATTTATTCTGCTGCTGCTAAGTCACTTCAGTCATGTCCAGCTCTTTGTGACCCCATGGACTGTAGTCCACCAAGCTCCTCTGTCCATGGGATTCTCTAGGCAAGAATACTGGAGTGGATTGCCATGCTCTCCTCCAGGGGATCTTCCTGACCCAGGGATCGAACCTGTGTCTCTATGCCTCCTGCATTGGCAGGCAGGCTCTATACAACTAGCGCCACTTGGGAAGCCCAATTGATTTATTCATAGAAATTTAAATTACTTCATCTATTGATTGATTGACTGATGTATTCACTTGTTAAATAGACATATATTGATTATATACTATGGTTTCAGACAATATATCAGAAGCTCAATGAACATAAATAAATATGTCTAGGTCCCTAACTTCAATAATCTTGTCATTTAGTAAGGAGAGGCCGATGTCTAAAAGAGTGTATGCAAAAAAAAGTGTTGCAGGTGCTTTGATAGGAATGACAACTATATCGGGACAAAGAAAAGAGGCTGGTCAATTCCACTGGGAGTGATATACTGTCAGGAAAGTTTAACTGAGGAGGAAAGCTTGAAGTTAAGTCTTTAAGATACGTGGATGCTAGTCTGGAAACATGTAGGAAGGTAGAAGGGAAAATCAGAGAGAGGTACTAAGGCCCAGAGATGTGAAAAGTCCTACCTAGTTTGAGAAACCAAAAGCAGCTCAGCATAATGGGACTTGACATGTAAAGAGAAAATGAGGGAAGCAATCAGGTTGCAGAGTTAGGCAGAGGTCATAAATGGTGTTGTCCACCATGCTAAAGACTTAGACTGTGTTCTGAGTGGAAAGTCATTGAAGAGTTTAATAGGTATATGGTTGATTTTGGTTTTATAAAGATCACCTTGACAGCATTGTAGAAGATAAAATGAGTGGAGGCAAGTCTGGAGACAGCAAGACTTGTTGGAAAGTTGCTGCAATAGTCCAGATGAGGCTTGAACCAAGGTTTCAGTAGTATCTTTATATGTAAAATGGGAAATAATACTAATTCATAGTGTTTCGTGAGGACTAAAAGAGTTAATGGTGGGCTATAGTCCGTACAGTCAGACATGACTGTGTGACTAAGCACAGCACAGCACAGCACATAAAGGATTTAATACTTTTTCTTAGGACAATGAATGGCACTTGTGCTGTTGTGTGCTAAGTCACTTAGTCGTCTCTGACTCTTTGTGACCCCATGGACTGTAGCCCTCCAGACTTCTCTGTCCATGGGATTTCCCAGGCCAGAATACTGGAGTGGGTTGCCATTTCCTCCTTCAAGAGATCTTCCCGACCCAGGATTGAACCCAGTCTCCTGCATTGCTGGCGGATTCTTCACCATCTGAGCCACCAGGGAAGCCCAAGAATACTGGAGTGGGTAGCCTATCCCTTCTCCAGGGGATCTTCCCAACCCACGAGTCCAACCAGGGTCTCTAACATTGCAGGCGGATTCTTTACCAGCTGAGCTACCAGGGAAGCCCATAGTTTCTGCTAAACAACAACAAAATAATACGAGCTCCTTGAAAGCAGAATTTTGACTCTTACTACTTTTCTATATGGTACACATCCCCCTCTATATATTTTTGAAGTGAATGAAAAAATATTAATTTGTTCCTTCTGCCTCTCTTTAACTTCTACTAATTTACTCCAAGGAAAGGCTTATTCTTGGAGAGTTTCTGTAGAATTTTATCCTTTAACCCAAAGTTATACGACTGAGTTTTCTGTTTTGTCTTTTTTTTTTTTTGAAACAGATTTATTGAGCTATAACTTGCTACTGAGTGATACAATTCACTCATTTAAAAGGTATAATTCAATGTTTTTAGTATATTCATAGATATGTGCAACTACCACCATATTCAATTTTAGAACATTTAAATCACTTCAAAAAGAAACTCCATACCCTTTACTTATATTCTCACTCACCTCCCAACCCTGCCCCAACTAACCACTGATCTACTTCCTGTGTGTATAGATTTACCTGTTTTGGACTTTCATATGAATGGAATAATATACTATGTGGATTTCTATGACTGTCTTTTTTCATGTAGCATAATACTTTTGAGGTTCATCCAAGTTGCAGCATTTGTCAATATGTCATTCCTTCATATGGCCAAATAATATATGCATGTGTGTTGTTCTTAGCCGCTCAGACATGTCTGACTCTTGGCAACCCCATCAACTGTAGCCTGCCAGGCTCCTCTCTCCATGGGGATTCTCCAGGCAAGAATACTGGAATGGGTTGCCATGCCCTCCTCCAGGGAATCTTCCCAACTCAGAGATCAAACCCAGGTCTCCCACATTGCAGGCGGATTCTTTACTGTCTGAGCCACCAGGGAAGCCCAGTATATGCATATAACAGATTTTATTTATCCTTTCATTCATTGATGGACATTTGGATTGTTCCCACTTTGGGGATATTATGAATAATGCTGCTAAAAAATAATCATGTACCAGTTTTACTGTGACATATGTTGTCATTTCTCTTGGGTATGTAACTAGAAGTGGAATTGCTGGGTCACATGGTAACTCTAAGTATAATCATTTGAGGCACTACCAGATTTTTTTCCAAAATGATTACATCATTTTATATTTCCACCAGCAATGTATGAGTGTTCTGATTTCCCCAGCTTCTCACCAACACTTGTTATTATTTAACTTTTTAATTCTATAGATAGTTATCCCAGTTAGTCTCAAGTGGTATCTCATTGCTCTTTTGATTTGTATTTTCCTGATGACTAATAATTTTGAACATCTTTTCATGTGTATGGGTGTTTTCTTTTTTTGCCATTTGTACAGCCTCCTTGGAGAAATGTCTATTCACAATCTTTGCCATTTTTCTCCTTTGCCACTTTTTAATTCAACTTTTTGTATTTTCATTGTTGAGATGAAATCAGTTCAGTTCAGTCATTCAGTAGTGTCCGACTCTTTGTGACCCCATGAACTGCACAGCACACCAGGTCTCCCTGTCCATCACCAACTGCCGGAGTCCACCCAAACCCATGTCCATTGAGTTGGTGATGCCATCCAACCATCTCATCCTCTGTCATCCCCTTCTCCTCCTGCCCTCAATCTTTCCCAGCATCAGGGTCTTTTCAAATGAGTCAGCTCTTCGCCTCAGGTGGCCAAAGTATTGGAGTTTCAGCTTCAACATCAGTCCTTCCAATGAACACCCAGGACTGATCTCCTTTAGAATGGACTGGTTGGATCTCCTTACAGTCCAAGGGACTCTCAAGAGTCTTCTCCAACACCACAGTTCAAAAGCATCTATTCTTCTGTGCTCAGCTTTCTTTATAGTCCAACTCTTACATCCATGCATGACCACTGGAAAAACCATAGCCTTGACTACACGGACCTTTGTTGGCAAAGTAATGTCTCTGCTTTTGAATATGCTGTCTAGGTTGGTCATAACTTTCCTTCCAAGGAGTACGTGTCTTTTAATTTCATGGCTGCAATCGCCATCTGCAGTGATTTTGGAGACCAGAAAAATAAAATCAGCCACTGTTTCCACTGTTTCCCCATGTATTTGCCATGAAGTGATGGGGCCAGATGCCATGATCTTAGTTTTATGAATGTTGAGCTTTAAGCCAACTTTTTCACTCTCCTCTTTCACTTTCATCAAGAGGCTTTGTAGTTCCTCTTCACTTTCTGCCATAAGGGTGGTGTCATCTGCGTATCTGAGGTTATTGATATTTCTCACGGCAATCTTGATTCCAGCTTGTGCTTCTTCCAGCCCAGCATTTCTCATGATGTACTCTGCATATAAGTTAAATAAGCAGGGTGACAATACACAGCCTTGACATACTCCTTTTCCTATTTGGAACCAGTCTGTTGTTCCATGTCCAGTTCTAACTGTTGTTTCCTGACCTGCATACAGGTTTCTCAGGAGGCAGGTCAGGTGGTCTGGTATTCCCATCTCTTGAAGAAGTTTCCACAATTTATTGTGATCCACAGAGTCAAAAACTTTGGCATAGTCAATAAAGCAGAAATAGATGTTTTTTCTGGAACTCTCTTGCTTTTTCGATGATCCAGCAGATGTTGGCAATATGATCTCTGGTTCCTCTGCCTTTTCTAAAACCATCGCAGCACTATTTATAATAGCCAGGACATGGAAGCAACCTAGATATCCATCAACAGATGAATGGATAAGAAAGCTGTGGTACATATACACAATGGAGTATTACTCAGCCATTAAAAAGAATACATTTGAATCAGTTCTAATGAGGTGGATGAAACTGGAGCCTATTATACAGAGTGAAGTAAGCCAGAAAGAAAAACACCAATACAGTATACTAATGCATATATATGGAATTTAGAAATATGGTAAAAATAACTGTGTATACGAGACAGCAAAAGAGACACTGATGTATAGAACAGTCTTTTGGACTCTGTGGGAGAGGGAGAGGGTGGGATGATTTGGGAGAATGGCATTGAAATATGTATAATATCATATATGGAACGAGTCACCAGTCCAGGTTCGATGCACGATACTGGATGCTTGGGGCTGGTGCACTGGGATGACCCAGAGGGATGGTATGGGGAGGGAGGAGAGAGAAGGGTTCAGGATGGGGAACACATGTATACCTGTGGCGGATTCATTTCAATATTTGGCAAAACCAATACAATATTGTAAAGTTTAAAAATAAAATAAAATTAAAAAATATAAAAAAATAAAACCAGCTTGAACATCTGGAAGTTCACGGTTTACATATTGCTGAAGCCTGGCTTGGAGAATTTTGAGCATTACTTTACTAGCATGTGAGATGAGTGCAATTGTGTGGTAGTTTGAGCATTCTTTGGCATTGGAATGAAAACTGACCTTTTCTAGTCCTGTGGCAACTGCTGAGTTTTCCAAATTTGCTGGCATATTGAGTGCATCTTTCAGGATCTGAAATAGCTCAACTGGAATTCCATCACCTCCACTAGCTTTGTTTGTAGTGATGTTTCCTAAGGCCCACTTGACTTCACATTCCAGGATATCTGGCTCTGGATGAGTGATCACACCATCATGATTATCTGGGTCATGAAGATCTTTTTTGTACAGTTCTTCTATGTATTCTTGCCACCTCTTCTTAATATCTTCTGCTTCTGTTATAGTTCTTTAAATATTCTAGATATAAGCCCTTTAACAGATATACAATTGGAAAATATTTTGTCAAATTCTGTAGGTTGTATTCTTGATAGTCTTTGCTCTGAAACAAAAAGTTGTAATTTCAATGAAGTCCGATTTACCTATTTTTTATTGTTGCTTATGCTTTTGTATTATATAACAGACTCTTGCCAAACTCAAGATCATGAAGATGCACCATACGTTTTCTTCTAAGACTATATAATTTTAACTCAGTCTTAGCCTATTCAGGCTTCTGTAGCGAAAAAGCACAGAGTGGCTTGCTTATAAACATTTATTTCTTATAGCTCTAGAGGCTGGAACCTCTAAGAACAAGGTACCAGTATGATTGAGTGAAAGTCCTCTCTTTAGTTCATAGCCTGCACCTTCTTGCTGTGCACTCACAATGTGGAAGGATGTAAGGATCTTTCTGGAGACTCTTTTTATAAGGGTGATAATCTCATTCATGAGGACTCCACATTTATGACCCAAGTACCTCTTAAATTCCCATTTTTATAATGCTATAATATTTGGGACTTGGTATTTCAATATGTTAATTTTTGAGGAACATATTCAGACCATAGAAATCTCTTAAACTTGATCCATTTTGAGTTACTTTTTGCATATAGTGTGAGGTGAGGGTTCAACTACATTCCTTTGAATATAGTTTTTCCAGAATCATTTGTTCAAAGCGCCATACTTTCCCCATTCAGTCATCTTGACACCCTTGTTAAAAATTAGCTGAACATACATCACTAATTATTAGAAATGCAAATCAAATCTACAATGAGATATCACCTCATACCAGCCAGAAAGGCTATCATCAAAGAATCCACAAACAACAAATGCTGGAGAAGGCGTTGAGAGATGGGAACTCTCCTACATTGTTGGTGGGAATGTAAATTTGTACAGTCACTATGGAGAACAGTATGGAGGTTCCTTAAAAAACCAAAAATAGAGCTTCCATATGACCCTGCAATCCCACTCCTGGGCATATATCTGGAGAAAAACATGATCTGAAAAAGATACATGCACTCCAATGTTCATTGCAGCACTGTTTACAATAGCCAAGACATGGAAGCAAACTAAATGTCCATTGACAGAAGAATGGATAAAGAAGAAATGGTACATCTATACAATGGAATATTACTCAGCCATTAAAAATGATGAAATAATGTCATTTGCAATGGCAAGGATGGACCTAGAGTGTCATACTGAGTGAAGTAAGTCAGACAGAGAAGGAGAAATATTGTATGACTTCCCTTATGTGTGGAATGTGAAAAGAAATGATAGAAGTGATCTTGAAAATGATAGAAGTGAGCTTACAAAAGTCTGTGAGAAACAGACTCACAGACTTTGAGAACAAGCTTATGGCTTTCTGGAGAGAAGGAGGAAGGGAGAAGGAGAAGAAGGAAAGGGACAGTTAGGGAATTTGGGATGGACATGTATACACTGCTACATTTAAAATGGATAACCAACAAGGACCTACTGTTTAGCACATGGAACTCTGCTCAACGTTATGTGCCAGCCTGGATGGGAGGGGAGTCTGGGGGAGAAGGGATGCATATACATGTATGACTGAGTCCCTTTGTTGTTCACCTGAAACTATAACAGCATTGCTTGATATTTGGCTATATCCCAATACAAAATAAAAAGTTCAAAAAAATCAGTTGAACACAGATGTATGAACATATTTTTTGACTTCTATTCCATTTATCTATAATGTCTGTCTTTGTGTTGTTAACACAAATTATCTTGATTACCATGGTTTTATAATAAGTCTTGGAATAAGGAAGTGTGAGTCCCACTACTTTATTCTCTTTTTCGAGTTGTTTTGGCTATTCCCTTTAAATTCCATATGAATTTTAGAATCAACTTGTAAATTTCTACAAAGAAGTAAGCTGGGATTCTGATAGGAACTGTACTGAATCCGTAGATAAGTTTTGGGAGTATTGTCATCTTAGCAGTGTCATGTCTTCTGATCCATGAATATTGGGTGTTTTTCAACTTATTTAGATCTTTATTTTAAGAACGTTTTACAGTTAAGTATCTTATTCTTTTTGATGCTTATTGGTAATGGAAGTGTTTTCTTGTTTCCATTTTCAGATTGTTTATTGCAAGTGATTTTTGTATATTGATCTTATTTCTTGAAATCTTACTGAACTTATTTGTTCCAATCATTTTCTCAATAGATTCCTTAGGATTTTCTGTATTTAAGATTATGCAATCTGAGAATAGAGATAATTTTACTCGTTCCTTTCCAGTCTGTGTATGTCTTTTATTTCTTTCAATTGGTAAATTGCCCTGTCCAGAACCTCCATTACAATGTTGAACAGGTGTGGCAAGAGTGGAACTTTTCTTGTTCCTGATTTAGAGGGAAAGCCCCCACTTTCCCCCCCTCATTAAGTATGATGTTACCTTCAGATTTTTCTTAGATTCTCTTTATCAGTCTGAAAAAGTTTCCTTCCAATCCTAGTTTGTTGGGTGTTTTACTCATGGAGTGGAATGTTGAGCTTTTAATAAAGAAATATTAGAGGCTTTTACTGAGATAGCTATCATTGTTTCCATTTGCATATAGACTGGATGAATACATTTTAAGACTTTTTTTCTGCATTGAAACATTAGGTAACATGATTCTTTAATAATGAACTTTAAGGGACTGTGCCAAGTTTTACTTTATTAAGGATAGTGTGTCAATTGCTGCTGGCCCCTAGTTTGACACTGACAAAAGTTTTGATGTGTAAAACTTTTCATTTCAATATTTTCTGCAGTGTACTTTGGCCCATGCTACACTAGAGCAAGATCTACTCCAGCATGTTAAACATCTGTGCAAATGTTCTCACCAATTACTTATCTTTCATGCTTACTAGGAAATGAGAATGGGGACAAATTGTGTTACATGTTAAATGTCTTAAATTGATTTAGTCTCTCATTTCCTGGAAGCTTGGAGACCTTTCTTATACTGTCCTTCTTGATAGGATTACTGGACAGAAATGAGGGGTCAATATTCTCATTCTTAGGTGCAGATAGAGATGGGTCAAGGAACTTGGTCACTCTGTCCATCATTTTATCATGGAAGTCTCATCACTTCAGTTGTAAAGAAAGGAAACATTTAAGCTAAAGCTTCCCCCCATTTTTTAAAGCTATGTCTTAATTTGAGTTACCATAAAAAACACTACGGATTGGGTGGTTTAAACAACAGATACTTATATATCTCACAATTCTGGGTGTTGGGAAATCCAAGGTCAAGGTACCATCTGAGCTGGTTCATGGTGAGGACTCTTGTTCCAATTTGCATAGAGATGCCTTTTTGTGGAATTGTCATATGCTGGAGAGAGATAGTTTTCTCTCTCATGTATCTTGTAAGGGCTTCTCACATGACTCAATTACCTCTGAAAGGCTCCACCTCTACAAACCATTACATTAGGGATTAGGACTTTAGTAGGTGAATTTTGGAAGAATACAAACAAGCTGAAAGTTTAAAGAGATATGTAATTCACACAATATTTCCCTCAAATATGTTATGTTAATGCTAATTTGTGAGAAGAGTTGGGGCAAAAGGACTCCAATTCTCCTCTACATGACTTTATTTTTTAAAAAGAAATTGCAGTGTATTTTATTTTTTAAATTATGTATTTATTTTTGGCTGTGTTAGGTCTTGGTTCTTGTGAGGGCTTTTCTCCAGTTACAATGAATAGGGGGGCCACTCTCTAGTTGTGGTGCACGGGCTTCTCATTGCAATGGTTTCTCTTGTTGCAGATCACAGGCTCTAGGGGCACAGGCTTCAGTAGTTAAGGCACGTGGGCTCAGTAGTTGTGGCTCTCCAGCTGTAGAGCACAGGCTCAATATTTGTGGTGCACAGGCTTAGTTGCTCTGCAGCATGTGGATCTTCCCAGATTAAGGACTGAACCCGTGTCTCCTGCATTAGGAGGGGATTCTTTGCCCCTGATCCTCCAGGGAAGCCCTAGATGACTTTAATTCCACTATTGACATATTAGCACATGTAAGAACACTAGCAGCAAGGAAAACTAATATTTGCATAACGTTGTTCAGTTTATAGAACATTTTTTTTCTTTATAAGCATGGTTTTTAATAGGTCATCTATCAAACATTTTTATACTTATCAAAATTACTCCAATATCAAAGCAATGAAACATCCATTCCATAATGTAGTGGGAAGAGCACCTTAAGATGTGTCATATAGGAAATCATGCTGCTGATGCTGCTGCTAAGTCGCTTCAGTCGTTTCCGACTCTGTGCGACCCCATAGATGGCAGCCCACCAGGCTCCCCCGTCCCTGGGATTCTCCAGGCAAGAACACTGGAGTGGCTTGCCATTTCTTTCTCCAATGCATGAAAGTGAAAAGTGAAAGTGAAGTCGCTCAGTCGTGTCCGACTCTTTGCGACCCCATGGACTGCAGCCTACCAGGCTCCTCCATCCATGGGGTTTTCCAGGCAAGAGTACTGGAGTGGGGTGCCATCGCCTTCTCTAGGAAATCATGAAAGCTCCCTTAATAGAGACTCAGATAAAAAATTTTCATGTTAATGACATCCTTAAATTTCCACAATAGCCCTTAAGAATCTTCTAGTCAAGAAGTATACTTAAGGTCCTGACACTTGTTTTAATTTCCTTTATAAAGCTTTTATTAACTTCCAACAAAATAATCAAACTCTAGCATTTACTGAAGCCATAGATTTGCCTTTTGAAGGAGAATGTAAATCTTGGCTTTTACCAGGCATGTCGGTGGAAGATGAGGAACCATTATGTATTTTAGCTTTCTATTTTGGGTCCCCCTAACCTTTTGATAGACAGATGCTAAGTCTAAAGCAGCTGAAATTTCATCAGATGGCTGCAACACTGGACAAAAGCCATAAGGATCTGGGCTTCATATTTGAACCAAATAGATTCAAGGGCTCAGGGAGAGGTATGGACAAGTTATCAATTTTCATATTTTCTGATAATGAGTTTTGTCTAGAAAAACTATTTTTATGATCACCAGTTGACCAGCTTGGACAATACACTAAATGCACTCTTGAAGCCAGAAATTAGTATTTTCAAATTGAGATCAAACAGTTTCCTCAGGAAGTATACTTTTCTGATCATTTACAGATTTTGACTCTTTAGATTGTAAACTTTACATTCACTGTCTCACACACATTCATTCATTTCACTCATTCTTTTTTTTTTTAATTTTATTTTATTTTTAAACTTTACATAACTGTATTAGTTTTGCCAAATATCAAAATGAATCCGCCACAGGTATAGATGTGTTCCCCATCCTGAACCCTCCTCCCTCCTCCCTCCCCATTCCATCCCTCTGGGTCGTCCCAGTGCACCAGCCCCAAGCATCCAGTATCGTGCATCAAACCTGGACTGGTGACTCGTTTCATACATGATATTTTACATGTTTCAATGCCATTCTCCCAAATCTTCCCACCCTCTCCCTCTCTCACAGAGTCCATAAGACTGTTCTATACATCATTCTTAAAAGCATTTATTCAGTGCCTGCTACTTTCTCGGCTTGCCTCCAATTATTTCTTTGAAAGGTGACTCATTTGGAGCACACCTAAAAACATGGGCTAGTTATTTGATATTTTTAAGTGCAGTCCAAATGCATCAAATCTGAAGGTTGTTGGGGAGGGCTTCGGAAACAGGCTCATCGCTCCTGACATTTCGTCTGCTGAGAATTTGCAGGGAGCCTCCTAAAAACTAAGGGCCAGAGGAAACGCCCCCTGTGAAGCTCCACACTTCCTCTCCCACAGTGACAACATTCGCCTGGGATGGGTCACAGTGCCCATGTCTGCTTATCCCCATGGAGCCTCTTCTTGCCCTTTGCTTTCAGCTTTTGTGTCACGCAAGTCCTTGGCAGCTAACATCACAGCTTCCCAGGTGACCGAGTATGGAAGATTTTGTACTTCTCATGAAAGCCAGCCTAGAACAGAGATTTCAAAGACCAGCGAAGGAAGCGTTCTCACAGCGGGTGTTTTGGCTGTTCTGATTGATGCCCTTTCGTTTGGATAGCAGAGAAGCCAACCTCTTGGTTAAAAGAACACCCATGATTTCTCTGAGACGTTGTGCGCTGTCAAGTGCTCATGTTGTATCGATGCACCTTCCCTGCCCATTAAGTGCAATCATCTGAGTCTCTCCATATATAAGTCAGGCTAGCCAAGTTCTTTAAAGAAGATATTAAATCCATTGGACAGTCTTTTAATTCAAGATGGACAATTATATCCTTGATCTCACTTCACCATATCTTCCAAGTACCATGAAAATATCAGAATAACTATAAAAGTGAAAATAAACCTGCAGTTGCAATGACGAATAGGGAGTAAAGTTGTAGAAGTGAAAACTATTAGAAGACTGAACAAATTTAAATTAATTTGGGGAAGTAAAAAACATGTGGGCTGGTGTTCATGATGAAGGTAAATAGAGTCAAGGATCCTGCAATCTAAGCTAGAAAAAGGACAGGGCAACTAGGAAAGCAATATTGTATTTTTCTCTGAAACTCTGGAAAAGCAATGCTCAGAACTAAGAGAGATATGGACGTTGAAAGGACCATAGGTCAGAACATGAATGTGGTGTACATGTATTGATTTGTTTGCAATCTACTCTGTGAATTTTCATGTTGGCCAATGGAAGAAAAGTAAATATAGAATTATCGTTCGTGGAGTCTGTGACATATGGAGATTTACTGCTTCCTCAGAAAACATACATATCCCCAGGGGATAATGTTTGGGAGAAACTTTTCTTAGAAAAAAATTAGGCTTCTGGTTATCGAAACTGACTATTCCAACACCTCTCTTCACAGTATATTCTCAACCAAATTTGCTCCCTATTAAAAGATAAGTGATAAAAATGAATCAACAGGGCATGTGTGCTAAGATACTGTAATGGAAATGAGGCAAAATACAGCAAATGAGGCAGTTGGAGCATACATAACAAGAATATGCCCCAAGCCAGAAGAAAATATTGAACACAGACTTCTGTCTCAAATAAAATAAAGACAATGTGGAATTTCAGAAATAGGACCTCAAAGATGAGCTTCACAAATTTAAAGAAAAGATAATAATCAGACAGTGGGAAATGACAAATGAACCAGCAGAGCTCCAGAAAGATATGTAATATGAAATAACTTTAAAAATTAGAGGAATAAAAAGCTCAAGGAACACTAGAAATGAGAAGCTAGGCATCCGTGAACATGCAATCAGAGTCATTGTATATACATCCACTCCAGTGGCTGAAATAGATCAAGTTGAAATGGATAAGAAAAGGGAGCTGAGAAGATCTGAACAGAAAAGCATAAATATAGGGGGAAATAAAGATAAAATAGATACATAATTGACATTTACAAAAAAAAGAGAACAGAAAAATAAAATGAAAAGTATTATAGTAATACTATAAGACCCTAACTTGCATAATCAGACTGCACAGCCTGTCTTTTCTGAGAATTTTCAGGAAACATCCTGAAAACTAAGGGCCAGGTTGGATTTGTGTTTCCTCTCATAAATTTGAAGTGTGTGCCTGGGATGGGTTTCACATTGTGCATTCTTGCTATCTATATGGAGCCTCTTAGCAGTCCCTGATTTCAGCTTTTATGTTATATATCATTACAATCCCTGACAGCATATTAAAAAGCAGAGACATCACTTTGCTGACAAATGTCTATGTAGTCAAAGCTATGGTTTTTCCAATAGTCATGTACAGATGTGAGAGCTGGACCATAAAGAAGGCTGAAAAGACAGCCTTCAGAATGGGAGAAGATAATAGCAAATGAAGCAACTGACAAACAACTAATCTCAAGAATATACAAGCAACTCCTACAGCTCAACTCCAGAAAAATAAATGACCCAATCAAAAAATGGGCCAAAGAACTAAATAGACATTTCTCCAAAGAAGACATACAGATGGCTAACAAACACATGAAAAGATGCTCAACATCACTCATTATCAGAGAAATGCAAATCAAAACCACTATGAGGTACCATTTCACACCAGTCAGAATGGCTGCGATCCAAAAGTCTACAAGCAATAAATGCTGGAGAGGGTGTGGAGAAAAGGGAACCCTCTTACACTGTTGGTGGGAATGCAAACTAGTACAGCCACTATGGAGAACAGTGTGGAGATTCCTTAAAAAACTGGAAATAGAACTGTCTTATGATCCAGCAATCCCACTGCTGGGCATACACACTGAGGAAACCAGAAGGGAAAGAGACACGTGTACCCCAGTGTTCATCGCAGCACTGTTTATAATAGTCAGGACATGGAAGCAACCTAGATGTCCATCAGCAGATGAATGGATAAGAAAGTCATGGTACATATACACAATGGAGTATTACTCAGCCATTAAAAAGAATACATTTGAATCAGTTCTAATGAGGTGGATGAAACTGGAGCCTATTATACAGAGTGAAGTAAGCCAGAAAGAAAAACACCAATACAGTATACTAACGCATATATATGGAATTTAGAAAGATGGTAACAATAACCCTGTGTACGAGACAGCAAAAGAGACACTGATGTATAGAACAGTCTTATGGACTCTGTGGGAGAGGGAGAGGGTGGGAAGATTTGGGAGAATGGCATTGAAACATGTAAAATATCATGTATGAAACGAGTTGCCAGTCCAGGTTCGATGCACGA
Organism: Bubalus bubalis; assembly: GCF_019923935.1. NCBI lineage: Eukaryota > Metazoa > Chordata > Mammalia > Artiodactyla > Bovidae > Bubalus > Bubalus bubalis. Next base: position 138,881,851 of record NC_059181.1, on the reverse strand, counting down.
TACTGGATGCTTGGGGCTGGTGCACTGGGACAACCCAGAGGGATGGTATGGGGAGGGAGGAGGATGGGGAGCACATGTATACCTGTGGCGGATTCATTTTTATATTTGGCAAAACTAATACAATTATGTAAAATTTAAAAATAAAATAAAATTAAAAAAAAAAAAAAAAAGAAGGCTGAATGCCAAAGAATGGATGCTTTCAAATTTTGGTGCTGGACAAGACTCTTGAAAGTCTCTTGGACAGCAAGGAGATCAAACCAGTCAATCATAAAGGAAATAAATTCTGAATATTCATTGGAAGAACTGGTGCTGAAGCTAAAGCTCTCATACTTTGACCACTTGATACAAAGAGCTGACTCTTTTGAAAACACACTGATGCTGAGAAAGATTGAAGGCAAAAGGAGAAGGGGGCAGCAGAGGATGAGATCGTTAGATAGCATCACTGATTCAATGAACATGACTTTGAGAAAACTCTGGGAGACTGTGAAGGACAGGGAACCCTGGCATGCTGTAGTCCATGGGGCTGCAAGGAGTCACACACGACTTAGTGACTGATTAACAACAATATCACTACCAAAGCACAATGTACCAAGTTTACTGTACCTCAAATGTCAAGAAAAAATGCTATGGGTACATACCCGGGCCACTCTCCATTCCCAATGAAATCAACTACAAGGACAAAAGAATCAGGCTGGCATCAGACATCTAGGCAATAAAAATCAATTCCAGAAAACAGTGAAGAAATGCCTAAGATATCTTAAGTAGAAAGAAATGAGAAAAAATTTATACACAGACATTATTTTAAACATGCAAGAATGAAGGTGAAATAATTTTCTATTGCATGTGTAACAAATTGCCACAAAATCCAAAGCTTAAAACAATATAAATTTATTATCTTGTACTTTCTGTATTTCAGAATGCTATGTACAGCTTAGTTTGGTGATGTCTCTGCCTAGAGTCTCAAGGGGCTCCTGTGATTACATTGGGCCCAGCTGGCTAACCTAGGATACTCTTTTTTAAAAAATTTTAATTGGAGGTTAATTACTTTACAATATTGTAGTGGTTTTTGCCATACATTGACATGAATCCTCCATGGGTGTACATGTGTTCCCATCCTGAACCCCCCTCCCACCTCCCTCCCCATCCCATCCCTCAGGGTCATTCCAGTGCACCAGCCCTGAGCACCCTGTCTCATGCATCGAACCTGGACTGGCGATCTGTTTCACATATGATAATATACATGTTTCGATGCTATTCTCTCAAACCATCCCACCCTCGCCTTCTCCCACAGAGTCCAAAAGACTGTTCTCTACATCTGTGTCTCTTTTGCTGTCTCATATATAGGGTTATTGTTACTATCTTTCTAAATTCCATGTATACGCATTAGTATACTGCATTGGTGTTTTTCTTTCTGACTTACTTCACTCTGTACAATAGGCTCCAGTTTCATACTCTGTCTATCTTAAGGTCAACTGAGTAGTAACCTTAATTCCACCAATGAAGTATCTCTTGCAATTTGACGTAACACATTCTCAGCATTCCAGAATTAGGGCATAGACAACCTGTGGGGAGGAGTCATCATTCATCCTACCGGAGTAGGTGATAAAATCCCCATCAATTGTTCTTTATGAAAAATTCAACTAATTGAGTTACATGTGAAGAAAATCTTATGAAGGGATTTGTGATGAACATGGAATATATTTTTAAAATACAATGAAATATATCTATTTACATATAAGGATATAAAATCAATTGCATTATTTAGGAAAAGGATTGATAATTGCTGTAATAAGCACTGTCAAAATATCAGAGCTTGAACTCAGTAAAGGGTTATTTCTTGTTCCCATCACTGTCTGTTAAGTGACTCTCTTAAGTGGCTCTTCTCTTCCACACAGTGACTCAGGAATTCAAGGCCATTTTCAATGTGTAGTTCTGCTGTCTGGAAATCATTCACTTTCAAGTAAATGTATTGGAGAGAGAGAGAGAGTGCAAAAGCTAGAGCAAGAAACAAGATTCTCACAGGATAGTCTAGAGGCCAAATCTGGAAGCTGTATAAATCATTTCCGTTCACATTCTTGGTGGTATAATTCATCACATGGTCCAACCTAACTACAAGGGAGGATGAGAAATGTAGCCTTTGTGAGTCCCTAGAAAGAGGAAATAAACTTGGTGTATATCCACTTTCTGCCACAATAACATTTAATGAAATAGAAACAATGTTCTTTCTGATCCAAATCAGCAGGTATAAATTGGTATAGCAGTTGGGAGAATATTTAAGTGTAATTACTCCTTTACCTTTCATATCGATTGCTTTAAAAGTTGATGAAATAAAATTATTCTTAGTTTATTACTTGTATATATGAAGATAACCATATGAACTAAAAATATGAACATAAAAAATAGGAATTAAGAGATAGAGATGGATTTAGAGTCAGAATAAGTGTTAAGTAGTTATCTTCTTATCTGCCATACTGTGTAGCCTCTAGTGTATTTTCTACAGTTTATAATTAAAAAATCATGATTTAAGTTTATTGCATGAAGCCATAGTTATTAAAGTAGCATTTGACACTAAAACAATAAACTTTAGAAGGCATAATTGAAATAAAACAAAGAATAGTAGATTAATATAGGGAAGGACAAAACACAGAGGAAATTTTCTAAAAAAGCTTAACACAAAGAAACAAAAGCAAAAAGTGGCATATCAATAAGTAGACATGAGACAATCTTACCATTAAAGATATTTAGCTGAATATACATACATATATATATATATATATATATATTTCAGAGACACACTCAGAATAAGATGGAGTAGCAGAGACTAGAAATCTATTTAGTGTATCTGTCTATCATCTATCTAAGCCTGGCATGCTGCTGTCCATGGGGTTGCAAAGAGTCAGACATGACTTTGTGACTGAACAACAACGTATGGGAAAAGAATCTTCAAAGGAGTGGATATGTGTATATGTATAACTGATTAACTTTTCTGTATGGCAGAAACTAACATGGCATTGTAAATCAACTATACCCCAATAAAAATTAACTAAAAGATAAAAGAACTATGAGATCCACTTTAGATTTTTAAAAAGCCTACAAACAATAAATGCTAGAGAGGGTATGGAAAAAGGAAACCCTCCTATACTGTTAGTGGAAATGTAAATTGGTAGAGCTACTATGGAGAACAGTATGGAAGTTCCTTAAAAAACTAAAAAATAGAGCTACTGTATGATCTAGCAATTCCACTCCTGAGCATGCATTCACAGAAAACCATAATTTGAAAAGATAGATGCACTCCAGTGTTTATTGCAGCACTACTTAAAGTAGCCAGGACAAGGAAGCAACCTAAATGTCCACTGACAGAGAAATGGATAAAGCAAGTGTGGTACATATATGCAACAGAATATTACTCAGCCACAAAAAGAATAAAATAATGCCATTTATAGCAACATGGATGGGTATAGAGATTTCCATATTGAATGAGATCAGAGAACAATAAATATAGTATGATATTGCTTATATGTGGAATCTAAAAAAATTATACAAATGAATTGGGAGTACCTCGGACTGCAGGGAGATCAGACCAGTTGGTCCTGGGGGAAATCAACCCTGAATGCTCATTTGAGGGACTGATGCTGAGGCTCTAATGCTTTGGCCACCTGATGTGAAGGGCCAGCTCATTGGAAGGGACCCTGATGCTGGGGGTGATTGAGGGCAGGAGGAGAAGCGGGCAGCGGAGCGTTGGATGGTTGGATGGCATCACTGACTCACTGGAGATGAGTCTGAGCAGACTCCAGGTAATAGTGAGGGACAGGAAGGCCTGGTTCACTGCGGTCCATGGAGCTGCAGAGAGTCGGACAGGACAGAGCAACTAAACGACTGAACAATAGCAACTGTTATAAGGAAGGAACTAGAGTGATCACATCTGAAAAGATCTCTAATGTGTAGAAAGTAAAATCTAGTAGAAAGCAAGGACTAGAGTTGTGAATGTAGAGAAAATCCTTTTATATAAATAAAAAGTACATAAGCTTTCAAAAAAAAAAAAGTAAATAGAGTCACAGATGTAGAAAACAAACTGATGGTTGCCAGGGAAGAAAGGTGGGGGATGTATAGATTGGGAGATGGGGATTGACAGATACTTCTTACTACATATAAAATAGATGACTAATAAAGACCTACAATCAACCTGCCTGACTTCAGACTATACTACAAAGCCACAGTCATCAAGACAGTATGATACTGGTACAAAGACAGAAATATAGATCAATGGAACAAAATAGAACGCCCAGAGATAAATCCACGCACCTATGGACACCTTATCTTTGACAAAGGAGGCAAGAATATACCATGGAGAAAAGACAACCTCTTTAACAAGTGGTGCTGGGAAAACTGGTCAACCACTTGTAAAAGAATGAAAGTAGAACACTTTCTAATAAAATAAACTCAAAATGGATTAAAGATCTAAGTGTAAGACCAGAAACTATAAAACTCCTAGAGGAAAACATAGGTAAAACACTCTCTGACATAAATCATAGCAGGATCCTCTATGACCCACCTCCCAGAGTAATGAAAATAAAAGCAAAAATAAACAAATGGGACCTAATTAAATGTAAAAGCTTTTGCACAACGAAGGAAACTATAAGTAAGGTGAAAAGACAGCCTTCAGAATGGGAGAAAATAATAGCAAACAAAGCAACTGACAAAGAATTAACCTCAAAAATATACAAGCAGCTCATGTAGCTCAATACTAGAAAAATAAACTACCCAATCAAAAACTGGGCCAAAGAACTAAACAGACATTTCTCCAAAGAAGACATACAGATGGCTAACAAACACATGAAAAGATGCTCAACATCACTCATTATCAGAGAAATGCAAATCAAAACCACAATGAGGTACCATCTCATGCTGGTCAGAATGACTGCTATCAAAAAGTCTACAAGTAATAAATGCTGGAGCAGGTGCAGAGAAAAGGGAACCCTCTTACACTGTTGGTGGGAATGCAAACTAGTACAGCCACTGTGGAGAACAGTGTGGAGATTCCTTAAAAAACTGGAAATAGAACTGCCATAAGATCCAGCCATCCTACTGCTGGGCATACACTGAGGAAACCAGAATTGAAAGAGACACGTGTACCCCAATATTCATCGCAGCACTGTTTATAATAGCCAGGACATGGAAGCAACCTAGATGTTCATCAGCAGATGAATGGATAAGAAAGCTGTGGTACATATACACAATGGAATATTACTCAGCTGTTAAAAAGAATGCATTTGAATCAGTTCTAATGAGGTGGATGAAACTGGAGCCTATTATACAGAGTGTAGTAAGCCAGAAAGAAAAACACCAATACAGTATACTAACGCATATATATGGAATTTAGAAAGATGGTAATGATGACCCTGTATGTGAGACAGCAAAAGAGACACAGAGATAAAGAACAGACCTTTGGACTCTGTGGGAGAAGGTGAGGGTGGGATGATTTGAAAGAATAGCATTGAAACATGTATATTACCATATGTGAAATCGATTATGAGTCCAGCTTTCTTGCATGAGACAGGGTGCTCAGGGCTGGTGCACTGGGATAACCCTGAGGGATGGGATGGGGAGGGAGGTGGGAGGGGGGTTCAGGATGGGAGACACATGTACACTCATGGCTGATTCCTGTCGATGTATAGTGAAAGCCACTACAATATTGTAAAGTAATTAACCTCCAATTAAATAAATTAATTAATTTTTTAAAAAAAGACCCACAGAGAACTCTACTCAATATTCTATAATAATCTATAAGGGAAAAGAATCTAAAAAAGAGTAGATATATGTATATGTATTACTGATTTACTTTGTTGTATTCCTGAAACTAACATTACATTGAAAATCAACTATAAACTTCAATACAAATTTAAGAAAAGAATACATAGGACATATATAACCTCAAAATTTGAAATTATATAAAAATAAACATTGAATTATACAGCTTTTAAACAGAGAAAATATCAATATGTTCTTATCAGTTGGTTAGATAAATTTGCAATAACTGAACTTCAAAGAAGAAAATAAAGTCAAAATAGTAGAAAAATAGATGATATTTGCTGATGAGAGAATAATAAAGATAAAAATTAACAAACCAGAAGTGTCTATTTATTTGTCCATTTTCAAATGTGATTATTATTATTATTATTTTGCTATTGAGTTGTAGGAGTTCCTCAAATACAGAATTTGCCAATATTTTCTCCCATTCTGTTGTTTGCCTTGTCATTTTATTTGTTGTTTCCTTTACTCTACAGAAGCTTTTGAGTTTGATGTGGTCCCACTTGTCTATGTGTGTTTTTGTTGCCTGTGCTTTTTGTGTCATATCCAAGAAATCGTTGCCAAGATTGAAGTCCAGAAGACTTCCCTCTGTGTTTTCTTCTTGGAGTTTTACAGTTTCGGGTATTATCTTGAAGTCTTTAAACCCTTTTGAGCTGATATTTATATATGGTATAAGATACAGATCCATTTTTATTCTTTGCATGTAGACATCCAGTTTTACCAGCATAATTTTCTTGAGTAGACATGTCTCAAAAGAAGATAAACAAATAGCCAAGAGCTATATGAAAAGGTGCTCAACATCACTCATTATTAGGGAAATAAAAAGAAAACCACAATGCGATATCAGCTCCCACTTTTTAGAATGGCTATTATAAAAAGAAATGCCAACAAGATAACAAGTGTTGTTCAGTTCAGTTCAGTTCCGTCGCTCGGTTGTGTCTGACTTTTTGCAACCCCATGGACTGCAGCACACCAGGTTTCCCTGTCCATCACCAACTCCTGGAGCTTACTCTAACTCATGTCCATTGTGTTGGTGATACCATTCAACCATCTCATCCTCTGTCACCCCCTTCTTCTCCTGCCTTCAATCTTTCCCAGCATCAGGGTCTTTTCCAATGAGTTGGTTCTTTGCATCAGGTGGCCAAAGTATTGGAGTTTCAGTTTCGGCATCAGTCCTTCCAATGAATATTCAGGACTGATTTCCTTTAGGATGGAGTGGTTGGATCTCCTTGCAGTCCAAGGGACTCTCAACAGTCTTTTCCAACACCACAGTTCAAAAGCATCAATTCTTCAGCTCTCAGCTTTCTTTCACATCCATACATCCACACATGATGTATGGATCACATCCATCACAACTCTCACATCCATACACGACTACTGGAAAAACCATAGCTTTGACTAGACGGACCTTTGTTAGCAAAGTAATGTCTCTGCTTTTTAATATGCTGTCTAGGTTGGTCATAATTTTTCTTCCAAGGAGCAAGCATCGTTTAATTTCATGGCTGTGTCACCATCTGCAGTGATTTTGAAGCACCCCAAAATAAAGTCTCTCACTGTTTCTATTGTTCCCCCATTTGCCATGTAGTGATATGACTGGATGCCATGATCTTAGTTTTCTGAATGTTGAGTTTTAAGCCAATTTTTTCACTCTCCTCTTCCACTTTCATCAAGAGGGTCTTTAGCTCCTCTTCACTTTCTGCCATAAGAGTGGTGTCATCTGCATATCTGAGATTATTGATATTTCTCCCAGCAATCTTGATTCCAGGTTGTGCTTCTTCCAGCCCAGCGTTTCTCAGGATGTACTCTGCATATAAGTTAAATAAACAGGGTGACAATATACAGCCTTGATGAATTCCTTTTCCTATTTGAAACCAGTCTGTTGTTCCATGTCCAGTTCTAACTGTTGCTTCCTTACCTGCATACAAATTTCTCAAGAGACAGGTCAGGTGGTCTGGTATTCCCATCTCTTGAAGAATTTTCCACAGTTTATTGTGATCCACACAGTCAAAGGCTTTGGCATAGTCAATAAAGCAGAAATTGATGTTTTTCTCAAACTCTCTTGCTTTTTCGATGATCCAGCGGATGTTGGCAATTTGATCTCTGGTTTCTCTGCCTTTTCTAAAACCAGCTTGAACATCTGGAAGTTCACACTTCCCATATTGCTGAAGCCTGGCTTGGAGAATTTTGAACATTACTTTACTAGTGTGTGAGATGTGTGCAATTGTGTAGCAGTTTGAGCATTCTTTGGCACTGCCTTTCTTTGGGATTGGAATGAAAACGGACCTTTTCCAATCCTGTGGCCACTGCTGAGTTTTCCAAATGTGCTGATATATTGAGTGCAGCACTTTCACAGCATCATCTTTGAGGATTTGAAATAGTTCCACTGGAATTCCATCACCTCCACTAGCTTTGTTTGTAGTGATGCTTTCTAAGGCCCACTTGACTTCACATTCCAGGATGTCTGGCTCTAGGTGAGTGTGAGTGATCACACCTTCATGATAATCTGGGTCATGAAGATCTTTTTTGTACAGTTCTTCTGTGTATTCTTGCCACCTCTTCTTAATATCTTCTGCTTCTGTTAGGTCCATACCATTTCTGTCCTTTACTGAGCCCATCTTTGCATGAAATGTTCCCTTGGTATCTCTAATTTTCTTGAAGAGGTCTCTAGTCTTTCCCATTCTATTGTTTTCCTGTATTTCTTTGCATTGATTGCTGAGGAAGGCTTTCTTATCTCTCCTTGCTATTCTTTGGAGCTCTGCATTCAAATGGGTATATCTTTCCATTTCTCCTTTGCTTTTCCCTTCTCTTCTTTACACAGCTATTTGTAAGGCCTCCTCAGGCAGCCATTTTGCTTTTTTGCATTTCTTTTCCATGGGAATGGTCTTGATCCCTGTCTCCTGTACAACGTCATGAACCTCTATCCATAGTTCATCAGGCACTCTATCAGATGTAGTCCTTTAAATCTATTTCTCACTTCCACTGAATAGTCATAAGGGATTTGATTTAGGTCATACCTGACCTAAAGTAGGTTCTCCCCACTTTCTTCAATTTAAGTCTGAATTTGACAATAAGGAGTTCATGATGTGAGCCACAGTCCACTCCCCATCTTGTTTTGGCTGACTGTATGGAGCTTTTCCATCTTTGGCTGCAAAGGATATAATCAATCTGATTTCGGTGTTGACCATCTGGTGATGTCCATGTGTAGAGTCTTATCTTGTGTTGTTGGAAGAGGGTGTTTACTATGACTAGTGCATTCTCTTGGCAGAACTCTGTTATGTTAGCATTTGCCCTGCTTCATTCTGTACTCCAAGGCATTTTTTTTTATTTTATTTTATTTTTAAACTTTACATAACTGTATTAGTTTTGCCAAATATCAAAATGAATCCGCCACATGTAGAAGTAAATCATGCCATATACAACACTGTGGATGGAGCTAAGGATATTATGCTAAATGAAGTAAGGCAGATATAGAACAAATACTGCATGTTGTCACTTACATGTGGTATCTAAAACAGTGGAATTTAGAGAAGCAGAGAACAGAATTGTGGTTTCAAGGGGTTGGAGTGAGGGAAAATGGGGAATTGTTTAATAAGTGTAAGTGAACTAATACAATATTTTTCTCTCTGTATCTGGCTTATCGGAGAAGGCAATGGCACCCCACTCCAGTACTCTTGCCTGGAAAATCCCATGGACGGAGAAGCCTGGTAGGCTGCAGTCCATGGGGTCGCTAAGAGTCGGACACGACTGAGCGACTTCACTTTCACTTTTCACTTTCATGCATTGGAGAAGGAAATGGCAACCCACTCCAGCGTTCTTGCCTGGAGAATCCCAGGGACTGGGGAGCCTGGAGAGCTGCCGTCTATGGGGTCGCACAGGGTCGGACACGACTGAAGTGACTTAGCAGCAGCAGTAGCAGCATCTGGCTTATTTCACTAAGCATAATGTCCTCCAGATACATCTATGTTGTTGCAAATAGCAGGATTTCTTTCTTTTTTAAAGCAGAATGACATTTCACTGGATGGTAATACAACATTTTATTTATCCATTGATTTGTTGATAGATTTTTAGGTTATTTCCATAGCTTGACTCTTGCTACATGCATCTTTTAAGGTAAGTTCCTGTTTGGGCACTGCCAAGTAGGGGACTTCCCAGGTGGCTCAGATGGTAAAGAATCCACCTGCTAATGCAGGAGACATGGGTTTGATCCCTGGGTGGGGAAGATCCCCTGGAGCAGGAAATGGCAACCCACCGCAGTATTCTTGTCTGGAAAATCCCATGGACAGAGGAGCCTGGTGGGCTACAGTCCACAGGGTCACAAAGAGTCAGACAGAACTGAGTGACTGAGCAAGTACACATGCAACACAAACAAGGCTTTCCTGACTCTAGGTAAATTTTGCTCTGTTTCTTAGGCTATCCCATGCATATGTCACACGTATATATGCACATATGTTATATATACACTCTATTCCAGTGATTGTGCTATAGATACAGTGGTGAATACTGACTGCCTTTAAGGAGGACTCAGTTTCTTTGACGAGGCCACTGCAAAAATATATTATCACAATGTCATGTGATACATATGTGTAATAGAGTCTGTATTCACTAAATATATTGGAATAATTAATGAGTGTCAGTGGGAGGCAAATTCCACATGGGTCTAGATGCATGTTTAAAATGAATTTCTCACATGGTGGTTAATATGTTAACATAATAATATTTATTATATTTAGGCCAGCTACTTGACTGCTTCGGATAAATTCAACTTGATCATTGTATATTAGTATCTTTACATATTGTTTGACTCAATTAACTCTTTTTGAGATTTTCCTATAATCTAGGTCATGAGAGAGAATGGCATATAAAATTTCATTCTCATATTGTCTTTTGGTTCAGATAGCAAGATTATAATAACTTCATAGAATGAGTTAGGGAGTATTATCTATTTTATTTTCTAGAATATATTATTTAAGATGGAAATAATCTGGTTCTTCATATTTTGGTAGAAAACACTAACAAAAAACTTTCTCTGTGTTATTTTCTTTATGAGAAAGATCTTAATACTGCTTCAATTTTTAAAATAGTTATTGGACTATCAAAACTGTATTAAAAAATTTTTTGGTGATGTATAGGTAATTAGAATTTGTCTAGTTGTCTTCTTTGGCATAAAGTTTTTCAAAGTATTATCTTATTCTACTTTTAATCTGATCTGTACCTATATTAAGGAGCCACTTTGATTTCTAGAATTGTATTTTTTGCCTTCTATCTTTTGTTAGGATAAATTTTACCAAAGGTTTGTCTATTTTATAAATATCAATCTTTCAAAGAAGCAGTCTCTGGTTTTGTATACTCTTTTTAATCTCCTTGCTTTTTATTTCATTGAGTTTTTTCTTATCATTGTTGTCTGCTTTCATTACATTTTTATCTTGTTATTTATTCAAATTTCTTAAGTTAGATATATAGCATATTAATTTTGAGATGATTTAAGTAAATTAAATAATAATTGATATAATTTTCTAATAAAACATGTGAGACAATAACTTTCCTTCTAAATACCAGCTATTTATATCTAATAGGTTTTATAGGAAGCATTTTAGTATTATTTAGTTCTATGTATTTAAAAACTTCCATCCATTATTCTTTAATCTGTGACTTAGAAATGTGCTTTAAAATTTCCAAATGTAAGGGAATTAAAAAAAATTGCTATTGACATCTAACTTGTGTTTTAATCAAATACGAATTCTCTGAAACTTAACTTTCTCAACCCCTTAATATAATTAATATATGTAAGTGTTCCATTTATCTGTGAAAAAATTGATATTTTTAGTTTTTGTGTGTAAAATTAAATTTTTTTTCATTACATTAAGGTTGTTAATTGTATTTTATGCCATTAATATTTAATTTTTTATAAGAATTAACTGTCAATAATAAAAAAGTTATGTACAAATCTCACTAGTATTATGTCAGGATTGCTCATTTAGCAGGTATATCTATTTTTTTGCTTTATACATTTGAGAATGATTTATTAGATTCATAAAATCTCATTATTTTTTAAATTAAACATTAAAAAATTTTACAACATCGTATTAGTTTCAAGTGTACAGCAAAGTGTTTCAGTTATACAGATTTTTTTCCATTATAGATTATACGATACATAATATATATTATATATATTGAGTATAGTTCCTTGCACTCTATATATGTCCTTTTGTTTACTAATTTTACTTATAGTAGTGTGTATAATTTAATCCAAAACTCCTAATTTATCTCCCCCCCCACAACTATCGCCTTTGGTAACCATAAGTTTGTTTTCTATGTCTGTGAGTCTATTTCTGTTTGATAAACAAGTTTATTTGTATCATTTTTTTAGATTACACATATAAATGATATTGGGCTTTCCAGGTGGTACTAGTGGTAAAGAACCCAGGTGCCAATGCAGGAGACATAAGAGATGTAGTTTCAATCCCTGGGTCAAGAAGATCCCCTGGAGGAGGGCATGGCAACCCACTCCAGTGTTCTTGCCTGGAGAATCCCATGGACAGAGGAAACTGGTGTGTCATGGCCTATGGGGTCGCAAAGTGTCAGACATGATTAAAGTGACTTAGCATACTTACGTATATATAAATGATATCATGTGATATTTGTCTGTATCTGTCGGACTTACTTCACTCAGTATGACAATCTCAAAGTTCATCCATGTTGTTGAAAATGGCATTATTTTATTCTTTTTAATGAATGAGTAATATTCCATTGTGTATATATACCACATCTTCTTTATCCTTTCATCTGTTGATGGACATTTAGGTTGCTTCCATGTCTTGGCTATTGTAAACAGTGCTACAATGAACAGTGCATGTATCTTTTCAAATTATGGTTTCCTGTGGATACATGCCCGTGAGTGGTATTGCTGATCACATGGGAGCTCTATTTTTAGTTGTTTTTAAAGGATCCTCCTTACTGTTCTCAATAGTGGCTGCACAAATTTACATTCTCACCAACATTGTAGGAGAGTTCCTTTTTCTCCACACCCTCTAGCATCTATTATTTGCAGATATTTTAATTATGGCCATTCTAATTGATATCTGCTGGCTGTAGATCAGTGGCTTCTTCAACTATAAAGTGATTCAATTACCTTTCGAGGGTGGTTCAAGACACACGGGCGCTCTCCAGTCCTTTGGCCACTCTTGCAGTTTTCTTCACTGGGCTTCCCAGGTGGCCAAAGAATCCTGTAATGCAGAAGACACAGCAAACATGGATTCAATCCCTGGGTAGGGAAGATCTGTTGGAGTGGGAAATGGCAACTGACCCTGGTATTCTTATCCGGAAAATTCCATGGACGGAGGAGGCTGGCCATCTATAGTCCATGGAGTTGCAAAGAGTTGGACATGACTGAGCACACACACACAGTTTCTGCTAACTGGTTTGAGGTGATATCTCATAGTAGTTTGGATTTGTATTTCTCTAATAATTGATCATCTTTTAATGTGCCTGCTGGCCATCTTGGAGAAATGTTTATTTAAATCATCTGTTCATTTTTTGATTGGGTTGTTTGGTTATTTTAATATCAAGCTATATGAACTGTTTGTATTTCTTGGAAATTAATCTCTTATCAGTAGCATCATGTGCAAATATTTTCTCTCATTCTGCAGGTTGTCTTTTCATTTTGTTTATGGTTTCCTTTACTATGCAAAAGTTTTAAGTTTGATTAGATTTCTTTTGTTTATTTTTGTTTCTATTTCCATTAATCTAGCAAATGGATTAAAAAATATGGCTGTGCTTTATGTCAAAGAGCGTTCTGTTTTCACTGAACTATGGAAAACATACTAAACTAAAAATATGGTAAAAAGCTATGTGTGTAAGAAAAGAGGACCCCTGACTCATCTATTCTGGATACCTGCCTTGGGTGGTGATGTGATTACTCATGATGCTAGATGGTGTCAACGAGTCATCTTTGAACACTGATCCTGAATTTATGAGGACGTGATGGCACTGGGTCCTTCTTTGGAACTGACAGGGAGAGAGGGCCTCAGGCAGGAGCCGAAACTGTGACCAGCCCAGTGGCCAGATCCAAGCCAAATGAATCAATAACGCAGGGAGGAAAATTGCCACCTGGGGCAATTTCACTCAACAGCCAAGCTGGCTGAGAGATGTGCCCAACGCCAAAGAGCTCTGATTAGTGTATGTGGAGCTACAGGTGTCCTTCTACCTCTGTGGTGGCAAGCAAGTGAGGAAAGAGCTGTGGCTAGGCAGATCCAAGCTCTAAGGTTGCTTCTTATCAGGAGTAGAGCCCTGATACAGCCTGTGGCAGTCTGGCCTGAGGGGGATCTGGTCATTGGCAAAATGGGTGGACTCTGCCTGAAGGGCTCATTTTCCTCTCTGAAAACGCTGCTCTTCCAATAGCTAGGGGATGTGCTGTCCAATGACCTCTGCCCTTGGTGATCCCACATTCCAAGGGGTGAGGGCTCAGGGCCCAGCCTCCCCACCCCCAAGTCCAGGAAGGTCACTCATGGGCATCATTCAAAGCAAGATGAGGCCATGTTAATAGGGCACTCTCATCTCTAGGTGAGTGTGGAACCTCTGGGCCAAGAAGGGAAATAACTGCATTTTCTCTCAAAGCCGCCGGAAATAATTTCTCCTTTAATGGTGAAAACAAGAGTCTTTACATCTCTAGATGGTTTACATTGCAGGCTGTAATGAGCGAGAAAATGTCTTTCTTTTAATAGCTAATCCTCTGATGCTTCGTGCCTGGCAAGGTAAGTTAATGCAGCAAATCATCGTCCTCAAAGAGCGACTGAGCCAGGAACAGCATCCTTGCTTTGTCCACTGCGTCACTTAGCTCGTTAGTGTAGCAAGAACATTGGCACCTGTTTGCAACGTGACATTCTTGAAAGAGTGGTGGTTACCAGGCACAGCCCCAGCAAGATGCAGCAAGAGAGGGAAAACTTCTTGCCCCAACTTCTCCCAGTTGCACCAGACTCCTTTACCTGAATGCACTGGTGTCACCTCTATTAACAGTCGCACTGTCCACTTTCCTCTCTTTTATGTCTCCCGACCACTCCCCTCACTGCCAGCCATTCCCAGGAGGCCCAGGGAGCTGGGATTAGCCTTTCCACTCTAGCAAGCGTGAGCTAGGGTTTTCTCTCAAGAGCAGGGTGTCTGTAGGGGGCGGGCCTGAGCGGGTGGGCAGGAAGAGATGGCAGAAGTAAAGGGACCAGTACTGAGAACTGGCATCCTCTTACTTTGGCCCCTTCTTCCAACTTCATCTCCCTTTGGGGCTTTGTTTTCTCTTTGTGGGTAGGAAGTTTTCCCCAGCATGTCAGCATCAAGTTGGGGTGCCCTTTATGCTGCTAGGCTGCCTCATTCTTCTTTCCTTTGCCAGTGAAGGCTTTCCTTAACCTTCTCTGCACTTCACATCCCATACAAGTGGGGAGGTGTCCACGTTAATAATGAAACATCTATGATTTTTTGAACATCTCTTTACTTGGGAAGTCTTATTCAAGTAAGTGTTTCTGAAAGTCCTGCATTTCAGATTGTTAACACTGTAAATATATTTAGATTACCTTATATTCATCAATTTTTAATAGAATCATTATTTACTCCCTAATAATGGCTTCTTATCAAGTTAGCTGCAATTCAGTGTCTTTGGTAGTTAACATGAACTATTTTTCCATAAATACATATTTGAGCAAACAGTTTCAATTTTCTTCCAAAATTAGCAATGAAAATTAATTATAGGTACTATTTTGTTTTTAATATTAAGATAATCTATCAAAGTCATTTGAAATGATTTTAAGGAAGGCTTCCATAATCATCTCATGAACATTTTATTTATTTCTGTGGAAATTAAAGCTCATAATTTACTGATTTCTACACCTCATAATAATTTATTGTAGGAGCATGGCCATTGCTCAGTGAACAAAAGCAATTGACTTTGTATAAAATCATATTGACAATGGGAAATGGGTTGGTATAGAAGCAGAAGAGAACTCATTCTTTTTAGGTCTTTGGGTCCCTCTCAAATCTACCTGGGATTTGTAAGTTTAGATGGGTACAAGCCAGTCTAATGTAGCTAAAACTTCATCAGAGAGCCAGCAGGATCAGGTTTCTCATCCAAATCAATCAGGTTGCAGGGCTCAAGGAGAGGACAGAGTTTTTTGTTTTTGTTTTTCCTAAATGAAATTTGTCTGGAAAAGCTAGTTTACAAACCTATATGAAATGGAGGAGAAAATACATTATCTGCACTCTTGAGGCCAGAAATTAGTATTTTCAAATTGAGATCAAACAGTTTCCTCAGGGAGTATACTTTTCTGGTCATTTACAGATTTTGATTCTTTAGATTGTAAGCTTTACATTCACTGTCTCACACACATTCATTCATTTTACTCATTCTTAAAAGCCTTTATTCAGTGCCTGCTACTTTCTCGGCTTGCCTCCAATTATTTCTTTGAAAGGTGACTCATTTGGAGCACACCTAAAAACACGGGCTAGTTATTAGATATTTTTAAGTGCAGTCCAAATGCATCAAATCTGAAGGTTATTGGGGAGGGCTTCGGAAACAGGCTCATCGCTCCTGACATTTCGTCTGCTGAGAATTTGCAGGGAGCCTCCTAAAAACTAAGGGCCAGAGGAAACGCCCCCTGTGAAGCTCCACACTTCCTCTCCCACAGTGACAACATTCGCCTGGGATGGGTCACAGTGCCCATGTCTGCTTATCCCCATGGAGCCTCTTCTTGCCCTTTGCTTTCAGCTTTTGTGTCACGCAAGTCCTTGGCAGCTAACATCACAGCTTCCCAGGTGACCGAGTATGGAAGATTTTGTACTTCTCATGAAAGCCAGCCTAGAACAGAGATTTCAAAGACCAGCGAAGGAAGCGTTCTCACAGCGGGTGTTTTGGCTGTTCTGATTGATGCCCTTTCGTTTGGATAGCAGAGAAGCCAACCTCTTGGTTAAAAGAACATCCATGATTTCTCTGAGACGTTGTGCGCTGTCAAGTGCTCATGTTGTATCGATGCACCTTCCCTGCCCATTAAGTGCAATCATCTGAGTCTCTCCATATATAAGTCAGGCTAGCCAAGTTATTTAAGGAGATATAAAGTAAGCAAAATATTTAATTTGTATTATTCATGCTAAATGGTGTATCTGACAGAAATGTTGACTTACTGACTAGTGAAAAGATGTTAAGTAGAGATGATTCATATTTATATCTGAGAGTTACAAGGATAGTTATTTATCCATATGATCAATGTTTTCATGAAGTCAGGTGTGAAGGTTCCAAGAGACAGTGCATCTTGGAGTCAATTATGCTTGAATATGATATTTTTTAAGGAGCATTAGTTTCTCAATTCTCCATCTTATTTGTTAATATAGATACTGGTCTGTACCAGGACACTTAGTTGTTTCAGTTTGGGAAAATCTATATAATAATTAGGTTGCATGTGTTTGAGAATGGGAGTAGTGAGTATACATATGTGTTTCTGAGTACTATGAGTAAGTAGCGAGAAAAATTGAAAGCACATTAAAAATAACTGTACTTCACTTTTAAAAACTATATTTGACCTAAATTATGTTGTTTTTCCTTTTATATTTTTTATTAATGCTGTTGTCAAACTGATTTCTTTACACAGCTCCTCGACAGGCCTGCTTTTTTCAACCAAAACTCTCCTGGACTCCTCTGCCTGTCATCCTCTGAAGCCTCGCTGCCTTAAACTCTAGTCTGTAGGGCAGTGACACAGACATTTGTTATACACTTGTTAGACTTGTAGAATATCAGGCCGCACTCCTCATCTAATGAATCAATCTTTATTTTAGCAAAATCCTCAGGTGTTTTGCAAATACCTTAAAGTTTGAGAAGTGATCCTCTGTAATGCTGCTGTCTTAAAAATTAAAAAAAAAAAAGCATCAGTTAACACCTCCTATACCTTTTCTTCTTTTTTGTGCTCCATTTTTACATTAATGACATTGAGTTTCCCCAGTCAGTTCGACTGAAAATGTCAGTCATATTTTTCACCTCCACCTCTCATGTTCCTCACATCTCACCCATTGCCAAAGCCTGGAAATTTTACATCTTCCAAAATCTCCTGACTTGGTCATCTACTGTCTCTTCCCATTTCTAATCCCTTTGTTCACAGTTTAGTAGGCTTTCATCAGGCCACTGAACTAGCCAGACACTGTGTGTGTGTGTGTGTGTGTGTGTGTGTGTGGTGTGTTTCTTGCGTCCAGACTTTCTGACCATTCTACTTGTTCCTATGTTAGCTTTCCTAAATCATATCTCTGCCTCTGTCATTTTCTGCTCAGCAATCTTCACTGGCTACTTGTTAATTACAAAAATCGGTTTAAACATGCTATTCAAGACTCTCTGCAATGTTTCAAAACACAACCTCTGTCATACTGTCAGTCAGACACTGAGTTTCAGCCTTATTAATTTTTTTCCTTTTTTTCCCCCAAACATGTCTTATAATTTGTTTCTGCCCAATTTTTGTTTACATTTGAAATGCCCCTCTCAATCACACGTGAAAACATTAACTTCCTTCAAGGCATTTTAAGCCTATTCTTTGTCCTTTCTCAAAGTTCACCATGTGCTTTCTTAGCATTATTGCAACATTTTCATCTCTACTCTGCCCTAGGGAGCTTTGCATTCATGTCTTTACTCCTCTGATGAATTCTCAGGCCCTTGAAGGCAGAAACAGTGTCTTCTTCTTATGACCTGTCACAATGCCTAGCCAAGTGCTTTACAAAAAAAGAAAGTGAAAGTGAAGTCGCTCAGTCATGTCTGACTCTTTGCAACCCCATGGACTGTGCGACCCCATGGACTGTAGCCTGCCAGGCTCCTCCATCCGTGGGATTCTCCAGGCAAGAATACTGGGGTGAGTTGCCATTTCCTTTTCCAGGGGATCTTCCTGACCCGGGGATAGAACCCAGGTCTCCCACATTGCAGGGAGACTCTTTACCATCTGAGCCACCAGGGAATCCCCCAAGAAAGTGAAAGTGAAGTCACTCAGTTGTGTCCAACTCTTTACAAAAAGAGATATTCAATAAATGCAGTATGAATGAAGATGAACAGAAGGAGAGGAGATGGAAAACCATACTCCCACTAAGGGACACCCCAGGTATCAGCAAATATTTATCAAAGTCTTTTTAAAATCAGCTAGTTATATTAACAGCAAGTGGCATGGGATAAATGCAGAGGAGGAGTTAGCTGCTAGGATTAGTCCCATTGGCAATGCCAAACAATGTTCAAACTACCGCACAATTGCACTCATCTCACATGCCAGCAAAGTATTGCTCAAAATTCTCCAAGCCAGGCTTCAACAGTACATGGAAGGATGGCACAATAAAGAACAGAGACAGCAAGGACCTAACAGAAGCAGAAGAAATTAAGAAGAGGTGGCAAGTTCTTCTGTGTATACAGAAGAACTGTACAAAAAAGGTCTTAATGACTCAGATAACCATGATGGTGTGTTCACTCACCTAGAGCCAGACATTTTGGAGTGTGAAGTCAAGTGGGCCTTAGGAAGCATCACTGTGAACAAAGCTAGTGGAGGTGATGGAATTCCAACTGAGCTATTTCAAATCCTAAAAGATGATGCTGTGAATGTGCTGCACTCAATATGCCAGCAAATTTGGAAAACTCAGCAGTGGCCACAGGGCTGGAAAAGGTCAGTTTTCATTACAATCCCAAAGAAGGGCAATGTCAAAGAATGCTCAAACTACAGTCAGTTGCTTTCATTTCACATGCTAGGTAATGCTCAAAATTCTCCAAGCCAGGCTTCAGTAGTACATGAACCAAGAACTTCCCTGTGTACAAGCTGTGCTGTGTGCTTAGTAGCTCAGTCGTGTCCAACTCTTTGCAATCCCATGGACTGTAGCCCGCCAGGCTCCTCTGTCCATGGGGATTCTCCAGGCAAGAATACTGAAATGGGTTTCCATGTGCCCTTCCAGAGGATGTTCCCAACCCAGGGATCAAACCCAGGTCTCCCCTATTGCAGGCAGATTCTTTACTGTCTGAGCCACCAGGGAAGCCTAGGAATGCTGGAGTGGGTAGCCTATCCCTTCTCCACGGGATCTTCCCAACCCAGGAATCAAACCAAGATCTCCCACATTGCAGGTGGATTCTTTACCAGCTGAGCTACCAGGGAAGCCCAAGCTGGCTTTAGAAAAAGCAGAGGAACCAAAGATCAAGTTGATAACATACATTGGATCATGGAAAAAGTAAAGCAGTTCCAGGAAAACATCTACTTCTGCTTCACTGACTGCACTAAAGCCTGTGTAGATCACAACAGACTGTGGAAAACTTTTAAAGAGATGGGAGTACCACACCACCTTACCTGTCTCCTGAGGTATCTGTATGCAGGTCAAGAAGCAACAGTTAGAATCAGACATGGAGCAATGGACTGGTTCCAAATTGGGAAAGGAGTATGACATGGCTATATATTGTTTCCCTGCTTATTTAACTTCTATGCAGAGTACATCCTGCAAAATGCCAGGCTGCTTGAATCACAAGCTGGAATTAAGACTTCTGGGAGAAATATCAATAACTTCAGATATGCAGATGAAACTACTCTAATTGCAGAAAGTGAAGAGGAACTAAAGTGCCTCTTGATGAGAATGAGAGAGGAAAGTGAAACTTGAAACTCAACATTCAAAAAACTAAGATCATAGCATCCTGTCCTGTGGCAAATAGAAGGGGGAAAAGTGGAAGCAACAACAGATTTTATTTTCTTGGGCTCCAAAATCACTGTGGATGGTGACTGCAGCCATGAAGTTAAGACACTTGCTCCTTGGAAAGAAAGCTGTGACAAATTAGGCAGTGTATCAAAAAGCAGAGACATCACTTTGCAGACAAAGGTCCATATAGTCAAAGCTATGGTTTTTCCAATAGTCATGTACAGATGTGAGAGCTGGACCATAATGAAGGCTGAGTGCCGAAGAATTGGTGCTTTCAAATTGTGGTGCTGGAAAAGACTCTTGAGAGTCCCTTGAACAGCAAGGAGGTCAAACCAGTCAATCCTAAAGGAAATCAACCCTGAATATTCATTGGAAGAACTAATGCTGAAGCTGGAGCTCCAATACTTTGACCCCCTGATGAGAAGAGTTGACTCTCTGGAAAAGACCCTGATGCTGGGAAATTTTGAAGGCAAAAGGAGAAGTGGATGGCAGAGGATGAGCTGGTTAGATAGCATCACCCACTCACTGGACACGTGTTTGAACAAGCTGTGGGAGATTGTGGAGGTCAGAGGAGCCTGGCATGCTGCAGTCCACGGTTTTGCAAAGAGGAGAACACGACTTAGTGACTCAACAACAACACCATATGCTACAACACAGATAAGCCTTGTAAACATTATGCTATGTGGAAGAAGCCAGTCACAAAACTCCATATATACTATGATTCAATTTATAGGAAATGGCTAGAATAGTCAAATTATAAACAGAGAATTTGTGCCTGCAGAGGTGGAAATATGGGGAGCAATTGCTTTTTAGGGTAAGTAAAATGCTCTAAAATTGGATAGTGGTGATAGTTGCATAACACTGTAAATATATTTTGGATTTAACATTAATATTTGGAGAGGTTAGAAATTTTTAAAAATATGCTGCATCATGTCACAGAACTTTGGGACCTTTTTCACTCATTTGCTAATTTTTTTGGGGGGAGGGCGATATTCAATATATGGCCATCTATTCAGAAATAAGTATTGCTAACTGCTAAGTCACTTCAGTCGTGTCTGACTCTGTGAGACCCCATAGACGGCAGCCTACCAGGCTCCTCCGCCCATGGGATTTTCAAGGCAAGAGTACTGGAGTGGGGTGCCATTGCCTTCTCCGGAAATAAGTATTACACTGTGTAATTTTTATGATGTTACATCTGTCTCAAAGCTATTTAAGCAATTATTAAACTTATTGGTTTGTTTCTGATTGGCCAACTGGAAAATCTTTACCCCAATTGGTCTTCAGAAAGTATAGTCTTAATTTTTTTTATCTTCTCTAAAACCGAGTCATGCGGTGGGGAAAAGGATACATCTAATAACTTAAAGGGGATATATTACATTCACTTCTCCAGATTTAGACTTTGGGAATCAATCTATATCATCAGAGAGAGTATATTTATACCACATATTTTGTCTTTTTTGAGCTTCCCAGGCGGCTCAGTGGTAAAGAATCCGCCTGCCAATACAGATGCAGGTTCAATCCCTGAGTCTAGAAGATCCCCTGGAATAGGAAATGGCAACCTGCTGCAGTATTCTTGCCTGAAAAATCCCATGGACAGAGGAGCCTGGCAGGCTACAGTCCATGGGGTCACAAAAGAATTGGACACGACTTAGTAACTAAACAACAACAAATTTTGTCTTTTTTGCAGAATTATTTATTTTTATTTTATTTTATTTTTAACTTTACAATATTGTATTGGTTTTGCCATATATCAACATGAATCTGCCACCGGTATACACGTGCTCCCCATCCTGAACTCTCCTCCCTCCTCTCTCCCCGCACCATCCCTCTGGGTCGTCCCAGCGCACCAGCCCTAAGCATCCAGTATCGTGCATCGAACCTGGACTGGCGACTCGTTTCATATATGATATTATACATGTTTCAATGCCATTCTCCCAAATCATCCCACCCTCTCCCTCTCCCACAGAGTCCAAAAGACTGTTTTATACATCAGTGTCTCTTTTGCTGTCTCATATACAGGGTTATCATTACCATCTTTCTAAATTCCATATATATGCGTTAGTATACTGTACTGGTGTTTTTCTTTCTGGCTTACTTCACTCTGTATAATAGGCTCCAGTTTCATCCACCTCATTAGAACTGATTCAAATGTATTCTTTTTAATGGTTGAGTAATACTCCATTGTGTATATGTACCACAGCTTTATTGCAGAATTATTTAATGAAATTGCCCTTTAACATAATACTATCAATCTGCATTGAGGTATATCATCAAGAGTCCTATGAAACTAGTTACTTATTGTGCTTTACTGCCAGAATGCTTTTGCGGACATTGTTCTCTATATTCTCCAATTTTATAAAGACCTACAGTATACATTCCTCTCTGAATTTGATACTAAAAAAACTGTCACCCATGAAAATTTTCTTTCATAATACTCTTGTGAACACTGTGATTCTTGTCACTACATTACCCACTTTACTTTTGCTATTGTGTGGGACTGAGCCACGTTTGTGGGTCACTTCTTATCATGGTACACAGATTGTTACATAAACTTTGCAC